>NC_056733.1:1080249302-1080351802 GCF_019279795.1 Protopterus annectens
GTACTGATCTTATTTTTTCAAGTCATAGTAATAGAAAGAATGCAAATATAATTGTATCCCCATCTTTTCAAAACTGGTACATAAACTGCTATTCAACTAGCCTATTTTATTTCAGTTCTTCCATCCACAATGTGGGGTTGATGCACTGCAGTTCTCCTACTTTATTTACAAGTTGGCTTCTGCTTCAGTCTTCCTTATGCAGTTCATCTTCAATCTCAACCGGCACCTGATTCAAACCTGAGTGACGGCATGTGATCCTGATCAGCTCTTGTGCTGTTCTTTGTTTTTGTAACATCTTCATTTGGAGCAAAGAGAAGGGTTTTACTTGTATCTTTTCTCTGAAGATATCATTGCTTGCAGATGGCTTTGGAGCTAGATCCGCCTCTCCCTGCTTATTCACTTGTTGCTGTTTACATTGCCTAAGTCCTTCCATCACCTGATCAGTTTCCATAAAAGTCTTTGAGCCCTGGGAGAAAAACAATCTGAATCCTGAAGGATACAGCAGTTTAAACCTCACTCACTCCCTCGTGACTGAGATAAATTTGTTCCATTTCTGTCTGATGTAAGCTCAATAGTCATTTTCTACAAATACTGTGCTGTCTGTGGCTTTCAACGCCTTTTACCTCAGAGACATTTTTTTAATATTATCTCCTTTTATTGGTATTTGCATGTCCACAACTACTGATCTCAGCTGCTTTTTTAAAAGACTTACTGAGATATAATATGATGACCCTTCTCTGCTAATATGTTCTGCTGTGGGACACCAGTCCAACTTCTAATACTGGTCCCATAAAGCTTATGCAGCCTGTTCCTCCCAGCTTCTCAGGGATAACTGTTAACCTCAGATTTTACCATGTTCCTCTGTTTTACAAATCAACCATTTTTAGGAACCATCCTTGGGATGCCTCATTTTCTGTCAGTCATATGTTACTTTCAGTTTCTGACATTTCCAGCTTGACTGACACATTAGAGTGATTATTTGATACTTCCTGAATTTTTCCATTCTCTTTTTGTTTATTTGTAAGTACTCCTCTAGTGCCCCACTTATATCAAAATCCCTTGAGTATATCTAAGAGATTTTGTCTTCAAAGTTGCTGGAAACTCTATATTACATCTGCACCATACTCTGTTTTGCTTCCCATTGAATCTCTATATAGTCCTGGTCCAGCACAACTTTCTCCTACCCCTTTTTCTTTATTTCATCTTTATTTCTCCCAGACATTTTTCTTATTTGACATTGAGATAGAATAATCTGCCAAGTCAAAGAAAACTGATTTATTTTACTGGCTTTCTTCAGCAATTATTGTTTTCCATACTACAAAAGTTCCACTTAACATACTTTTCAATCAGCAATTATCTTTGAAGTGTCACTAAGTCATTATTTCTTAAGCTAAACAGTGGTATAGAATGCAATAGTTTATCAGAATCACTTTAAAACACTAAAATTACCATTTACTATGAGCATCTCTGCATGCAGTCTCTTGACATATTCTGTTTCTTCTGGCTTTTCCCGGTTAGGGGTCACCGCAGCAGATTACCTGTCTGCTCATGATTGGCAGTGGAGTTTTATGGTGTCAAGTTGCCAGCTCAGCATCTGACCTTCTACAGAAGGCACACACATGCATGCACTCACGCCTAGGGCCAATTTAAAGTGTCCAATCCACCTACAGCGTGTCTTTGGGATGTGAGAGGAAACTGGAGCACCCAGAGGAAACCCACACAACCACAGGGAGGACATGTACACTCCGCACAGAAGGCACCCCAGCCGAGAATCGAACTGGAGAACCTCGACACTGCTATTAATAGGACGTGCTGGAGGGATAGATTCATCACCCAAAGACTCCCTATGCTGTGGAACAAAATCCCGGTATATGTGAGGCACAGCACCTCGCTGGCCTTGTTCAAGAGAAATCTTGACCAATGGATGGGAGATCGCAGATATACCCCAGGGATTACCTCAGTGTCACTGCTCGACAGAGGCACAGCAAAATAATGGGTATAGTTCCCCATACTAAAGGGGTGGCGTAAGCCACAAAACGATGGGCTAGGCTTGTAAATGCCCTCGGGCAGATAGCCTAGTATGAACCTATGAACCTATGAACCTCTTGCTGTGAGGTGGCAATGCTAACCGCTGCACCACTGTGGCCTCCTTTGACATATTCTATTTATAAAAACAGAAATTAGTGGTCAAATTTTTCTCACATGTGGGACTTCCAAGATGGCTGCACATTTGTAGCTCTCCCAGTGGGAAAACAGAAACTCATAAAAGGCTGCCGGTGAAGTTGTCCTTTTGGGTATATTTCAGTAACTGGATCATACACTGCCTGGATGCCAGTAAAAAAGAAATCCAGGGAACTATAAGGAAAATCAATCACAAAAGGTAAGGCGAAACACTGACTGAGAATGACTTTCAGTAATCTCAAGGAAAAAATAAGTCAAATGTATTCCAAGTTGATTAAAATAAACAAAACACTCAAGCAGAATATCAACTCAAATAACAAATGGCTGAAAAAAATGGAAGAAGCTTTAAGCAGATATTCAGATGAGGTGATAAAACTGCAAAAATCAGAGGTCAAAATTGAGACAATGCCGGCGGAGGTTGAGACTGCTCAAGAAGAAATGTTTAAAAAAATAATAGAATTAGAGGACAGAGTATGTAGGGAAAACCTGAGATTTTCTGCTGTACCAGAGAAGCTGGAAGGAACAGACTGTATTAATTTTATGAAAGCACAAATAAGTAACTGGACTAGCATTCCACAGCATGAGTTGTTAAATGAAAGGGCACTTCATGTGTATGCTCCAAACCTGGCCATGAGAAAGCAACCTAGACCTTTAATAGTAAAGATGCAGTCCTACCAACAGAAGGAGTTGATTCAGACAAAGCTGCAGTAGAAGGACAAAGTACTAAAAGTTGGAGAGAGCAGAGTGTTTGTGGAGAATGATTACCCACTGCACAACAGGCAGAAGAGGAGTACATTTAATCCAGTAATCAGGGAGTGTCAAGAAGCAGGTGTGAAATTCAAGCTGCTGTATCCAGCTAATTTCAGAATATTATTTCCTGGTGGGTCAAAAATCATTTTTGATGCAGAACACGCTAAGGAGGAAATATAAACATTTGTCTAACAAAAAGTGAACTATCAAACAGAAGGAGATTCTGCTTGTTCTTCTGGTACTACAGCCCATGGAGAGACTGTGCCAGTGAAACCTATTCCAATGTTTCAAAGGAAAATGCTTGAGAAAAAGTGAACTATCAAACAGAAGGACATTCTGCTTGTTCTTCTGATACTACAGCTCATGGAGAGACTGTGCCAGTGAAACCTATTCCAATATTTCAAAGGAAAATGCTTGAGAGACAGGAAAAAAAGACTTGGCAAGAGAAACCAGGTGTACATTGCAAATGAAGCAGAGACTGGATTTGGGAGATGGAGATCAATGGGAAGAAAACCAGCAACTCAGAAACTGACAAATAAATGTGGAATTACAAAGCATTAATTATATTTGTGAAACATGACAGAACCAGAAAACCTGGAAACATTGGACTTCTCTGACTTCGATAAACTTGTTGGGGACTCCAAACCATATGCCCTACATCCTGTCATTAATGAAGAACATTGGGGGGGGGGGAGTTAACTGTAAGTAAAACAACATTTTTCTCATAATAGTAATATTTATATAATGCATGACATAAACTGTATGCTATGAAGTAAAGCTTTCTCGGTTATTTTCAAGTGTAATAGGGATACTAAAGTAAACAGATGTGCCTGTATTTTCCTTCCTCTTTCATTTTTCTTGTTCAGTTTTAAGAAAGGTAGGTAATGCCATATAAAAAGAGAAGAAAAGTCTGGACAAAAAAGCTTGATATAAGAGAATGTGATATGATTTTTCTTACTCTTGCAAAGGGGAATGATTAGATTAAGGCACTTGGTTTAATCTTTTAACAAGTTTTAAGGGGAAGCAAATCAATAAAAAATAACATTAAATATAATTAAAAAAATCCTGTAGCAAATAAATGACTGCTTGTAGCAAAAGTAACTGTGTTTCTGATCCTCATGCCTCTATGAAGACAGTCTGATAAGGGGCAATAAAAACAAAATACTTATTTCTTTCAATGGCTATTTTATAGTGTTTCTTGAAAGCATTCAAGTATTTTTCTAATCTGGGAGAGGGATAAAGATAAGACAAAAACAGACGGCACTTAGTACAAGCACAGGTAGGTTGTACCATGAGTCTTAGCATGGATAACCTTCCTTACAGGTTAATCCAAGTCTGTATGTGGGCCTGTCAGTCTGGGACAAGTGTTCCTATTAGGAGGGTTAAATTTCAATATTTGAAGACGTACATAGTTTTTTGTGTGTGTGTATTAGTATTAAGTTTGTGGGTTTTAGGGGTGTTTTAGGGATGCATTTTTTTCAGGGTTTTCACTAAAACAAAAAGTTTTGTAAGATGTAACATAGGTTTAAATGAATATGAAAGAAACAACTGTATAAAAGATCAACCTGCTAAACATTAGTGTATGCATGTAACACAAAAGCTGAAACTCGACATTACAATAAAAACTGTTAAACATAACAGGTTGGAATAATAATGTCTTAACATAATGGCAACTCTTTCTATATTATCTTTAAATGTGAATGGTTTCAAAGATATGGACAAAAAAGAAAGAGTAGTGAACCATATTAAAAATGCAGAGTGTAAATAGCTATGCTACAAGAGACAAATTTGGAAAGAGCTGAGCATGTGAATGTGATAGAGAAAGTATTTTGGGATGGTTATTTAGTGGAAAACCTGGGACAAAGGAAAAGGGAAGTACTTATATTAATTGCAAGAGGAGCTCCAATAGTGACAAAAGAGTAAAAAAGATAGTAATGGTAGATTTGTAGTACTAAGAGGCTACTGACAATGGAGGAAGATTAAAGTGGCATGTATTTCTATTCCACATAATTGGTATAATGGAACTTAAGAAAATTCTGGGAGAAATAATTAGCTTTCAGCAGGGAATATTACTTATAGGTGGGGACTAGAATTTGATTTGCAATGGTGAGGATGTATCTGGGGGTTCCAGAATGGAAAATATAACAACAGAGGGTAGATTTTTGAAGACATTTATGAAAATATTTGGCATGGAAGATTTTAATCCAGTATTAGGAATTTGGAGTGAATTTACATATTATTCCCCTAGGTACAAAAACTGGGCTAGGATAGACAGAAATTATATTTCACAGGAACATGGGCATTTAATTTAAAGTTTTGATATGCATCCAACAGCTATTTCAGATCACTTGCCAATAATAACTAAAATAAAAATGCAGGGAGATGAAATAAAAATGAGACACTAGCTTTTTCATACATATCTGTTAAAAAGAAGAATTTAAGGAATGAGCAGTGGAAATTATTCAAGAGTTATTAGGAAAGACAGAAACTTCTTCAAAAAATATAACTAGGGAGTGGGATAAAATTAAAGTGGAGTTTAAAACTAGGGTGGAAATGAAAGAGAGATATGGTTAAGAAACAACAAGAATTATTTAGAGGGACTGACACATGTTAAAGTACTGCAGAATAGGGGGAATCTCACAGAACAAGAGGAGCAACTGCAGAATGCTAAACAGAAAATAAGGGATTACCTCAGTAATATGCACAAGTTTAGAAAGACTGCTGCTAAGCAACTGTTCTTTTTTTTTGTTTGTTTTGTTTTGTTTTATAATAACTCCTAAGCACAAAAACATTTAGCACAATGACTCAGGCAACAGAAAGTTAAAAGATTTGTTGCCAAGCTTAGGGCGCCTATAACAAGGAAGATAACCAGAGCTCCTGTAGAGGTACTAGAAATATTTTGAAAATGTTATGAAAATTTGTATAAAGCAGAAAAATATGGAAATAAAGAAAAGGTACAACTGGAAATGTTTATGGAAAAATTAAATATGCCAAGGTTAGAGGTAGATGAGGTGCAATTATTAACAGTTAGGATAGGAGGAGATGATATAAAAATGGTGATGTATCACCAAGCTACAGGAAAGTTCCCATGAATAGATGGTATTCCTGTGGAAGTTTGGAAGCTAGGAGGGAATAAACTGATAAAGTGTATTTATTTATTTAACATTTGTTTACTAGGAGTGTCTGACTGAGCCAAAAAGGTTCATTTTCAGCAGAGGCCCAAGGAGAAATGCTCCAAATTAGATTTGCAGAATCAATATAAACATATAACAAAAATTATAATACAAGAGGTTACAATATACATATTAAATTCAGATGGTGTAAATGACAGAAATAATTAACAATACATTGAGATGACACAACAACAGTGGCGCAAATAATGCATTAGGATTGTAAGTCCACAAATTACACATTATAATAGATAGTCTTTGACAGCAGCACTTTTAGAAAAAGATATTAATCTATTTCTTGCCTTGGGGGTGGTGATACCCTCACCAGAATTAAGCAAGTTTTAGTAAAAGAACCAGTAAAATAAGATGAACATAAGATTGAAGGGAGAAGAAGAAAATGTAAAAAATGAACAAGGAAATAAGCCTTAGGGAGGAGAGATAGAGGATGAAGAAGGACAAAAATAAAATAAGAAAACTAAGGGCTCATCCTGATCTTGAGCAGGAGCATATCCAGATTGTAGACTTGTTTAACAATATTCCAGAAGGAGATGAAACACCAACATCCTGGTAGAAAGCAGTAGGGGGTTCTAATAGCTAAAGATGGCAAAGACCCAACAGATCCAGCATCAAAGAGGCCCATTTCGATAGCTAAACCATGATTATAAAGTGTTCATGTCTATAATGCCCAAAAGAATGGCAAAGGTGATGGCAAAATTGATAGATGTGGATCAATGTGGTTTTGTGTAGGGGAGGCAAACATTTGATAACATTAATAGGACAATGATGATCCAGAGGGGAAGCAGAACGTAAGTAAATACCGCTGTTTTTGGTGGTTCTCAATGCAGAGAAAGTATTTGACAGAGTAAGCTGGGACATTATGAATAGGGCAATGGAAATAATTGCATTCCCTGATAAAATTATAAAGTTAAATAGGGGGATATATGTGGGCTCAGAGCTGAAAATTAAAGTGGGTGGGAACCTCTCTGATAAGCTCTATTTGAGCAGAGGAACCAGGCATGGGTGTCCTCTTCCCCTTTGTTATTTGTGTTATAATTCAAAACATTGGCAAAGAAAATAA
Source organism: Protopterus annectens (assembly GCF_019279795.1). NCBI lineage: Eukaryota > Metazoa > Chordata > Ceratodontiformes > Protopteridae > Protopterus > Protopterus annectens. The sequence continues at coordinate 1,080,256,482 of NC_056733.1, forward strand.
GGAACTCAGAAATTCAGGGATATAATTGGTATAGTAGTCAAGAAAAGCTGGCTTTATTTACAGATGCTATTAATTTATAACTGATAAAACCAGAAAAGGACATTTCAGTATTGTAGAACATTTTGAGACAGTTTCAAGTCTTTTCTACATACAAAATTAATGAAGATAAAACAAAGGCAATAGTTGTAAACTATGTACCCCACACAGAAATTGTTTAACAGTATCTATATTTATGGGGACATGATAAAATGCAATACTTAGGAGTATGGATTAAAAAAGATTCTGTTGTGGCAGCTAAAGATAGGTGGAACGAGACTAGAAAAAGATATTACAAAAACTGAGAAACTGGAAGCTCTGTTTTATGGATATGGATACAGTGAAAATGTTTTTCATCCCTTTAGTTTTATACACAGGTCAGACATTATTATCAACATTATTATCAACCAGAGAAGAAGTTGTAGATAACAATTAAATAAAGAGTTGAAGGATTTTATCTGAGAGGAGAAGATGCCAAGAGTCATGTGGGATAAGCTGATCTTTTCAATTGAACAAGGTGGTTTGGGATTACTTGATTTGAAGAGGTATTTCACAGCTGCACAGTTAAGGCACCTTTACATCAGGGCTTCTTAAACTATAGGTCTGAAATTCATATGGGGTTGCATAACTGAATATTGGGGTTGCGAAAAATTTCCTTTGCTGGACAGCATATTGTTCAGAAAAAATATAATCGTCTGTTGTCTTTTTTTTAAAGCCTTGCATCTGATCACACGGATGCAGAAGATGAAAAAACCTGTTACATCTATGTGACTGTTTGCTTACGTCTTCGTCTTTCACACGTGGAATTTCAATTCCAGAAGATGTCTGGACTGCAGACCACAACAGAGAAGTGACAGGTAGGTGTGTGTGTGTGTGTGTGTGTGTGTGTGTGTGTGTGTGTGTGTGTGTGTGTGTGTGTGTGTGTGTGTGTGTGTATTTTTGCCTAACCTTCATTTTAACAGCTTGGTCACTAGCATTTTAAACAGGAATGTAATGATGACTTGATTGAAAACAATTTATGTGTGTAGCTAGAAAGCAGTATTTCTATTTTTGTTTTCAGAGAATACCGTGTTAGTTACCTACATCATGGTACTATATATTCTGCAATTATATTTCTATTTACACTGCAATGATAGCATGATACTAATTACAGATGATCAGATCAGCTCATCTGGATTATGTTTATTAGTTACTGGACTGGACACAGTAATTATATCTGGTGATGGGGAAAAGCTGAATGGCCCATTCTGTTTTATGAACATCTACTGAAAATGAATGGACTAGCGTGAAACTAATATCAGGCATTCAGATGCCAGCAACTAGAAAATTCATATACCAAAATAAATAAATATGCTAGCTTTACATAAAATCTGTTGAATAAAAGTTGTGATAAACATTTTGTCTTTAATGAGAGCAGAGTTTTAATATTCCATATATGATAAACACTTAATTTCATGAGCTTAGTCCCAGAAGTACTTAACACTGCAATTTGCATGCATTGTAGAAGTACTGGCTGGTTTTGCATAACATTTCACAAGTATAGTTTCAAAAACAATAATGAAACTGAACTAATTTGTGAAGTAAAATAATAAAAAAGCTGGTAAATAAAACCAGAAACTTTATTCCACAAACAAACACCTTCAGTAAGCACTTTCATCTCTACAAAAACTGAGACTTCATCAGACTAAAAAGGCATCACTTAAAAGAGTTAAATACTTAAAATCACATCACATGACATTAATTAACAGTTAATGTTTTAACCCTTTTCTTTTTAAGTAAGCCGCAAAGTCTTCTCTATTGTTCAATGGGGGGGGGGGGGGGTAACATGTAGAACACAGGAGATAAAAAGAATGCCTCGGGAAGGCATTTTACTAATGAAAAGTGTAAAACTGTTTTTAAATGTATAGAAATGGATGAAATAAAAAACCCTGAAAGAATGTTCAATGCTGAAGATGAACTGAGGTGGCTGGAATATTTATGGCAGGTTAAATTAAATGCATGTTACCCCCAAGGATTGAACAATAGAGAAGACTTTCTGTCTTACTTAAAAACAAAAAAGTTAAAACATTAACTGTTAATTAATGTTATGTGATGTGATTTTAAGTATTTCACTCTTTTTTTGTAATGATGCCCTTTCAGTCTGATGAAGTCTCAGTATTTGTAGATATGAAAAGGCTTACTGAAAGTGTTTGTGGAATAAAGTTTCTGGTTTTATTTACTGACTTTTTTATTATTTTACAAGTATAGTCTCAGGTTGAATTCCTTTAAATTGCTAAGTTCCCATTCTATTAGATATGTGATCTCTGGAATTCACAAACTGAAAAACAAGCACTTTAATAACTATTTGAACTTCTTCTGGCCTCTTTGCAATGGCTAGTAGCCATAAAGTTTATGATTTTGGAGCTTTGAGGTTTCTGCACAGGAAAAGGATTTGTTCTTACACATGACTTAACGCTAGCTGTAGACTCTATGTGGACCTAATTAAACTGCACTATGCCAGTTGGCTTGATTCCAGTTACTAAACACCAGCAGCTTTCACTGCCAAAAAACATGTTCCCCAACAGGATACTATTTTACTGCTCCACAAGTTGTTACCAAATGCAGGGAATATGTTCCCTCTCTACTTTATTCAATAAAACACAGCACATGACCACTACCATGCAGTTGAACCTTCTTCCCAATTATGGACTACACAGTGTTACCAGCTGTCAGTCAGAACTACCTCTCATAGGTTCATAGATTAGTACTAAGCTAACTGCCCTTGCGAGCCATTTTAAGCCTAGTCAATTATCCCTTGTGAGACTCAAACCCTGCACCTTGTACTTGCAAGGCAAACACCTTAACCATTAGGTCACCCTCCCAACCACCCTTTCACCCCATTATATACAGGTATGTGAGCAAGTTAATTTTATGAGATTTGTACACTATGCATTTAGTTGTAAAGACATCAGAATGGATATCCTCTGCCTTCAATATTCTGCACACACCCTTAGGTGGGTAAAAATTAATGATGTTCTTCTTTTCCTTAAAAAAAAAACAGGGCACCTGTTAATTTACTTCCAAGCCTCAAAGAGTTAGTAAACAAAATAAACTTTGTCTTACGTGGCTGCAGCTCTCATTTTACAAGAATCTTGCTTATGCTTTTGTTATCTATTGCTGTATGACTAGCATGAGTAATGGTAATGTAAAAGCTACCACATCAGGAAGGAAAGTGCTGATGAATCCCGAAGTCCTGCATTCCATAACAAGGTGTAACTGCTCAGTCTGCAATTCCACTTACATTGTGGGAGTTGAAAAGCCTCTGTAATGAGCTCTGAAACAACAACAGAAAAAATCCTATTATGACTGAGATAGTATATTATTATTAGAACACTCCATGTATGAATTATGTTAAAAAGTAATTAAAGTAATTTCTAATTATTGTTGTTTTTCACATTTTAGAACTATTTATGTATTTCACTTTTATTGGTTTAATGCTTTACTCTTGGCACAGCCACTAGTGTAAAACTACACTCACATTGTATTGTAAGTAGTGAATGCTTACTGATCCTGCATATAATCTAATTATCTTGTGGAATTAAATTGTACCTCACTGTGGAACTTTTCTCTGCTGAAAATGGGCCACTAAGCTCAGTCAGACTAACCCGGTCAACAAATGCAAAATAACATAAATAAAATACATTTTCTCATTAACATTTATCTTTTGTAGTAGGTCATATTAATAAGTGCACTGACACATAACTTGATAGTGCTGTTACAACCACCCACCTGAAAGGAGCATAGCATGTGTTTTGTAGTCCCTTCCTATGAATGTACAGTTATTATTACACTATACCAGATAAGGAGGTCTCATTACTTACATATCTGTACAGAAAAAATGGTACAGGACAAACTATAAAATATGTGCTTCCTTTAAAGGAGTTAATAAAATCAGTTCAAACTTGCTGTGAGTTTGAACCTGGCCTTATTTTGGCATGAACTCATTAACTGCATATGTAGATGAAGTACACATAATTTCTTTTTCAATCCCCTCAAAGCTAATGAGGTCAATGCTGACAGACAAAACACAGGTTGATGAAAAGGAGTATAACTTCCCTTTTGGCTTGGTGACCTATAAGTAGGTATATTAGCTAGTGGATAAAGGTTATGCACCTCTGCTATACTGAGGTATGGGATTTTGCCAAAAATGTAAAGCAGTTTTTATTTGGTTTGTCAGTCTCAGTCAAATCAGTTTCAGTGGGACTACCTCCATTAATATGAACCAACATCTAGGTCCTTACACTCTGACTGGCTGTGTGATTTTTCTAGAGTGGTGCTGTATTATTACAATACAAGGAATATAATTTAATTATTATATACGGTAATTTAATGCAGTCAGGAAGGTGAATTAAAGAACTTTTGCATGGTCCTGAAAATGTGTGCAAGGGGCCTGTGATTTGAAAACAGCCCAAAGGTAAACGTAATCCACCACTGGTCAGATGCATTTTCTTTGAATGTAGGTTTCAATGCTGTTTCAGTGAATGTGAGTTTCAAAGGCAGAGAAGTTCTAATGCTAAGTCTGTTTTCAATGTCAGACTGTATTTCTTTGTTTAGCAAATGTATATCAGTGTTTGTGCTATACAATTTGAAATAAAAGTTTTAAATTAAATTCAAGTATCTGTAATCATTGTAGAAGTAAAGAAGAAAACAGTATGCACAGTGAAACTTTTGAACAATGTTTATGGCAAATGGAGAGAAATGGAGAAATAGCCAAGTAATAGGACACTGGAATGGCTGCTTGGAGGGGGGGGGGGATAAAAAAATTACATGCATTTTGCTTTTTCATTTATTATGGATAAGTGGCTAAATTTAGACAGAAGTGATAAAAATACAGATGACAATGTGTCAGAGTCTTTGCTACCAGGTGGAAGTTCTCAGAAAGTGGCGCCTAAATTGACAAAAAAAAGGAAGAAAATATGCGGAATCGTTATTGCAATATGGATTAACTTATAATACTCATGATGGTGTGGAACAACCTCTTTGCTTAATTTGCAATGAGATATTGACTGCGGAGAGCATGAAACCATCCAAACTAAAACAACATATTGATACCAAGCATGCAGCCTACTACAATAAACCAAAGGAATATTTTAAACAACTTTTAAAGTCTTGAGAAATTTGTTGCAGTGAATGAAAAGTATTTACCTGCATCTTATAAAGGTTCTTATCTAATTGCAAAAACTAAAACACCCTAACTGATAGAAGAAGATCTACTATTACCTGCAGCTATTAACATGTCAGTAATAGTTCATGCGAAAAGTATGGAGATGAAATTCATAAAATTTCTTTATCAAATGATACTGTTTCAAAAAGAATTTCTGAAATTAGTAATGACCAATTCCAGCAGCTTACTACCAAGCTTATGGACAGCCCAATGTTTGTAATTCTGTTGGATGAAATGACTGCTATCTCTAACATACCACAGTTATTAGTTTATGTAAGATATGTTTATAAAGGAAACATACATGAATTATTGTTTTATTGCCCTTTGGAAGGGCACACAAAAGGGGGAGACATATATCTTAAAGTCAATGCATTTTTCACAAATGAAGGCTTACAATGGAGAAAATGCACTGGAGTCTGTACAGACAGTGCTGGAGCAATGGTGAGTGAGAATGCTTGATTTGTAGCAAAAGTAAAAGCCAGTGGCATTACACATATCACTTTTACTCACTGCAATATCACCAGAGTTAGATGTTGTGCTTTGTGATACTATCAAAATCATTAACTTCATTAAAAGCCATGGGCTTAACAGTCATATGCTTTTAAACCTTTGTAAAAACATGCAGTCTAGTTACAAAAGCTTATTACTACATGCAAAGGTAAGGTGGCTATCAAGAGGGTGAAGTTTAAACAGATTATTGTAATTGAAAGTTGAAGTTATATTTTTGAGCAGAAATCCAATTTGGTTGATTTTTTAGCAATGACTTATGGCTTTTAAAACTGTGTTATTTGCCAGGTATTTTTGAAAAACTCAGTGATTTAAATGTGTTGCCTCAAGGAAAAGACTGCAACATATTTATGTTAAAAATAAAATTGAAAGTTTTATTTAAAAAAAATAACATATGGAAGAATAAGGTGGAAAATGGTTCTTTAAAAATGTTTACAGCTGCAGATGATTTTATAATTGAAAATAACCTTCCCAAAGATTTAACTGTAAAAGTTATAACTGATCATTTGAAGTGTCTGGAGACACAATTTCAGAAATACTTCCCTTCAAATTTTGATTCACAAAACCAGATATGGGTTCAGAAACTAAACTCAATTGAAATGAAAAATGTCAGTCATCTGCCATTAAAAGCTCAAGAAGAATTTCCTGAGTTATCAAGCAACACAGGTTTACAAGTTGAGTTTTCCAAAAAATCCTTAAAAGAATTTTGGTTTGGGATTGGGACAGAGTTTCCAACAATTTCTGAAATGGCACTAAACATACTTTTGCCATTTTGTACCACATATTTATGTAAAATGGCATTTTCAGCATTGACGATTATAAAATCAAAATGCGAATCAACTCTGAAAAATGTTGAAGATGACCTGCATCCTACACTATCAAATATTCAGCAAAGATTTAATTTTTTAATGTAAGAATAGAAAAGCACATCCATCTCATTAGTATGCAAATTTTCTTTTGTCCTTAATAAATGCTAATAAGGGGTGAAATTATATGTATACCAAAGAATTCTTTTGACATTTTTTTATTTTTTATCAGTAAATGTAAATAGTAATAAGTGGTAAAGTTATATTTATGCCAAATAATTGTTTTGAAATTTCTTTTTGATTTATTATCAGTAAATGGAAATGGTAATAAGTGGTAAAATTATATGTATACCAAAGAATTGTTTTGAAATAAATTTCTTTTTGATTTATCAGTAAATGTATTATTTGTATACTTATTTTATATAAACAAAATACAAAATACAGAGCAAAAGCCAATAACAGAAAACAAAAGTGGAAAATGAAAAACCAGCCAGACAGTCGGTAGTAAATAAAATAACTTTTAATATAGACAATAAAAAAAAAAGATAAAAGCTTTTGCACGTATACCAGGTGCTTCATCAGATCTAAACATAATTAATAATGTCACTACTTAAATACTAACGTTTCAAACCATGTGACCTTAAAATAGGTCTTAAAGGTATAAAATCATTTAGTCTTTTGCCTCTAGTTGCCTGCAAAATCATCATCCATTTAATTTCTAAACATTCTGTACAAGTTTTGATATCCCCACATCTTAGATTTGTTGTATACAACTCCAAAACCATAAACAATTATTCTCTCCTGCCTGAGTAACATGTTTAGCTAGTGCATTTTTGTTATCATGCTTATATATACTACATAAATGTTCTCTAAGCCAATCTCTTAAACAGCAATTAGTTTTACGAGCATAAAAATACTGGCAGAAGTCACATACAGCCAAATAAAACAAGTTAACCTTACTACAATCAGCATAAATTTAAAATTAGAAATGAGTCCCGTGTCTGGATGTAAAAATTCATTATCACTCTTGATATACCTACACACATTACATCCCCTACATGGGAATGTTTCACCCAGCAGCAAATTAGTAGTCATTAATTTATAACAAAGCTCCCTCTTAATGGATGTGTTATTCCTAAAAGAAAAACTAGGTTGCTCACCTAAAACTTGCCCACATTTATCATCAGACATCAAAAATTTCCAGTGTTTTCTTACAATATTACATATTACAGACTAGACATTATGTTCCCTATCAAGAACTGATATCAGAGTATAGGCAAAGAGAAAAAATAGGGGGGTTTACCTTTAGAAAGGTGATTCACACTCGGGTGAACAGCAATTGTTCTAAAGGCTATTTGCAAAGTTTGCAAATGCCGTAAGAAAAAAGGTTTGAATGTGCAATGAGCGAATGCACAGTGACATTCGCTCATTGCATATTTGACATTGTGGGGCAGATTGCACTATAGTGGGGTTCGGAAAATGGTCCCTTTCCCCACTGTAGTGCGATCTCGGAGTTAGAATATTAAAGTAGGGGGAGTGCAGGGGGGCTTGCTTTACACTTCTTTTTTGTTTTTTGTTCAACATTAATGTTCGAAAAACAGCAAATCTGCTATTCGATTTGCTGTTTTTTGACCATTAAGGACTATCGCCGTTTTCACTTTCATGGTTACGAGTCGCTCATATGAGCATTCGTACTACTGTGAATTGCCTTTATAAAGGTAAACCAAAACTGGGAGATCCTAAGTGAAAGACTAGCACCAGTAGAGATTTTAATAGATTCTAGAATAGAAGCTGCTGTTAAAAAAGGAATAATTAGTACATCATATAAAATATTGCATAGTAACTATAATAATCAATCAGAGATGGTTAGAAAGGATTGGAAAGAGAGACTGGAAGAGCAATTCACAAATAACAACAGGGGGATATATGTATATCCCCCAAATATGCAACAAAGTCTAGAAGATTTAGAATCTTTGCTTGGAAGTGTTTGCACAGGTATTTTATACTCCAAGTAGGTTCCAAAGAATTTTTCCTCAGGTGGATTTCAAAGTTGTAGGTATGATGGGGAAAAGGGGCGGCCACAGTGGTGCAGCGGTTAGCGTTGCCACCTCACAGCAAGAGGTTCTCTGGTTCGATTCTCGGCTAGGGTGCCTTCTGTGCGGAGTCTGCATGTCCTCCCTGTGGTCGCGTGGGTTTCCTCCGGGTGCTCCGGTTTCCTCCCACATCCCAAAGACATGCTGTAGGTGGATTGGACACTCTAAATTGGCCCTGGGTGTGAGTGTGTGCATGCCTTCTGTGGAAGGTTGGGTGCCGGGCTGGCAACTCGACACCGTAAAAGTCCACTGCCAATCATGAGCGGACAGGTGATCCACTGTGGCGACCCCTAACCGGGAAAAAGATGAAAAAGGTATGATGGGGAAAAAAGAGGTACATATTTTTTGGGAGTGTTATGAGTTGACAGACTTTAAAAATTCACTGGAGGATACTCTATCAGAAATACTGGGTGAGAAAATTGATATAAGGAAGGAAATTATGTTTTTGGGCTATGATACAGAATTAGAATTAGAATTGTGTATACATAATAAGGTCTTGCTGTGTCTAACTATGATGGCTGCCAAAAAAGCAATTACTAGAAAATGAAAATCAAAGTCTAAACCAATTGTAATTGAAGTAGTGAATATAGCAACAGAGGTAAAACAACCGAAATGGGATCGTTAGAAATGAATATGAGCAAATTACACCAGAAAAAATGGGAACTGTGGAAAAAACACATGCAGAATAAAGTGTTGGAAGAAGAATTAGGTTTAAAAGAAGGCAGGACTTGAATGAGCTGTGTAATGTTTGACTGACAAAGACTGGATAGATTGTAAGTGATGTATAATGTTTGCAACTAAAAATATGTTTTCATTTATATAAGTGTATGATTGCCTATGTCATAAGTGATAATCTATTAAAGTTGTTTTTTTATTAAAAAGTTCTAACGTAAATACAAGCAGCAAAAGTGTGTAGTTATTCTTTTAGATAATAAAGTAAATCAATTAAATATTTTAAGTTGCATGACTTGTGATAAACTTGGTAAGGCTAAGACAATTCATAATTTACAGGTACAAAGCAACCAGCAAACGTAATGTTCACAGTGAAGTTTCAGTACATTTTTTAAAAAGCTGCCATCATGAATAATAACAATAAAGCCACTATTAATGTTCCTAAGGCAAATTTCATGAATAGCAATAAAAAAACTGCTGTAGATGTTTCTCAAGCAGCTAACCGTATATATTCTACCCGACTCTTTTGTGAAAATGCCACCAAGGTGAATTTAGACAGTTGCTAACATTAGGAATTCAGCTGATAATTTGCAGATACCAGTAGTACCAATAACACAGTTATCAGTACTTCACTTAAAGTTAAACAAGTTGGAGGTAAAATAGAAATGACTCCCACTGAAATGAATTAGAAAAACTCAACCAATAACCAAAAACAAGTGGTTTCAGCAGTACCACAATTTATTTAACCAATATGTAAGTGCTTTCATCCTCACACTCTGGACTTCATAATTTTTCTGACATTAATGAGCAATAAAAAAAAAAAAAAATATATATATATATATATATATATATATATATATATATATATATATCATCATCATCATCATCTTCTTTCGGCTGTTCCCATTAGGGGTCTACACAGCAGATCACCTGTTTCCATTTCTTCCTGTCCTCTGCATCTTGCTCTGTCACACCAACCACCTGCATGTTCTCTCTCACCACGTCCATAAACCTTATCTTAGGCCTTCCTCTTTTCCTGTTACCTGGTAGCTTCATCCTTAGCATCTTTTTCCCAATATACTCAGCATCCCTCCTCAGCACATGTCCAAACCAACGTAATCGTGCCTCTCTGGCTTTGTCTCCAAACCTTCCAACCTGGGCTGACCCTCTGATATACTTATTCCTAATCCTGTCCACCCTCGTCACACCCAGTGCAAATCTTAATATCTTTAATTCTGCCACATCCAGCTCAGACCCCTGCCTTTTTGTCAATGCCACTGTCTCCAACCCATATAACATAGCTGGTCTCACTACCCAATTGTAGACCTTCCCTTTCACTCTTACTGATACTCGTCTATCACAAATCACTTCTGACACTCTTCTCCACCCACTCCATCCTGCCTGTACTCTTTTCTTCACCTCTCTTCCTCACTCACCATTACTCTGAACTGTTGATCCCAAGTATTTAAACTCATCCACTTTTGCCACCTCAACTCCCTGCATCCTCACCATTCCTCTATCCTCCCTCTCATTCACACACATATATTCTGTCTTAGTCCTGCTGACCTTCATTCCTCTTCTCTCTAGAGCATATCTCCATCTCTCCAGGGTCTCCTCCACCTGTTCCCTACTCTCACTACAGATCACAATGTCATCTGCAAACATCATAGTCCACGGGGACACCTGTCTGATCTCATCTGTCAACCTGTCCATCACCATTGCAAATAAGAAATAATATATATATATATATATATATATATATATATATATATATATATATTTAAAACAAAATAAAAAAAACAAAAAAAGTAATAGTTTACTAGGGGTACTACAGTAGTAGCAGCTGCCTGAGGCTTGCTTAATCTTTGTTATTCTATAACTAGTAGCCAGTTAAGATGAGTCATTATATCACTGACCCAAAAGACAAACAAACCTGTCCTCCTGGGCACTGTTTTTGCAGATTTTTTCTGTTTCTGAAAAACATTAAATGAATACCCGATGGTCCCGTTTCAGAAAGTTGGATCACAACACACAAAACTTTTTGCACAGGTTTGCTCAATGTGATCTGAGTTTCCAGTTCAAATATGGGTATAGCACAAAGCCACATACAAATGAGTAGTCAGGGAGTACCGCTAAATAGTTGCATGTCCTTATCTGACAATTTTAGCTAGTACCTATTTAACTTAATAGAGCAGTTTAAACAATAGGTCTACCACACTATTTGGGGGTGTGAATTGAAAAAAGTGTACACTGTCTTTTAATGGCATATATCAACTCATTCCAATGGTGGAAGCAAGGCTGTTATCTTAGCAGAGGTAGTTAAGGTGAAGCAGCAGGCATTTGTGTGTGTCTGTGTTGTATGTCTCTGTGTGTAGGGGCATGATCACAGTTTTCTGAATGCATTTGTGATTTTGCATGTGTGTGTGTGTGTGTGTGTGTGTGTGTGTGTGTGTGTGTGTGTGTGTGTGTGTTTATGTAACTGTGTGCATTTTAGTAGGTGCCTGTGTAACTGCATTGCAGGGTGTAGTAGAGAGAGCAATAGAACATTTAGCTCTAGTCACTAATGTTCAATTCAAAGACATGATAATGAACTGTTGATGACATATTGTTGACTGCAGTTTTATTATGTGTATGAATCCCAGAATATTACTGTCACACTACTGAGCACAGCGGCATTGCCCAGGTAGCACTGATGGTGATATCTTTCTGAATCTTGGCTATTGTTCTATGACATACTGAAACTGTAGTAAAGCAAAAGGTCGAGATCTCACAGAAAGCTGCATAACTGGACCATCAAAATCCAAAACAAAGCTGGCTCCTTGGCCTAAAGGGATGGAGCTTTGACTGTGGCCCTAACCACATAGGTTTAACTATTGGATGTGGGTACTATAGGAGCCAACTATGGAGATGGTTGTGAGTGGCTGACACCACTTTATCCATCCTGTGGGAGAAATGTGGCTATAGCTATTGCAAACTGAGTCCTGGTAGCAGATTAGTCCATCAAACAGGTAAGTTGTTCTATAGCTAGGTCCAGTACACATGTGGGTGTGTGTGTGTGTGTGTGTGTGTGTGTGTGTGTGTGTGTGTGTGTGTGTGTGTGTGTGTGTGTGTGTGTGTGTGTGTGTTTAAGTGCATAGACACAACAGGCCTCAGCACAGCAGGCCCAGCACCTATAGCTTCTGATGGAGGGAGTATACAGAATAAAGCACCCACCCACTTAGATGACAGCCCACCAACAGCCATCTGTCATCTCATTACAACTGCATAAATCAGGTAGGATGTAGGTAAAGAAAAGATAACTGGTTAATGGGAGAGCTGAAGGTCTGTAAGACAGGCATAGACAAAGGTATAGCAAAAAAACCCATGCAATGAAACAAACTAGAAATGATCCACATGAAGACAATGTCATATGAAGAGATCTTTCCCTGGGGAATGGTGTATCTCTCTAACTGTACCCCTTGAATGTCCCTTGTTAATTATCATTATTTTGAGAACATGACAATTAAAAAAATGTGAATTATACAATTGTAGAACACCTACAGACAGGATCCTACAGATCCACACTAACACAATCCATATGCAGTAACCTATCCAGGTACCAAGATCTGGCACTACATATGACTCAAACACTAATGCATATGACAACAAACCCACACATAAAGTCAGTATGCTCATATATAATCAAAATCCACAGACCTAACCCAAAGCACAACACATAGTTGTATCAACACATATAGCAACCATCCCACGCTTAAAATGTATAGAATGCTAAAAAACTCAAACCCATAGTTCTAGCTTAAATCAAAACACATGCCTGCATCAATACATAAAGGAACAAACTCATATATAAAACATGCTAAACTCATAAATAACCCACACCCATTCATCAGACATCAAAAAACATACAGCACATACATCAAAACACATACATGAAGATTACCAATAGTGAGCATTTTATTATACAGTCAGAATATAGTATTCTGAGATGAAATTCTGCATTTCACAGTTCAGTTGTACAACATAATGTGCTGAGGCACATAATCTGACCTCATGAGAAACAGCTTTGTGTTGCAAGACCTACTTCCTTTCAGAGAGATAATATTTTTAGTTCCTCATGAATCAGCTCAGATTACCTTTAGAACTACAGATTAGTATGAGACATCTTGTGCTTTTTTTTTCACAAAGGCAGGATTTCTTTGCATATTATTGCAAGCATCCTACTTATCATAGCTTCACAAAATACTTTTAATTATTATATTCATTTACACAAGTACACATCATAAAAAATAAAATAAAATCCAGATGAAGTCCTAATCTCTATTACATTATGATGCAAATTATTTACATCTACTTAAAAAGGATTATACCATATCTATATTAGAGTATCGTGTGCCATTACAGTGAATTTGCAATTGAAAAAAAATTCATTATAAAGAAATATATCAGATTTTTGGTTTCTGCTCAGTCTCTGGAATAATCATTATTATATATAGTCAGCAATGTAACAGCTTCTTCAGCAGTGCACTAAATTTTGAAGTATTTTACAAGTTAGTTTTGTGCAACTTCTTTTTTTTCAGTGATACTGTTAATAAGAAAATGGCATTGATACTCATGATGATTTTGAAGCTGCACCCTTAGTAATGGCAGAATTCGAGCTCGCTGGTGCTGAAAACAAAATAATATCATCAGTATACATACATACTGCATGCATACAGATATTTTGAGCATGGGCATTAATGCACTTCCAGCCTGCTGATATACCAAAACAGTTGTCTAACTGCAGAATGCCTTCTACTGATTTTGTTCATCTGAACTCTGTACTTAATTATGCTAAACTTCTGAATACATATCTACATCATTTTTAACCTGAGAAGAAGATATAGTATTCTAATTCTTGAGGAAATGTGCATTGACCTTTTTGCGCTATAAAGACATCTGTGAATCCTTCTGTACATATAATCATCTGAGCTTTTCACAATATAAAAGCTAATTTCTACTGTTTGGCTAAGTGAAGTGAGCAAATTTATCACTGAATCAATTAATCAAATGGGCAGACAATCTTATAGGAACAGCATTCCCTACTACACTAATATTAAATGCACTGTTATTTCTGTAGTTCCTCAAATGTCATTTATATAAAGCATTTTTGTTTTATCTTGACGGTTGACAAACAGGCTTAAGGCTCAGAGTTGCTAAAGAGTTATTTCCCCTGGTGCAAGTTTTGATTCCCTTGGCCTTCACTTGCCTACTGTGTGACTTTGGGCAAGTCACTTAACCAGACAGTGCTTTGAGGCAACTGAAAATTTTGGGCTAGGCTCATTAATAGTCTCTTTGATTGTATGCTTATTAACTACCTATAAACCTGTGCTATCTACAGTATGGTGCACTAATCTGTTTTGTAGCTTGTGTCTTTCAATTGTATGGCCTCAGGATATTTAGAGTAATAGTCTGTGTACAATTAAAAAGTGGCTATTTGAACTAGAATAATCCAACTACTACTTTAATCTATGGGAAACCTGGACTATTGTGTGAAATAATTTATTCTCCTGCATTTTGTTTATGAGCATCTGTTCAGATATCACAGTTGAGACTATTTGTCTGTCTGATCTAACGTTTTTGGACAATATAAAATATCTTTCACCCTTTGTGTACATTTGAGTATGAGTAACTGTGGTTCATGTATCTTTGCAAACAACGATTCTCTCATTAGAGCAGGAATAACGACTATATTGCTTTAAACGGTAAACAATGAACACAGGAAAGCGTATCTCTTTATGCACAAGAAACTGGTACTTCTTTAGTAATGCAGAAATTTGGATGAGTTAGCAATTCACTATGGCTTCTAAAGGCAGTTATATGTATTTGTCTTCTCTGGTACATATCTTAACAATCATAAGATACTGATAACTGTGGAATAACCTAAAAATGCTCATAAGTCTTTTTCCAACTGGTTTTCTTTCTGTTTCTCACAGTATACTGCACTAAGCATATCAGAAATAGGCATCCATTTACCAGGCTTATATTGGACTTTTAAAGCATTTTTTTTGCATGTCAGCAGCATCCTTTGTAATCTAATCCTTTCTAGTCTTATTAGAACATTAACAAGTGTACCTTTCAAAATAATTTGGTTTGGTTTATGATCTGTTTCTACAGATCCTGTTTTGCCATAGATACAATTGTGTGCTTTTTGATTTTTATGGAAAACAGCAAATATTTTCTATTATTTCATACCTTATTTGTACACTTGTTAAAGTTCTAGACCTGTATGTAGCTAGTCTGCCTTCTTGCTACAGCACTGCACCCAGTGCTTGATAATTAGCATCACTTGAATATTCACAGGCTAAACGCATCATGACATTTCACTGTTGGAGCTTCTGTAATATGACTGTTTACAGTTCAAAATTAATCTCTTGCTCTGTAGACTAAAACAAAATGACATCATGCCTTAGTGGCTTCTACAGCAGTATAGAATTTGATATGTTGGATGTAAACTTTGGGATCATGAACCACTCCAATAAATCACATAACTGCTTTGTCATGTGCTTTCTTAATAAAGCTATGCATTGACATTTTTTCTTCTCTGGCTTCAGATCGTTTGATGTCAACATGACAGTTATACGATCCACGTACTGATGATTAAATGACACATATCTGGCATTTGTCCTTAGTCACTGTCAGACCTTTATTTCTCAGTCCATCTGAAAGCTTACAGAGACTTGAATCCTGCTTCTGCCTATTAGTATGTGAGGTAAGCAAATCATCTATGGTGTTAACTACTCCATTTATACCTTATACATTCTCAGCAGTAGCTTTTGAAAAATGTCTGTCACTAAAGAAATCTTAACTAAACAATGTGAGACATAGGTTCTGACATAGTAAGCCCTTATTAAGTTTAATGCTTCTAGCTGCCATAAAGCAATTACTAGGAGACTGGAAATCAAAATCTGAACCAACAGTAACTGAAGTTATGAATACGTACTGTAAATGACATAAAAGAACTGGAGGTGGGATCCTTAGAAAAGTGAAAGAGCAACTTACATACAAGTAAATGGAATCTTCGGGAACAACACATGCAGAATAATGTTCGGAAGGTGGAATGAGGTTTAAGAGAAAGAATGAATTGAACAGTTTATGTAATGTTGGAGTGAATGAATTTTTAAAAACAATCCCTGCCCTTCTCTAAAACACACACACACACACACACACACACACACACACACACACACACACACACACACACACACACACACACACACAAATACAGACATGCAGACAAATGAACACATACAAACATCTCAAACTTTCTTCAGCAAAATGTGTGACCCCTTGTGTGCAAGAAGTGGTCAAAATGTATAATGAATGATTAAACTTCAAAATAGAGGTGCAAAACACAGCTTAATTTGGTGCAACAATGTTTATACTACTTGAGTGCAACAGACTATCATAAATCATTATAAATTTGTGCCTTGAATTGTCCTCATAGGTTCATAGGTAGGTACTAGGCTATTGGCCCTAGGGCCTATATAAGCCTAGCCAAAAAGGTACCCTGGCTTTCACCACCCAAGAAAATTATTTTCCTGGGCCCTGTCGAGCAGAGCCACAGAAGTGATCCCTGGGGTGAATTTCCTATCTTCCATCCAATCATCAAGATTTTTCTTGAAGAGTGCTAATGAGGAGCTCTGATTGACATAGATAAGATAGGTAGTCTGTTCCAGAGTATGGGAAGTCTCTGGAACAGGAATCTATCCCTCCAGCATGTTCTGTTTATTGTGGTGACAAGGTTTAGGTCCCTAGGGCGTGTAGCTCAGAGGGATTGGGATTTCTTTAAGTGGAGCATGCCCAACAGCTCTGTGTTTGACATAGCTTTGTATGTTAGGCAGAGATCGCCTCTGAGTAGGTGATATGCAACAGAGTAAAGCTGGAGTTTTTTGAGACGGTCTGCATAGGGCATCTGATTGAGGCCAGTAATCCTCTTTGTGAGGTATTTCTGCAGCCTTTCCAGTTGTTGTACATGTCTTGTGAGGTACATACCAAAAGGGGGCTTTATTCTATAATGGGTCTATTGAGGGACGAGTAGAGGGGAACAATGACCTCTTTTTTCCTGGATGAGAAACCTTTTGTGATGAGGTGTGTCACGTAGAAGGATTTCCTGACTACTGTGGCGATGTGATTATCAAAGAAGAGACTACTGTCCACCTGGGTCCCAAGGTCTCTTATCACACTTTCAGTGTTAAGTAGACTACTGCCTATGTGGTAGTTCATGGGTACAGAGTTTTTGCCAAAAGGGATAACAGTGCACTTTTTGGCATTGAGCTTGAGCCCATGGCTTTGACACCAGGCATCTGTCTCAGTGAGGCCCTTTTGTAGGATGTCCACATCGTTAGGCGTTTCGATTATGGCTCCTAGTTTGCAGTCATCTGCAAACTTCATTCCTCAAGACTAACTTCTCTGTAGCATAACTAAAATATATCATATGTCTCATGCTGTGAGACATTTGAAAAGCATATGCAAGCATGCACATAATGTAGACACACACCAGCACACACACTTATGCCATCCCCTCCTCCCACATTGTTGCTAAGGTGCTATTTTACAAATACATTGTGTTTATAGAATTGACATGCTTTAAAAACTTGTTTATTTATAACATTAAACAGAAGAAATGCACCAGGAACCCATACCCTTTAGAATCCTCCAGTGTAAAGAGATCCAGTATCCACCCTGGTTTGAATGGTCAACATGGGAGTCTCCAAATGGAACACTAGATGCTGAAAATATGTGATGCAAGCCATTTCATGAGACCATCTGAGATGCAGCTCCTTATTCTAAATTTGAGTAGCCTATTATGTGGTTGAGTAATCACTGGTGATTGCAGTCTGGGTGACTGTAAGATGTCATTTAATAATCAGTAAGTAGTGGAATCCATGAGGTACATAATGGTAGGCTGTAGTACCTCTTGCCTGCTTGGTTTACTACATCCTGCATCATTCTAGCAACTATCTCATGTTTTCAGCAATGCATTTCTGATGTTTTCCATGTGGGATTAGTCTTGCCCTATACATATATGTATTCAAACCTTTTACCAACATCAGGAACACCCTACAGGTTCCTTCTCTTCTGTAGATGTCATCTTTACAGCTATGGGTCCTGTATATAAATTGTTGGCTTTCCTGGTATTCCTTCTACCATGAAGACTGAGCCAGGCTCTATTATTATAATTTATAAGGGACAAAGTCACTTTAATGTTAAAAACTCTGGCTGGTAGGCTGATTATTTAAACTGATTAATATAACAGCTTACTTAGTATGTTGTAAAATTAATCTGTGAATGCCATTTCAACAAAAAATTATTTCTGATACAACATTCACATAGTAATTTTTAAGGTATTTTTTGTAGGGGGGTAAATCCCTTCAGATTCTCTATGCAAGGGCTGCAATCCTCTTGCAGTCCCCTAATTTAAATATATAGGTCCTAGGTTACTGTACATTGTGTTAATGAGGAATCCCCCAATGACTTTATTTAATGAAATGATAATTCAGCTAGTTGTGTACCATAGTACAAGTGGCCATCATGCAAATCAGCTAGTCCCATTAATATTCATATTTCTAGCCAAACTGCAGAATAATTAAGGGAAGAGGCCATAAATATTCTAGAAACATACTGTGGCCAGTCATAAAAACATTTCTACTTACAAAACGTTAAGTCATTAATTTATATAGGAATGCAAGGAATGTTGACTATTGAAAATTTAAAAAAATTATAGTAAATAAGAGTTATACTTTCTAATACCACTGCCCAATCACCGGACAACTACTTTACTGACCCTAATGTCTCCTCAACCTACTTATACATCACTGTAATAACTTACAAATATAAATTTTATTAAAACATTGTTAAAACATTACTGGTTCCAGCTTTTATACTGTAGGGTATTACTTCATATGACAAAAAGTCATCCCAAGATTATTTTATAACTTTAAACTAAAAAGCAATGAGCTCAATGCATCTATTTTCTAATCTTGAGCAAAGCCCCAAACTAGCACTATGATTTGCCACAGCAAGGTATACAACATTTGATAATTGCCAATTTCAGTTCCAAATATACATTAACATCAGCCCCTCTTAACAGATGTTGGTACACATTAGAGCACTTGAAGTAATGTGAACTGAACCTTCTTGAAATTATTTTTTGTAGACAGCTTGTGCTTCACTGCACCTCCAATGAGGGGTTCTGCCATCACAGTCCTGTCCTTAAATATGCCACCCCAATACTTCTCAACTGTCCAGAATTTCGCAGAATGTCTAGATTTTTGACTCATATTTTTGGATCCCAATCTCGAGCTCCTCCCTTCTTCCCATAATGCACCACACCGTCCCTACCTCCTCAGATAAAGTTTGCTGCCTATCAGTTTTAGACAAAAAACAAAATGGAACAGGTAATGAAAATAAAGAAAGGCTCAAACCTGGAATATGAAGATTATATCATCCTCCTTCTTCCCATAATGCACCACACTGTCCCTACCTCCTCAGATAAAGTTTGCTGCCTATCAGTTTTAGACAAAAAACAAAATGGAACAGGTAATGAAAATAAAGAAAGGCTCAAACCTGGAATATGAAGATTATATCATCCTCAAAATATCCCGCTAACAATAACTAGGCCAGGGGATGGCTGTGAGGGAAGGTGAGGAAGAATAAAAATGGACAACACAGATGGAACATTACGGGAGGTACATAAGTTCTTTATCTGATGTTGTCCTTTTCATTCTTCCTCACCTGTGGGTCAGAATCCCCAGGAAAGTAACTCTTGGGAGGTCCAAAAAGAAGGATATGCAGGAGCAAAATCAGACCAAAGAAAGCTCTAATTTTGGAGACTGTTCAGATTGGAAGCTCTGGTGGGTAATGCTATGAGGTTGGACCATTCTTCAGCAAACATGCACTCTTGCTATAGCTGGAGAGCACCCAAAATTACTGCATTTAATAAGGAGGAGAGGAGGGTAGTTGTCCAGCAATGTGTCCTCTATCTGTGTAGCCATCAAATACAGAAAGATATAGAGAAATATATATATAATACAGAAATATATAGAGGAAGGTAAGAAGTGTATCGAGTCAGAATGAGCAAAGGTATAGTAGAGGTCCTTATCCTAATGGCTAATGTCACGATCAAGAGAGGTGAATCTGCACCATCTTACAATCACTGGAAAAAGAGAAACTATAGGGTCAGTTTGAGGTCATGGAGAGCGGGATGCTGGATCTCTGAAGGGTGAGATAAGAGATCGCAATTAGGTTCCAGAAACCATAAAGGATATTTCAGATGAGACCTGAAAGAGGGGAACCACTCTCGACAAGGCCAAAAATGGAGAATGAGGCTGATGCAGCTCTTCAACCTGCTGACTTTGTAGAAACTTCAATATCAATGTTAGAGGAGGATAGCCTATAAGAGACAGAGGGGGGCCAATTGTGAATCCAGGCATCTCTCGCGAGGGCTACCCCAGAGGGGAGGTAGAGCAGAGTATCTGCTACATTTGTTGTTTAGGGGAAAAAACAAAGAGGTCATAGTAAGGTTGGCCCCAATAGCTAAAAATCAGGTACGCAATGGATTGATTGAAGGACCATCCTTGAAAAATCAGTCTGGGCCTACTGAGCCTGTTCAGCAGAATGTTGGATTTCTTCAGTAAGTGTATTGCAATTTAAAAGTGATCTGAAGGAAACACCTATTCCTAAACCCTTACAGTGTCTTTAAACAAGGGCAAGAACAGGTTCCTCCTTGTTTGATGATATACTAAATTAATGATATGTTGTCGGTGTGGACAGCAATAGTCCCCAGAGGAGGAACATCCTGAGGGGCTTGCAACATGAGTAGGTCAGCTCTCATCTCTAGGATGTTGGTATGCAACCTGGTGTCTAGGGAAGACCACGTGCTTTGGACCATTTTTCACTTGAAAAGAAACACGAACTTACCGGACAAATCTTGGAGGGGCATGAAAGTAATAGTGAGTCCCACACTTGATTTCTTAATGATGTGATGCGAAGAAGAATCAATGAGGCCATCTGGTTTGTGGTATTCTGCACAAGGGTTTAGATTCAGTTTTGCTAGTTTTATAGAAATGCCCAGAGATCTGGACATTTGAAGCAGATAATCCTCGGCTTGCAACAGTTGATACCTAGTTGGAGTAGTAATGGGGCAGTCATTCAGATATGGAAACACCTGAAATCCTTTGAGTTTCAGGTGGGGAGCCAGTATTGCCATGCATATGGAAAAACATCCAGGGGGGCTGTAGTGAGTTTGAAGGGCAGAGCTCTGAACTGATAGTGACTGGCTCCCAGCAGGAAGTGCAGATGCCTGGAGTGCCTGTTTAAGTTGATGTAATAGGACATGTTTCTTGGAGCACCTCGGCGGGCAGGCAGAGAAGGAGAGGTCTGGAGCCCACACTTTCGCCGATGGGAGGGGATCCCTCTCCCTGTGGACAGGGCACTATTTCTTCCTGAAAATGTATAGAGTATATCCAATCATCCATGGGCCACAGTAGTAGGATGGACTGAACCATGACCATCTAGAATTTTGGCTTCTCTCTCTATATAGCTTGTTTAGATCCAAAAAAGAGGACTATAATAACCTCTGGATATTATGCTTAGAGCCCAGGCATGGATTGTTAAGCTGATCCAGGCATTCAGATACCATGAAAAAACATCCCCTGACTGCTTCCATAGATGGGCAATTGGACAGTGCCTCAGGGGTGCTGATAGAATCTGTCAAAGAAGGGATAAGACCCAAAGGGTATATTGCAGCCCAATATTGTATTTATTTTATTTTCGGTGATAGAGCACTGATCTGCATGGATCAGAGGGATGCTTTGGGTCCAAAGAGGTTCGGATTCGAGAAAACCCTGACACCAACCTGTTCGATCCTAAGCTTAGAATCCAAACACATTTTTGTTAGAAACTGCACTGGCTCAACAGCTTAGATTTGAAGGGGTTTTGGATCCATAAAGTGCCTGATACTAGTCTGTTGGATCCTAGGTTTAGGATCCGAGGAAGAAAGGATTCAGTTTTTTTTCTGAAAATCTGAACTGTCAACTAAATATGGCTAGCTAAGGGACAAAAACACAAATATTGGTAAGGTTGAATCTGAGGTACCCCTTGGATCCCTTGAAGCCAAAGAAATATGCAGCTGCTCACAGGTTTGGATCTGAAGGCACTGTATCCAGCAACAGTCCAGCAATGTCAGGGCTGCTAGGTAGTTAATAGATTCTAAGGTTAGGGTCTTCTGGAAGAAGAATGCTAACAGGTCAGCTCCAAAGGCGGGGGGGGGGCAGGATCCAAAGTGATTTGCTTCTGATCTAATCTGAAGTATCAGATGAAAGATTCAGCCTCAGATTGCTTCTGATCTGAGGTGTCCACTCAGCTCACAGATACTGCTTGTTGTATGTGGTCTTATGTAGTGGGGACAAAGACCACAAAATATGGACAGATTGTAAAATTGCTCTTATAAGCTTTGAAAGTAGTAAGAATAACAGCTGTGTTTATTTATTTTATTTATTTATTTGCATTTGTTTTCCGGAGTAGTCCACTGACCCTAGGAGCACCCATTTTCAGTGGAGGCCCAGGGAGAAAAGCTCCACATATTGCATATGCATGTGTGTGTTAGCATACATTTGTGTTAAAAGCATCCTGTCAAAGAAGCTAAGTGGAAAAGTAGTGGAACTGAAGGATCCAAAGGATGCCCAGGGTCTGCAGAAGCTGAAACTGTCCAATGGTTCCAGGTCCAAGGGCACCGGATCAGATAACAGCCTAGCTCCATTCAAGCAACTTGCCACCATCAGATCTTAGGTTTAGGATCCGAGGACAAAAGTATCCTAGCAGTTTGATCAGAAAAAAAGATCTGAAAGTTTGATTTGTTGTTTGCCAGAAATTCACAATCTTATGAAGAGGCATGAGACTGGGAGTAACAACACAGTCAACAGTCAGAACTGGAGGGTTTCTCGGGTTGGAAGAAGACCTGCTACTCCAGTAACTATGGATCCAAAGGGGCCGGATCCGAGAAATATCTGATTTTCTGTGCCTAGCATCCACAGGAAAGAGAGTTAGGGAAAGAAAAAGAAAATTTAAAAATATTATGGTTAAAGCAAAATAAGAAAGGTGAAAGATAAGGAAATTATTTTAATAACTGTTCTATAAAGCTGAAAATATTAGCTCTGA
Organism: Protopterus annectens; assembly: GCF_019279795.1. Classification (NCBI taxonomy): domain Eukaryota; kingdom Metazoa; phylum Chordata; order Ceratodontiformes; family Protopteridae; genus Protopterus; species Protopterus annectens. The sequence continues at coordinate 1,080,279,995 of NC_056733.1, forward strand.
ACATGAACAGTATGAAGAATATTAAAAGAACAATTAGTATTTTACAATAGTGTACTGCAGTAGATGCTCAAGTAATACGGTTAGAAGACATTAGAATATTAACAGAAGAAGAAAGGGTGCAAACAGAAAAACTTTGGAATGGTACTGTTATTTGGAACATAGATAAAGAAACAAGCTCAAGTATATGTATATTATGCCAAGAAAATATAAAAAATATTAGATATCACAAAAGTACAACTGGGCTGAATAACAGTAGTGGATATCAGATGGAAACATATGTATATAGACCAATAGCTTTATGTGCATATGTAACAATAAAAGAAAGAGAAACGATGTTTAAAAGTATACCTAATTATGTCTGTGTTAACATGGATATAATAATGACAGGTGTCTTTGTAATTTGAGAAATAAAAATAATAGTTGTGATATTGAAATGACTACTGAAATTATGAAAAGTGGAAAATTTAAAATATGGGAAAATAAACACAGGACTTATATAATAAATGAAATTAAGACAGAAATTGATTATTTTTTTATATCAAAAGGCCTAAAATTGCACAAAAAGGACTTAAATATACTGCGTTTTCTAATCATGGCAATTCAGATAAGAATTCATGAACATGAGGAATATATTAAAATAGGAAAAGGTATAAAAAGACTAAATGAAAAAGAGACTCAGGAGACATAAAATAAACTATAGAATTATGGCAACAACATATTGGTATGAGAGATTTTTATGAAAATTGGACAATATGGTGGATTCAATTTAAAAAGAAATACAAAAACGTATTTTAGAATGTATAGAAAAGAAAAGAAAAACAAAAAGAAAAATGGAATACAAATGCTATGTCCCCACACTATGGAATATATTCCACATAATTTCCTTGCATAAAGGTGGCTCCTCCACTGAACTCTCCAACTACTGTCCTATAGCCATCCTCTCCCCTCTCTCCAAGATATTTGAGAGATGCATCCACACCCAAGTCCAGCACTATCTCCTAACTAATAACCTCCTCTCCAGCACCTAACATGGCTTCAGGCCATTTCCACAGCACTACCTCCTCCTTGCTCTCTTGCACTAACACTATCCTTCAACATAAAAATGATGGCCTTTACTCATCTGCCATTTTCCTGGATTGTCTAAGACTTTTGATATGGTCTCTCATAAACAGCTAATCTCTGTTCTCACTAACCTTTCCTTTTCCCAATTAGCTACAGACTGGTTTAACAGCTACCTAACCACCAACAATTGGTTATTTGGCTTAATGATCTATCTCCTTGACTTCCTGTCACACTCAGTGTTCCCCAGGGATCCATCTTTGGACCAGTACTATTCTCACTCTTCACCAATAATCTCTTCACAGCCATCAAGTAGGCCTCTGTCATACAGTATGCAGATGACTCCACCCAGAACTCCATAAGATCACCCAAGAAGCCTTTTACTCAGTGGAAACTTGGATATCTGATGCCCAGCTAATACTCAACCTTAACAAGACCAAACTCCCCATCTTTCATCCCACAAAATCTAACCTTCCCAACCCCCACTTCAATATCCTAGCCAATGAGAATACCATAATATCCCCAACAGAACACACCAAACTACTTGGTGTTGAGACTGACAATTAACTCAGATTCAACATTCACATTTCACTAACCATAAAAAAAGTTCACAAAAAACTAGGAGCCCTACATAGAAACAAACAATTCCTCACCAAAACTGCCAGAATTTCTGTGATCAATTCCCACCTCATCTCCTCTCTCCTTTATGCCTCTCCTATACTTGCCAACCTCAGGCAAACAAACCTAAACAAGCTTGAGGCTTGTTACAACAAAACTGATAAATTCACCACTGGAGCATCCTATCGCAGCCACCACTGTATCTCACTTAGAGAACTTGACTGGCTCGAACTGCCTCAACTTCTACACCTGAATCAATTCACTCTAGTCTACAAAATTGTAAACTGTCTTCTCAAAGTCCCATCCCTTCAATATCTTTTTTGCAGCCCTACCATACCACCAAACGTCTACAATCCAGCAACAAAAAACAACTTCTTGTCACCAAAGCTGCTAAGAACTCTGCTGGAGAAGCTCTTTTCTCCTGCAAAATAGCCAGGTTATGGAACACCCCCCCTCCATAACCACACTAACATCATGCACTCTCTTCAAAATTGCTGTAAAAACCTACCTCAAAGGACATTTGTTATGTCAATGCATGGCTCCTGACTAAAAATCCCACCTACTCTTCCCCTTCTTTCTTTTTTCCCTCCTCTAGCCACCCTGCCTTCCACTGTCTGAACATTGCTATCTCTTCTCCGCAGGCACTGGTTTCACCTCCTCCATCCCCACTACTACTCAATCTTTCAAACCCTCCTCTAACATTCGTATCTCCTCACTCCTACCCTACTTTCAACACAGCATCGTCCATCTCCCTGTTACCTCTCTACTCATACCTTCTTCCAGACAAATTCCCTTGGCTCTTCCCCACTCATTCCACCATCTGGATTAACATCTGCTTTATACACTTTCGGATTATAGGTTTTTCTGCCAACTCTATGAATATATTACTAATCTGCATTAGCAGTATCTAGCTTCCAGCTGGAGTATTACCAGCAACTACTATGTGCCATTTTATTTGTATACTAAATTTTATTGATTGTATCATTGGCTGTTTATGTTATCTATGGCTCTGCTTGTAACTTGTTCATTTTCTACATTGTATTGCTTGTACTATTACTACTGTTTGCATTTAATTTGTTCTCTTTACTATTTCTTCTGTGGAGCATTTCTCCGCAGGTCTTCACTGAAAAAGGACCTGTGTTCAGTTGAAACTTCCCAGTAAATAAATGTAAATAGATAAATAAAATAAAAATAAATAAAATATCAAGTCAAAAAATATTTAAAGATTTAATAGAGAAAAAAATTTATGAAAAAGAAAAAAGTTATATAAAAAGAAATCAGGATATGGTTAATAAATTATTATATAAGCAAAAATATTGTTTGCAAGGAAAAAAAGAAGTAGCACCATACTTATGTAAGATAGTAAAAGAAGGAAAGATAATGAGAGAATTAAAAAAGTAAAGAAGGAAAACAAGTTAAAAAACAAGATGAAATATATGAAATAAAGAATATGTATTAGATTTATATAATACAAAAGAAGTTAACATAGAACAAATTCAATGGAGAAAATTTAAATAAGGAAAACAGTGAATATTTAGAGAGAAAAATAAGCATAAATTAGTTAAATGGAATTTTGAATGATATTAACATTAATTCAGCTACAGGTTTGGACAGAATTGAATATAGTATGTGTAAAGAAATGCATGACTGGCAAAAATGGTATTTCTAGAAGTAATAAATGAGTGGCTAGAAAAAGGAATTAAGTATAAAGAAATGTGCACAGGTGTGATAAAATTTATTTTAAAGAAAGGAGATAAAGATAAAATAAAAAATTGGAGACCAATTACACTGAATAACACGGACTATAAAAGTTTCATGAGAATAGTAACTAAAAGATTACAATGTAAAATATAAAGAATACTTGATCAAAATTTGTTTGGGAGAAAAGGAAAGGGGAGTCAAGACCTATTGTGGATAATAAGGGAAGTAATTGATCATATTATTAATAAAAAGGTGGAAACAAAAATTGTGATGGGGATGTTAGTAAGGCATATTATAATGTTCAGTATAAAGCATTATGGGGTAGTTTACAAGCATACAACATAAGTGAAAAAATATTACAAGTAATTAAATCAATATATGAAAAGAATTATGTGAGAATGAACATAAACGGATGGATTGAGGATAATTTGAAAATAAAATGCGGCATAAAACAAAGATGTCCTGCCAGCAGTATGATATTTGCTATAATCATGAACACAGTAGTGATGGAAATTAATAAAATGTCCAGTAAGGAAGGATATAGAATGATGGGGGAAATACCATTGCCAATAACGTATACTTAAGCTGATGATATTGTAGTAATAGAAAAAAAACAAACCTTGAATGGAAAAAAATAATGGAAAATTAAGTACACCGTCGAAGGAAATTGGTTTAAGCATATATACAGAGAAAAGTAAAGGATTTGGGTATGAAGGTATTATAGGAGGTGTGGAATATAATGAGACAAGTATAGATATTTTAGGAATAGTATTTGGAAGTACAGAATACAGACATGAACAATGGGATAAAATTACTAAGGGAGTCAAGGGCATGATTACTTTCTGGAAGACATATAGGTTTTCATACAAAAAAGCACATTTAATAAACACTATAATAATAGGTAAAATAGCTAATATAGCAAGCATTTATATGATGCCAATGAAATATGTAAAATAAATAATGCCGATAATGTTTTCATTAATTTGGGGGTTGAGATTGAACCCAGTTAAGAGGGGGATTTTGTATATGAAAGATGAACAAGGAGATTGGGGCTGATAAATCTGATTGTACATGCAGGCTCTTTAAATGTATAAAGTACTAAAAGGAATAATGAAAAATAATAAAGATTTGATAGAAACAATAATGTATTGTAAATATAGAGAAATTTGGAAAAAAATGTAAATGAAAAAAAGAAGTAAAAGTGTTATTAATGAAGGAATTTTACAGCAAGATTTTATTGTGGAAATTAAAAAAGAATGTGATAGAAAAGACTAGAAAAGAATGGCATGTTATCATTACGAGATCCTTTTATTTGGTGGATTCATGGAAAGAGTTAGAAATAAATAAAAAGAAAGCAATAATGGCAAGATACAAAAATTATAAAAAAATTAAAAAATGTCATTTTTTTGTGGAGGTTATCCATAGGAAAATTACCAGTGGGGGCAAATATGCCATATAAGAAAAAACAGGTTAGAATATGTAACAAAGGTAAATAATTGGAAACTACAGAACATGTTTTTTTTTTTCAAATGTGAAAGAATTCAAGAAACTGTGGAAAGTAGTACGCAAACATGATTTGATTAAAACTAATTTAAATTTTGAAATGTTAAACATGGACATGATAGAACGTGGGTTTTATGGGACTAAATCCCAGAATGGTGCAAAGAAAATGGACATAATCATACTTTATGTAACATGGGTAATATGGAATGAAAGACTTAAAACAGATACAATGGAAAATGGACGTTGACAAAAATATTAAAAAAAATGTAATTTTGGTTGTGGGTTAAAGGGTGGGGAGGTACTTAAAATGTGAAAACCTATGTATTGAATGATGTTAAAATATGTAACTACTGTAAATATGTCAAAATATGAATTGTATATATGTATACAAATAAAAAAAATACTTTTTTGATAGGTGCTGTGGGATCTTTTACATCCACCTGAACTAACTCAAGCAGGTGGTGCCTTGGTTAATGTCTCATCTGATAGATGGCATACTCATGAGTGCAATAACCCCATTATGCTGTACTGCAGCATCAGCAATCTACCAGATGTGGGAATAGAACCTATAGCCTTCTGCAAAATCAAGTGTGTGACCTGTTGCATCACTGACACCAACCCCTCGTTTACATATAATATTTTTAGTATTTTGAGAGTTTATTTATATGTTCTGTGTCCTTCCTTCCTCAATTGATTCTTCCTTCGCTGTATGCCCTCTCTTAATTCACCTTTAATTTTTCCCAGTCTACTATATCTACACTGCTTTCTCCTGCAAAATAAAGTTTTTTGTATTGTTCACGCTTTTGTGACTTTAACCAGTAATTTAGGTATCTCCATTGCTTCAAACCTGAGAGTTTCATCTACAGTGAAAAGTTTTACAATATTTATTTATTTATCTATTTATTTATTTACATTTGTTAACCGGGATTGTCCAACTGGGCTTGTGGCCCATTTTCAGTGGAGACCCGAGGTGAAAAGCTCCAGTAGTACATTTTTAAACAAGCACAATTTTAAACAATGTTGATATAATAGCAGTTACAGCAAAAATATTCACATATGTTGGCTTACATGCATGAAGTTAAAGTTGCATTAAAAAGAAGCTTAGTAACATAATTTTACATTAATATAGTTCAATAGGTTTTGTTTGTATAAAATTATGCAAATGCATAGTAGACACATTGGAGAGAGAGGTGTAATGAGGTACTAATTATGGGCTTTTTGAGGGTACATAAAGGGAAGGAAGACTAGGTGGAGTTATGGCAAGGGCAGGTCCTGAAATTGAAAAAAGAAGCTTTTAGTTCATTTTTAAAGTGTGAGGTGTGAGAGACTGAATGTAAGTCAAGGGGAAGTTTGTTCCAAGCATGGGCAAGGGAGTGTTTGTAGAGTAGTTTGCCTACTGACCTTTTTGGGTGGTAGACATCAAGTAATTGATGGTTAGAAGTACGGAGGGTCCAGGATGGGATATAGATGGAGACTAAGGAAGATGGAGATGGACAGAAGGAGGTTTTATAAAGAATAGAGTGTAGCATATAAAACTGATAAGATAGCAGAAATTGGGGAAGTTCAAGCCATTGAAGAGAGTTTAAAGAAATGCAGTGGTGTGAGTTGTATGGGGAGTTAGTAATGAATCTGGCTATTTTATGGTAAGTCTGTTGGAGTTGTTTAGAGTGGAGGCCTGGATATTGGTAAGAACTGGGGCAGTGTATAAGAGGGAGGGGAGGAGGAGTGCCTGGCCCAGGGTAAGTTTAGATTCAGGGGTTAGGATTTTTTTGTTATAGCAGTCCTAGTTTCTGGGGTTTTTTTTATACACTGGAGTATATGTAGGTTGAACTTTAGTTCATCATCAATAATGACCCCTAGGAGTTTTGTGTGGGTGTCAGGTTGGATAATTGTATTATTAGAAGATTTAATAAAGAAAGGACGTTTTGTGATGAGAAAGAAAACGGGGAAGGAAAAGTAGGAGTTTGGTCTTTTTGGGATTTAGGATCAGTAGGTTGTGAGAGAGCCATTGTTCAGTGGATAGTAGGGCTTGTTGGGCCAGGGACTGTAGTTCAGGAATGTTATTTGAGATGGATATAATTGTAGAGTCGTTGGCATACTGAATAAGGGAGGATTTTTTGCATGAGGTGTAAAGATCATTGGTGAAGATGTTAAACAAAAGAGGTCCCAAGATGGAGCCTTGGGGAACAGCAGTGGAGATGGGAAGGAAAGATGAGGAGGATGAGAGCCATTTGACAGACTGTTCTCTGCCAGATACGTAACTATCAAACCAGGCAAATGCGGAGGGGGATAGCTGGAGATTTGTGAGTTTGGATAGTAGTAGAGGATGAGAGACAGTATCAAAGGCTTTGGAGAGGTCTAGGAAGAGACAGGAAATTAGTTTATTGTTGTCTAGAGCCTCTGCAATGATATGAGTGAAAGAGAGGAGGGCAGTGGTGGTGCTGAGGTGAGGATGAAATCCATGTTGGGTAGGGATAAGTAAGTGGTACATGAGGAGGTGATTGAGAAGCTGTGAGTGAATACATTTTTCTAATATCTTGGAGAGGGGGGCAGAATGGCAATGGGTCAGTAGTTTGAGGGTTCAATGGAGTTTCCACCTTTATGAAGAGGGATAGTAAAGAAATATTTCCAAAGGGTGGGGACAGTTGATTCCAGAATAGATCGATTAATTAGTATAGATATAGGATAGGCAATTGAGTCAGCAGCAAGTTTGAGGAATGTATTAGATAGATTGTCAGTGGAAAGGGTGTAAGGTTTTAGCTTGAGTAGTAGAGATTTGATGTAATGGGAACTGGCTCAAATTAAACAAAGTTGTGTTAGTGGGACTTGGAGGGGTGGGTGTCAAAGTAGAGTTTGGATTAGAGGTTACCAGATTTTGGATAGAAGAGATAAAGTGTTTATTCTGGAGGGTAGTTGTTTCCTAAGAGGAAGAGTTAGAGTATGGGGAGGGATTAGAGGGCTTTCCAGGATAGAGGATGTTGTTGAGAGCTGACCAAAATTTTCGAGGATTGGATTTGTTGTTAAGCTGAGCAGAGCTATAGTATAACTTTTTGTCATTAGTTGTATTTTTTTGCAAGGTTCCTAAGTTGCCTGTATTTTTGAAGAAGAGGTGGTTGTTTAGTTTTAGTCCAGGTTTTCCAAGCACTATCTCTTTGTTTCATAAGGGACCTAGTCTCCTTGGAGAGCCAGGGAGCATGATTTGATTTTACTCTGATCTTCCTAGATGGAGCTAAGGAGTTTACAGTACTCATGAAGATACTATTGAAGTGCTTACAGCATCGTTTAAAGGGAGATGTTTTAGGATGAACCAATCTATGTTGTGGAGAATGGAGTTAAATTGGGATGAACTGAAAGTCAATAGTTTTCAACAGTCTTTGATAAGGTGGGGTTTAGGAATATGGGAATAGTGTCTTAAGATGGTGATAGGGAGATGATCACTGAGGGAGTCAGGTAAGGTGGTGGGATTGTGGTATTGGTGGGGGGAATTGGTAAGGATCCAGTCTATGATGGAGCTGGAGGTGGAATTTTTATGGAAGCGAGTGGGAGATGTTATAAGTTGGTGGAAGCCGTGTAGGTGGATACTGAGTTGGGGGGATTCAGCTGTGAGTTTGGACCAATCAATGTTGATTGGCATGTGGTCCAATAATACACCAGGATGGTCCAAAAAGTGTGTTACTCTCTCTCTTTATATATATATATATATATTATATATATATATATATATATATATATATATTATATATATATATATATATATATATATATATATATATATATTATATATATAGAGAGAGAGAGAGAGAGAGTGAGAGAGAAGGAGAGAAAGAGAGAAAGAGAGAGATATGTATCATGAGTATAATCCAGCCACATTTATCAAAAGCAAATTACAGTCTTATATCAGCTGAACAAGTTTTTGATCACTTGCAGTTGTGCTTTCAGTTCCTCATCTGATGAACTATAGTTTTAAATCATCCACAAAAAGAAGATGAGAATTCTTTACACTTTGTTGTTTTCTGGGAGTCAAATTGTAGCCATGACCTAATTTGTTAAGTAGACATCTTAATGGGTTAAGGGAAGACAAAAGAGTAACCCTGGAATATATACCTTTTGAATTTTTATCCCTGGAACAACTGCAAAGTGGTTTGGCACTGTTTGATGGCTGCTGTAATGTAATCGATCAGTGAAGAGTGTATCTAATACATTTTTAAACACTCTTTTATCCATGAATGTGGGATACTGTCAAATGCTTTTTGTAGTCTATCCATGCCATACTTAGATTATCCCCTTTTTACAGTTCTCTGTTATGACTTTATTAACAACAAATAATCCTTTCGTCCATATGACTTTCTTTTACCTTTTTGTTACATTGCCATGATTAGCTTTTCTTATAAGTGACTATACACTCACTCAGCATTGATTCCAGTGCATAGTTAATATGTTATTGAAAGGCAAGTTATTGGTCTATACTCTTAGACTAGCTTGCAGGTTTGCTGTAAAGTAGGAGAACTGTTCTTGTTGTTACCCAGGTTGGTGTCTGTTCAGGGTGCCCATATAGACAGTTCTTACTCATGGCTAAATCTTCATGTAAAGATGTTAATACTTTAGCCAGAAGTTGTGTACTTCATCTAGGCCTGGGGTTTTGCAGTTAGGAGCTTTGCTTAACTTTGTTTTAATTTCTCTGGCCGTTGCTTCATCCCATTTCATGTCCTGTACATTTGAAGTTCTTATTCTTTCTTTTACTTCCTCTATCCATTCAGTATCTTTGTTATGTTCCACAGGATCTTCTTAGATATTTCTCCAAAATGTACCTATTTCTTCTTTTTTTGTGGTGTTTCAATTCCTTTTGCCTTGTTTCCCACTTCTCTATAAAACTTTTTGAGTCATCAATAAATTGTTTATTTTGTACTTTTCCTTAATATTTATTTGCATATCTTCTAAGTTTTTCTGCCTGTGCTGATATTTTAGTTTATTATTTGTGATAGTACATGAGATATCTTGATCTGTTCTGATACTGTGCATTGCTTTTATCATGTCTGTCTTTCTGAGTATTTCTCTTGATCTGATAACTCTTCTAACAATGACACTTCTTATCTTAACTGCTTTATAGTTTTCTCTATTCAATGCTTCTGTGATGGTATTTGATTTCTCCCCTTCCTTTCCCTTATTTCCCTGTGTTTTTGTGGTAAGACTTTATCTGTTATTAATTTAGTTGTACTGTAATGTATCCTATTTAGTTTTATTATAGCACATGCATTTAAATAAACAGTCCTAATTACTGTGTTGATTTGTTTTATCAAACTTCTAACTTTTTGGGGTTTTATTGACTTTCTGTAGTCTATTTCTTAAACTGATCTAAATATGTCTGTCCATCTCTATTAAATCAAGCAACTCTTCTCTTAGATCATTTTCTTCTAAAGTGAAGGCACCTTTTTTTGTTCACCATTTTCTGTGGGCATTCTACAGAATGTTCCAGACCCTTTCTGTGCCACATTCTCTTCAGGCTCATCCCGTGTCATCTGTTGCTCTTTCACATGGGAACTTACTGGCCTATCATTCCACAACATTGCATGCAAAGTTGCCATAGTTTCCTGTTCCTTCCCTTGCAGTGCAACTCCAATTGAACTTTTATACTGGTTTCCTAAGAATCTTCATATGGCAACTAATCAGATGTTTCCCGCTCCACTGATTTCTCCTTAATTTGGAGATCCATTGCTCTATCCTGCTGTGGTGTTATCAGAATTAGATTTTCTACACTAAATCCTTCACTTTGCAGGTAGTCCATAGCCACAGCTTCTATTTCTTTAACTTCTACATTACTAATCCTCTTTTCTACTTTTCTTTTTTTTGGTTTCTTATTTTTTTTTTTTCAAAAACGTTTTTATTATTTTTTAACAAGAACAAAGACCAAACAGTTGTTTACATTTATAACTATGATAAACTATATTTTTGACCAAAAGTAAAAAAAAGAGTAATTCCCAGAATGTTAAAGCCCTTGTCATGGAAATAGACAAAGAACTCAGGAGCTTAATGTGTTATTTTCATTAGGAGGAATATATAATTATTGACCATGGGGTGGGTAAAGCCAGTATATAACCAAATGGGATAGATTATTTGGAGTGCAAAAAGAAAAGTTGGCTAAGCTTAAAATGGCCCACAAGAGCCACTAGCCTAGCACTTACTTATGAACCTATGAACCTATATACACAGTCCATAACAAATTTTCTATACATATGTATATAGACAACCAGGAAATCATTCAATCTATATTTCTCTAGTAAAGTTTGTAATTTTTCCCAAGCAATTAAATTATGTGTTTATTTTTTTGTTTTCAACTTTATGGTAGAGATTTCTTTATCACATATAGATATGGCTAAATAAATTAATTCATTATTAAATGAGAGAGGAGATTCAGATTTCCAGTTCTTTGTTACAGCTTTCCTTACTACTGCTAGAATTGCCCGCAACATATGCATTTGAGTTTTAGGTACACCTTCTGGAACTGGTACATTAAACAAGATAAGAGAGTCAGAAATGTTAGAATTATCATTCCTCAAGGCTTTACAGAAATTGATAAATTTATTCCAAATTGAAGATACCCTTTCACAAGTGACAATCATATGGAACCAATCAGTGTCTACTGTTTTACATCTCCAACATTTTGTGTCATTCTGTTTATATATTTTTGCAATTCTGTGTGGGGTCAAAAAACACCTGTGTAGGAACTTCCATGTATAGAGTCTCCAATGGGGAGAGGCTATTGTTCTTCCTGCTGACTTTAAATAAAGTTTTTGTTCTTAGTGGAAAATACTTCTTGACGACTGGATGGAAAATAGAAAATTCACCCCGGGGATCAATTCTGCAACACTGCTTGACAGGGGCACAGGAAAATAATTTTCTTGGGTGGCAAAAGCCAGGGAACCTTTTTGGCTAGGCTTATATAGGCCCCAGGGCTGATAGCCTAGTACCTATCTATAAACCTATGAACCTATTATATTAGTAGAATAATTCCAATAAGAGGCATGTATAAAGGTAAAGTCAGACCTAATGGTGTTATATATCACTGATATAAAAGAAGTGCCCCTTAGGACACCATTGGTAACATTATACATTATATCCAGTAATTTAAGTGTAGTTTCCTTATGTGTTTGTAATGACAGTATGATTTTATTATAAAAAAAAATTTCCCTGCAGGATTGAATATCTAACCAGTTACTATTTTGTAAACCGTATCTAGCAATTAAGAAGTCAGCTGAATATATTTCGTTTATAGATAGAAATTGGTTCCAGAACAACAAATGATTATTTTTAAAATCTAGCGTTTTGTTTATGTCAAAGGAAATTAAACACTCGCTAGTGATGGCAATGGGAAAGATGGAGGTTATTTGATTTTTACTTAAGTGGTTGGAATGTATCAATCCTTTAAAATTTAGTAATATCTGATTAATAAGAGAACAGGATATTAGTTTTTGTTTATTGCCCTGCACATATATTTTTATTGACCATATAAAATAGTTCTATCTATTTAAGTGGTTCAAATACTACTCTGCTATCATTTAATAAATTGGTTTCATATATTACTCGCCAATATGATGTGTATGAAGTACTGAATCATTATCAATATTATATTGATAATAGCAGCTTAAATATATAGGTGAATGTTAGGGAACACAATACCTCCCTTTTCCCAACTTGCTGTGTGTCTCTGTAAGGATATTCTTGTTTTTTTAGGGTACCAAAGAAATTTTAATATAATATCATCATTTTTTAATACATTTTAAAAGTGGAGGGATAATTAAAGACTGGATTATAAAAAGAATTGTGGGTAGTAATATCATTTTGATTAATGTTACTCTGTCTTCAAAGGTTGTTTTCTTATTTTTGTATTGTAAAATTTTCCATATCTGGATGCCTTTATCTGTATTTCTCATCAAATATCTTTGGTGCTGCTCTTTTTGTATTGATTAGTTTTGTTTTCTCTTTTGCATAAATATTGTACCCTATTAAATCTATTTTTCTTTCTCATGTCCATATTTCTTATCCAGATGCCTCCTGCTCCTCCTGTTTCTCTTTACTTGGAGGACTCATTGTTCTATCATGTTGGGCTATAACCTGTGTTAGACTTTCCACACTAAATCCTTCACTTCACAGGTATTCCATAACTTCAGCTTCTGTCTTTTAACTTCTGCTTTACTAATCTTCTGTTCTATATGAATCTTTGTGATGTTATTTTTTTGTATTGTAAAATTTTCCATATGTGTATGCCTTTGCCTGTATTTCTCTTGAACTATCTTTGGAGTTGCTTTTCTGTATTGATTAATTTGGCTTTCTCCCTTGCATAAATATTGTACCATATCAGATCTCTCTTTCTTTCCCATGTCCATATTTTTTGTTTATACCATTCAAAAATCTCTAGATTTTGCTCTTTATATTTTTGCACTTCCTCAGTCGCTTCTTTTTCCAAATGGCCCAAGGTTTCTTGGTCTATATAATGTTTTTCATAAATTTGTTGTATTAATGAACACAAATTTTCATTTGAAGCTTTTGACAGTTTTTCTTGGCAAGTATTTTTCTTTCCTCTAATTTCTCTCTTAATATTTTTGTATAACTTCTAACTGGAAATTCTGGGCTTCTTGTCTAATAGTAACAATACATAATTTATTTCTTAGGCTCAATAGTCCACTCTATCATTTTATGGCTCTTTTTAGGCCTATCAGTTTTGTGATTTTTGTAGACTGCTACTTCCTTTGACAGCAGGGGGGCATCCTCCCCCTGAGCCTGACCTGGCCCCATTGTGTCTTGAGGATTCTCCATTCCTGGCACCAGTGCGCCTACCAGGATTGAGCAGTTTTATATCCTGGGTCTTGTGCACCCAGCTATCTTTTTTATTTTTTAACCTACTTCTGCCCATGGTATATGCTACATAAAATACAGTTTATATATCAGTGTCATCCTGGTGAGATCTTGTGAAAAACAGGGTCCTCCTCATGAAGATACTCACCAAAGCTTGAGGGTGAATTCAATTCCAGCAATACTACTCTTCTTTGCTTGCTGATTTATCATCTCCATTTTGTGTGTGAGCAGTAATTTTCTCTTAGATGATTACATATACAGTTTTCATCTACAAGAGAACTGTGTTTTCAAGTTGCTAATAAGTCCCGAGTACATATGCTGATGTTCCTTTCCACAATGTTTTCAATCTCTGTCTGTAAGAATCTAAACTCTTCTGATCTTCAAAGACATCAACGCCTGTTTACAAAGAGCTATGAGTTACACATGTTCTTTCTTAGTTTTCATTTGAAAAAGGTGGATGTGATAAAATTAAATATATATATATATTTTCACTGGTTCACATGCGGTTTACAGCAACTTTATTTTCGCATAATGAATTCCAGATGTATTATTGTACTAGACAATTGCCAGGTGGGTTATAAATTCTAAATTCATAGGATCATAGGAAGTTGCTAGGCTATTGGCCCTGAGGCCCTTACAAGCCTAGCCAAGAATTTAGCCCATGTTCTGACAAGTCAGTACCTGATGCCCCTGTCCAGCAGGGACACAGGTGGAATCCCAGGGGTGAATTTTCTGTTCCCCATCCAGTTATCCAGGTTATGCTTAAAAAGGAATAACGAGGCACTCTGCTTGATGTGGAGGGGGAGTCTATTCCACAGATGGGTCACAAATCTGTTCCTCCAACAAGTTCTATTGATGTCACAGACCAGGTTGAGATTGCTCATGTGGGTTACTTGAGTAAAGCTTGACTTGCAGATATGCAGCAGTCCCATCAAGGCAGGGTCTGAGACTGCTTTGCATGCCAGACAGAGTTCACCTCTGAGGAGTCTGTATAAGACTGAGTAGAGGGACAGGGCTTTTAGCCCATCTGTGTATGGTAGATGTTTGAGGCCCTTGATTCTCCTGGTGTGGAATCTCTGTGGTCTCTCCAGCTGCTGCACATGTAAGGTACATGCTGAAAGGGGCATTGTAGTCAATAATGGGTCTTATAAGGGAAGAATACAAGGATGTTATGACCTCTTTGTCTCTGGATGAGATACCCTTCCTAATGAGGTGAGCCATGTAGAAAGCCTTCTGTACAATGGACAGAATATGGTGGTCAAAAGTCAGGTTGTTATCAACCTGGGTGTCCAAGTCCCTCACGACTGATTGTGTGCTTAGGACCTTGTTATCAATGTGATAATTTGTAGGGACATCACTTTCCTCAAAGGGAATGATGATGCATTTTTTGGCATTCAGTTTGAGGCCATGTTTCTGGCACCAGTCATTTGTTTGGGTGAGACCCACTTGGTTGGTGTCCACATCACTAGGGGAATTGATGACAGCACCCAGCTTGCAGTCATCAGCAAACTTGGCCAGCCATAGCCCACTGGTTTTGGCCTGGACCTAAGAAAAGTATATCCAAAACAACAGTAGTTCCAAGATCGATACCTGGGATACAATGCTTGTTACAGGTCTAGTGCTTGAGGTGACTTCCCCTATTTTTGACTAGGTGGGTTCTATCAGTGAGCCAGTTTGTTACCCATCTGGTAACATATGGATTGACACCTAGTTGAGAGAGTTTATCTATTATACCTAAATGGGGAATTGTATCAAAGACTTTGGCCAGGTCAAGGTAGGCAGTGTGTATCATCTTCCCCTAGTCCATCACTTTGGTGACTGTCTCAAAGAAGTAGAGCAAGTTTAAGAGGCATGATCTCCCCTTGATGAAACCAAACTGTGTGGGATCGAAGGTCCGTGATAACCATTCCATGGCCTTGCAGATCAGGCTAGTTAGGCTCATGGGTCTATAATTTCCTGGATCGGTGGATGCTCCACCTTTGTGCAAAAGGATGACAGTGCCTGTCCTCCGCTCGGCTGGGAAAAAGCCATTACTCAGGCTTTGGTTCACTAGGGTGTCTAATGGTGCTGCAAGGTCCTGCCTGAGTTCATGTAGGATGCAGCCTGGGATGTTATTGGGTCCCATGGAGGCTGTATTTTTTTGAGAGGGTAGTGATTACTTGCTCCCCAGATATAAGGGGAGGGGGGCATGTGCTGGGGATTTCCTAATTTACTGATGGGGAGACAGAGGGGTATAGCAGGCTGGCTATATCTGTGGCATTTGTGTATGTGGTGTCTTGACCACCAGTTCTGAGCAGATCTTTTGAGATTGCAAACATATGTGAAGAAGGCCTTATGACTGTCTTTAGTAGATGTGGCCAGTTTGGACTCAAAGTTTGCTTTGGAGGATTTCACTAGTGTTCTTATTTGCTTGTTCAGGCTAAGGAGAGATTGCTTCCAATTAGGCATCTGTTCCTTCTTGGTCCTGGACAGCAATTTTTTCCTTTTATTATAGAGTTTATTTATTGCAGATGTCCACCACACAGGTTTACTCTTCCTTGAGGAAGAGGATTTTGTCCTGTCAGGTATTCCTGATTCTATGCAGCTATATAAATGCTTGTATAGTACATTGGTGTAGGACTGGACATTTGTGCCAGTTCCTACAGAGGGGGAGAAGGCTGTGAATCTATTTATACCTTTCCTCAGGAGGTTGTAATCAGCTCTGTAGAAGTTTTTTGTTTGACCCTAGCTAGGGGGGATGGTGATTTTGAAAGTGATCGCTTTGTGGTTGGATCTTACCAGGGAGGATGAAACTGTAGGGATGCTGTAGTGGTTACTCATGTTGGTTAATACCAAGTCCAAGATATTATCACATCTTCTAGTGATATCGACCAGCTGGTCCAAGGCATTTGCATTGACAACATCAAGGAATCTCTGGGCATTTGTGTTTTGGCATGAGTAGTTATTCCAGTATATGGCTGGATAGTTAAAGTTGCCCAGGATCACAGTAAAGGGTTGAATCTTGATATATTTGAAGAGGCCCAGATAGGTGGAGTGGGTATCTTGAGTCAAAGATGGGGGCCTGTAGCTAGCTATGATTGTCAATGGTTAACTGCACCTGTAGTGTCTCCTGTGTATCATACTGTCTGACCAGCCTGGAGGTGTGTATTTCTTTAATATATATTGAAACTCCACCTCCTTTTGCTTTGCTGCCTATGGTTTGGGGTCTGAATGTATGATAGGATGAGCAACCTGCTATGGCTGGGGTGCTCTCCACAGCTTTGAACCAGGTTTATATGACTGCACAAATGTCAGCATCTTCCAGGATTAAGAATGCTTGCAAATGAGTGCAGTTTCATGTTTAGACTCCAAGTGTTTAGCGGCATGATGTTTAATTTGCATTTTGGTGAAATTTTCATGTTGGCAGTTTTGACCACATGGCATTGCCTACAAAAGGCACTATGGGGGAGGCAAGAGCCTTTGCCAGAGATCAGTGGCCTCTAGCTACATTTCTAATAAGGCAGAAATAACTTAAATATTTAACCAGTTGTTTGCTGTCAATTAGTTTGAAAAAATAATGCTTCAAAATGTTAACAAATAGTTTCTGTATTTCAGAATGCCAAGTTTTGTTCCTTCAACTTCCATTTGCTTACTATGTAGACTTTTAGACTTGGAAGTTGTGTGTTACTTTTCTTTAATGAAAAAGAGAAAGAAAAAGAAGGGGTTGACCAGTAATAATATGCATTTTACTACTGACATTACATGTTCGGTTTTGTGAAGGGTAGATCCTGCCTGTTAAATCTGGTAGTTTTCTTTGAAAATGTGACCAAGGCCATTGATGAGGGCAAATCTGTGTGCACAGCATACCTCAACTTGGCAAAGGCTTTTAACACAATCCCACATTCAGACATTACCGATAAATGTAGCAAACTGAATGCAAACCACTTTGTTGTAAGATGTATTGTCAACTGGCTCACAAACTGGACACACGCTGTCAAAGTGGGTGACTCCACATCAACCAGCAGACCTGTTACCAGTGGGGTGCCACAGGGGTCACTGCTAGGCCCCCTACTGTTTGGTATATACTTCTCAGAAGTTCAGGTCAAAACTAGGGGGTTGTGGCTGACCAAGTTTGCAGACAGCTGCAAACTAGGTGCAATCACTGAATCCCCAGATTATGTCAGTATAATTCAGGAGGGTCTCATGCAGACCAATTACTGGTGTATTAGTGACGGTCTCAAACTGAATGCAAAGAAATGCATTATCATTGGGCCGGATTTACGAAAGCTTGCACGGACAGCAAGAAGAGTGTAGGAGCTCACGCCGGCAATATTTCTGCCGTGCGATCCAGGTACAACCAGCAGGGGCGTGCACGAAAGCTGCTAAAGCTCCTCTTGCACAGACAGCGTCATGGTATGCAAATTATCTCATTTGCTGGTGAAAGCCATGCAAATGAGGTAAATTTGCGATCCAGGAAACACTAACCTGTCCGTGGAAGATTAGTGTTAGCTGCAGAAATGTACTCCGTTGGTAACGGAGTACAGTTCTGCAAATAGCTAAATGGAGCTATGACAGCTCCAAAAAAGGATGCATACAGTTGAGGAGGCATGCCAATGGCCAAATATAAGGCCATTGGCATTTATAAATGTTTAAAAATAAAAAAAATTTACTTTTTTTTTCCCCGATCTCCGATGTTTAAGCATAGCGCAGCACCGCACAAACGTGCGGCACTTATAAAAACAAGAAAATAATTTTAAAAAAGCCAAAAATTGGCATTTTCACTAAAAAGCTTATTCTGCCATGTAGGTGAATGGCAGGCTGAAAACAACATGGCCACTGAGTAGTGGTTGCTAAGGGGGGGAGCTCAGTGTGAGAGATGTAACCATGCATTAATAGGCAATCCTATGCAAATGAGGATAAGGATAGTGAATTCCAATTTTCCCCAGCATGTGAGCCATGTCCCAAGAGTGTAAGAGTAGGAGTAGGTGAGTAGTAGAGTAGAATATAGGTGACATCATGAGGGGATGTGTCAGACAGGCTGTAAGCTAATTGGAGCACAGTGGCTTATGTTTGCTTTGAGTTGCTCAGGATTGCAAGAGGCGTGCCTACAGTTGTCCTATTTGAAAACCTCAAACCAAAGGTGCACAATGTTAAAAGATAGGAAACTCCTTGCAAACATGCACACAGTGTGTGTGTGTGTGTTTGCGCTTGTTTGTGCGGCACTTCCCCCCAGGCGGAAACAGAAAGGCAAAAGGAAGGAAAAGAAGTAGTAGGAAGTTAACCAAGGAGAACTAGCAGAGCTGCCAGGTGAAATATATCAGAATCAGCCAATTACATAGACAGCAGACTAGCCCAGCCCAGCCCAGCACTTTAAACTCTGCAAACACCATTCCCCCCTGTTTGTTCTCAAGAACTCTGCAACACTGCAGTATACAAAGAGGGAAAGCTTAAAAAGCTTAAGTCGACAAAATGTTAGGGGCTGCTCTTGCTATCATAAACCAACATGTGCAAGGTGCTGAGGGTGGTGATGTTGTGAATGCTGCTGAGCAACCCACAGTGAGGAGCCAGAGAATAGTGTACAGACCCAGGGTAACCTACCAGGGGCTACATGAGCTGGAGATAGTGGAGCGCTATAGGGTGGACAGAGACCTCCTACAGCAAATTGTTGAGCTGTGCCGGCCACGCCTCACACACAGAACCAACAGAGGGGAACCCATCCCAGTCGATACCAAGGTATGTATTGGCCTAAGAATACTAGCTACAGGTACCTTCCAAAGACCAACTGGTAATATGATGGGGATTTCACAGGCATCAGCATCCAGGGTACTTCACCAGTTCCTGGATGCCATGTCAGCACATGTCGTTGACCACGTATATTTCCCAAGTTCCCGTGAGGCATTGGCCAGCAATATGCATCTTTTCCACCAAATAGCAGGATACCCTGAGGTAATGGGTGCAATAGACTGTATGCACATATGCACATATGCACATATGCATCAAAACACCACCCGGTGAGCGGGGTAGGGTCTACATCAACCGCAAGGGCTTCCCCTCCATCAACTGCCAGGTCATGTGTGATGCCCAGGGCATAATAATGAATGTGCATGCTGGCTGCCCTGGAAGCTATCATGATTCCCACATCTGGCATCTGACTCAGCTGTACCAGAGATTTGCCAATGGGGACATCCCTGATGGTCACCTAGTGGGGGATGCTGGATACGCACTGGAGCCGTGACTGATGACACCCATCAGAAATGCAAACACACCTGAACAAGAACTCCATAATGAGGCACACGCACAAACAAGAAACTTAATTGAGTGTGTGTTTGGGATGCTCAAGTCATGGTTCCGGTGCCTGGACACATCTGGTGGAGCCTTGCAGTACTCACCAACTACATGTACCCAAATTGTTATAGTATGTGCCATGCTACACAATATGATCCTGCGGAAAAAGCTGCAGCAGGAACAGCATGGGGCAGGGCCAAACAGCCCCCTCCATTGCCAAGGCCTGCACAGGCACAGCATGACTCGGAGGAGGAACAACCTAAGCCTGCCCCAGTAGGCAGAAGGAGGCATGCCCAGTATGCCCTGGCCTTGGCAAAGAGGCAACACATAGCACATACACTGACTCAGTAGGAACCCTGGAAATGACGCCTGTCTCTGACTCGCACATACAGTAAAAGGGATGCCTAACTTGACACTACCTGTTTTCAAACATGTATAGGGAGTTTACTATGTGCATCCGACATAGGCAGCCCTGCAGCACCACCTGAGGCATGAGTGCCCTATTTTAAGCAATATAAAGCACTGCTAAACACATTTTACCAGTACTAAGCATATTTAAATACGATTGCACGTAGCTGCGCACTGCGCTAACCAGTGCAATGTCAGGCAACGTCGGGCAACGTTGGGCAATGTTGGGCAAAGTCGGGCAAAGTTGAGCAAAGTCGGGTAAACACGCTCACACCTGCTTTACTGTTCCTTAACCAGTCAGGTCTGCCCAGCAGGAAAATAAAAAGCAGTGACAAGGCTCGAACTCAGGATACTGTGCACTATAGTCACAGTACTGAACCACTAAGCCATGACAGCATTTCACTGGCAGAGACGCAACTTAAGGCACTCACACATACACACACACACACATATATATATATATATATATATATATATATATATATATATATATAATTTTAAATTTTTATTGTATTATTTATTATATATTAGTATGTTTTAGAAATGGGACGAGTTCTAAATACTTGAATTTTAAATATGTCTTTTAAAAAGTTCATCTAAAAGGAATGTTTCTTTAAAAGTTGCACTATGTAATTAAATTAACTAATTGATGATGACATCAGATAACAGGGGGATATAAGGAGGGAAACTGGATAAGCAATGTGATTCTGATGAAATCCCTATGGAAGGGAAGAAAGCACTCAATCTAATTGTTTGTATATATATTTTTTAAAAGTTTTGTTAATAAAATTGGTAGTGAGTGAACGTATCTACAGCAGTGTCTAGTTTGGTATTATTGGTGGACATTGACACTGCTGGGCTCATTTTCTAGTTTTATTGAGTGGAATTTTTGAACCCTTGGGAGGTATGGATTCACTCGACAATTTTCATCTGATTTTTTCCCCTATCCAGAGAGAGGAACTGCACCAAGGTCAGTCGGAACTTGCGACTGTTAAGGGAGAGCTCACTCGTCTCATAGAGCTCCTAACACAATCTGGTGAACAGATTAAAGGAACTAACAGTAAAAGGAAGTGTCATTCATCCCCTATTGATGACGACATGCCTAGTGAGACATGAGGCGAAAGGCCAGAAGGAGTGGAAGATTATAAGGAGGAAAACGCCAAACAAAGCGGAAACATAAATGGATGTGGGAACCTTTTATTGGAAAAGGGTTCAGAGAACAACAACAATATTGTTTCTGAGATTTTGAAAATGGGGGCGAGACCAAAAGACATGCTCGGACAGGGCGGATATAACAAACAACAGCGTAATGTAAGCAGGAGCAGTTCGAGAGAGGAGCAAAATGGATGTTTTATGGTAGAACACATAAGGACATCACAGAGACAAGTGAGTGATACTCAAAATCTTGTGGTGCAAGATAAAGACAATATAGACAATAGAGGTTTTGATTACCATTTATCTAAGCAATATGTTTTTGCTGATAAAGACGTTGTAGAGCAAACACATAAAGATGTGCAAAGTAATAATGAGTCTGTTGATGGAATTTTGAAAGACATGATTTATAAATTTGAATCAAAAATGTTTGAAATTAAGAAAATACAGTTGGAAAATGGTTATTTATCAGAGTGCATGATAAAATGAATTGCACCCAGGGGATTAAGGGTGTATAAATTCCCATTTGGGTTAGACTATGATGACAATGTAGTAGCTGATTTTGTTGAAATGTTTAAAAGGCATGGTATGGAATTAATGGAAAAAATATAAAAAATAATGATAAGAAATGAAGTGTGCTCATAGAACAAGCAAAGGTTTTAGACAGAAAAATTAGAAATGATCTTTTATTTACAGAAACTAAAGACCTACATAATAGGAAAATGGAGAATATTGAGTTCAAGTGTAATAGAATATTTAACACAAAATGTAAAAAAATGCAAAGAGATTTGAATGAATATAAAATAATAGGGCATATCTGTTTAGAACCGACACAAAAGGTAAGGAAAATAGAGAAAGGGATAGTGGAAAGAGATATGATTACAAAGGACAGTACACATATGGAACAAGGAGTAAACCCAACTTTAGTGAATATAATTATAGAGACTTTAATGAGCCCCAACATTTTCAATATCGACAAGAATGGGATGTGATACTGGAAGAAGACAAAGGTCAGGTAGGAAATGGATGGAACAAAAAGCAGAGGTGGTAAACATTCTAGTACAGGATGGAATAAAATTTACTATGAATGGATACCATAGATATAATTATGCAGGTTTAGAATTGACAAAGGAACATTTTCATTTATGTATGAAAGGTTTGAAATTTGTACCCACTAAAAGGTTTGATTATACGGAAACAATAACAGAGCTTAAAATGTATATGAGAAAACTTAGTCTGGCATATATGTTTCAGGAACAGACACGAAATGAAAGGAGAGAAAGGAATACAGAACCCAGAAACAAAAGTATTTTTAACCCACCCCTAGAACCAACACTTAATATTTTGGAAAAAGCCATCATAGAGGATATTTATAAGCTGAAAAGTAAATATTGTTCAATGAACTATAATCTAAGTGAAAAAGAAAATGAAGTTTTAAAAACTCTTAGGGGAGATGACACGATTAGAGTGATGCGACCAGATAAGGGGGAGGGATTTTTTTTATGATTCTATGGAATATTCTCAGAAAATCTTTGAAATTCTAAATGATTTAGACACATTTAGAAGATTATCTTCTGGAACAAATAATTTCTGGAGATCTATATAATTATTTAAAACTTGCAAAACCAATAGTAGCAACTATATTTGGTATTCCCAAAACGCATAAAGGCCTGGATAATTTATCATTCAGACCGATAGTGGATGGTCGTGGATCAAAAACCTACCCTTTTGGTGTGCTTATAGACAGATGGCTAAAGCAACAGATAGTGAATGGGGGCATATACTTAAAGATTCCTGGGATTTTTTGGGTAGAATACGAAATGATTTGTGGGATCAGGAATTAATCTTTATAACTATAGATGTGGTAGATCTTTTTACATCCATTCCAAAAGAGGAGGGATTAGAAATATTCTCAGACAGCTTACATAATAACACCTTAGTAGATAACAGTAAAAAGGAGTTAATTATGGAATTCATGGATATACTTTTAGAGCATAACTATATTATTTTCGAAGGAGAATATTATAGGCAATACAAAGGGGTTGCTATGGAGGCGTCATGTGCCTCCATATTTGCAAACCTTGTATTGCTGGAATGGGAACAAAACCATGTCTTTCAAAGTAGATTCTACCAGTATATGAATTTATATGTGAGATTCCTGGATGACATTTGTATTTTATGGAAAGGACCAGAGAATTTAATAAAGGAATTGATTCAACATTTAAATGAGAGTACAGGATTTCTAAAATTTACATATACTTATGATAAGAATGGAATAAATTATTTAGATACGTATATAGAGAAATATGAAAAAGGTTTTAAAAGTAAGGTATACAGGAAACCATGTTTTTTCGTGGCTGGTGACAGCCTTGTCTGCTTGGTTTTGGAATAAAGAGCTTTGGCTGACTTCCTGGTGGCGATTGTTTCGTTTCGTAGTTGCCTTTTGACTCAGTATACAGGAAACCATCCTTTAGTAATTCTTATTTACAATGCACAAGTGACCACCCTTTTAAACAAAAGAATAGTATAGTAAAAGGGCAACTAATAAGAATAGCTAGAATGACCTCAAACATTGAAGATATTGACAAAGAATTGAAGGGGGTTGTTACCCTATTTCAAGACAGAGGTTACCCCAGAAAAATATTGGATGAATACGTTAATTACATAAGAAGTGAATGGGGAAAAAAATATAAGCCATTGTTAGGGAGATTAGAGAGCACTAAAGAGGGTAAAAGCATAACAGACGGAGAGAATAATAGGTTTGAGAAAGCTATGGTAGTTCCATATGGAAAAAATACATATGAGGTAGAGAAAATAGTAAAAAAGAACTGGGTTATATTAAGGAATTAACCAAAGGTTGTGGAATATTGGTGGTACTAAACCAAATTTTGTGTATAAAGTAGGCCCTAATTAAAAAAAAAACTTTTGAGTAGGGTATGAAAAATAAAAATAGAGATGGCACTAAAAAATGTGGACATTGTACACAATGTAAATATATTTACCTAGATGAGAAAGTAACCATCAACAACTCTTTACAAACCACGGTTAGATTTGAAAAAGGTCATTGTCAGACTACAGGAGTTATATATTTGGCTATGTGCAAGTCCTGTCCCTCATTCTATGTAGGCAAGACAGAGAGAAGACTGAGGGACAGGATTTATGAACATACATACCAAATTGCCACTAAGAATGTAAATAACACTCTATATAGGCATTCTATTAGTTGTGTGGCATATAAGGAGTTTAGATTTGCAATTTTAGAAAAGGTGTCACAAAACCCTAGGGGGGGTGACTATAGAAGTTATATTGAAGAAAGAGAATTAAGATGGCAAATACAATTACAAGCAAGTCAGCCCCCTGGGTTAAATGAAATAATTTCAATAAACCCTATATTAATTAAGAGGATGGAATGTGGAAAATGAATTTTAAGGTATTTATGTTTTTACACAATTTTATATATTTGTATATTCATTTATATTATTGCATAAATATATATTTATTTGTCATATTCATATACAATTTTAAGATGAAATCTAGAGCACACTTATTTAAACACACATATATATAGATAATTTTTCATTTTTATTGTATTATTTATTATATATTAGTATGTTTTAGAAATGGGACGAGTTCTAAATACTTGAATTTTAAATATGTCTTTTAAAAAGTCCATCTAAAAGGAATGTTTCTTTAAAAGTTGCACTATGTAATTAAATTAACTAATTGATGATGACATCAGATAACAGGGGGATATAAGGAGGGAAATGGGATAAGCAATGTGATTCTGATGAAATACCTATGGAAGGGAAGAAAGTGCTCAATCTAATTGTTTGTATATATATTTTTTTAAAGTTTTGTTAATAAAATTGGTCATGAGTGAACGTATCTACAGCGGTGTCTAGTTTGGCATTACTGGCACTCACACATACCAGTTGGGGGGGTCACATACCTAACAGTCACAGCCAACAGGACAATTGTAGACAAACGCAAACACAAACAAATGTTGTATCATGACCTCTGAAGAGGCATATGAGTAACCTCCCCCCAGGCCTATGCAGACAGATAACAGCAGGCCAGGCAGTGTGATGTGGGTTGGGTAGGCTATGAAGTCACAAACTAATATGCGTGTAATTGGAAGTTAAGGTCTGTAGTACAGTGGTATGCCTCAAGCCAGTATGATAGACAACAGTACAGACTGAAATGGAGTACCTGACATAGCAGTGCAGGCCTAGCAAATGTTTATAAGTGTCAGGTGTATCCCTCATCCTATGTACACCCACAGTAACAATCAGGTGTGCCCCCCGGGTAGAAATGTACAAATAATAGCTGTCTCCCCGTATGTAGAAATGTGATAGGTCTATACAAATTGACTCATGGAAGCCCTGCAGATTCAGCGTGCTTCCTGTCGATGTACAACACAAAGGTGAGCCTGAAGTAAAAAACAACTTGAATTTTCACACACATATATAGTATATATATGCCCATAGAGGGCATGCTCACACACTTAAACAAATTTAGCAAATGTCAGTCAACAACATACTGAAAGGTCATATTGGGCATGCTCACATGAACAAACAAAGCAAATTTCAGTCAACAACATACTGAAAGGTCATACTGAGCATGCTCACACACTTAGGCCATGTCTGAGTACAGCAGTGAGCCACACATATTTGACAGTTGCAATTCCTCCTCCAGACAAATGTCACTATTCGCCAATCCTGCCTTGTGCACACAGTGATATGAAAACAGACCCATATAATATATTGGACCCCTGTCATAATCAGACTATGTAATACAAGTACTTAAGTTGTTCACAGAAAGTGAAAATCCAAAGAAGATCAATAAATCTCCGATCAGTATCATCAAGAAACAATGAGCACTCCTAACATTATCCAAGCCATGTTCTGGCAAAAATATTGCCAAAGAGTCCATAGAGAACCATGAAGCTTTCTTTAGCTATGTCATAAATATCAATGTAAGCTCATATATATTCTGAGTCAGTGCAAAGTGTAAATGAATACAGTTACATGAATGACATTGCCAACATCTTGTCAGACAGGTTCATACATATTTACCCCCCTCTCACTGACAAAAGGGCCCATTACCATACCAGGATATTGTGAAAAGCCAGAAATCACATATACAATGGTTAAACAGTTCTATCCAAACCTAAAAACACGGTGTCTATGGGATGACATGGTGTCCCTGGCTGTGTCATATGTAAACTCCAAAACAAACAGACCCTGCACATGAACAGTCTGTTGAGACTCACCCTCTGTACAGGACATGAAACTGTTGAATGGGTTACAGCAACGTTTGGCACACTCCACAAGTGTTGGTGCACAACATACCATGGAAAATATTGTCTTATAAGCCTAATAAGCCTGATCTGCAAGGCCATGGAGTCCATCATTATGAAAGTCATAAACAGAGCTATTGGGAGCCTACAAACACCCAACCCTACCCATTTTGGTTGGTCAGGGACAGATCATGGTCCCTAAACCTGCTAGACAGTTTTCAAGGCAGTCATCCAGGACATACATCAATGAAATGAGCTCCACATGACCTAAATAGACCTTGAAAAGCCCTTTTCCAACATCCCACACACATGTCATATCCACAAAATCAACAACCTGTGCATGAAAATGTATGTCATCTGATGGATTGCCAACTGGGGTACAGATAGATCCCACAAGGTAAGAATTGTGGTCTCCCTGTTGGACTGTTAGCTGGTAACAACTGCTGTCCCCCACGACTCAGTCCTGGGACCCCTCCTGTCTGGTGTATACTTTTCAGAAATACAGTCAAACACACAAGGGCTACGGTTAGCAAAGTTTGTGGATGACTGCAAAAAGGTTGTCATAATCAATGTTTGGGACAACAGAGACATCCTTAAAAAGGGTCTCAGTCAGACAGATGTGGTGTCAAAATTATGGCCACGAGCTACCGTCATACGAATGCCACATAGGTGCCAACACCATAAATATGGAGGTAATAATAAGGGATTTATGGACACATGTGGATAGTCAGCTCTACTTCCAGAAACACATTCACAAAGTGGTTAGAAAATCATGCTATGTGTTCCCACAAATTGCCAAAGTCTTTACATGTAGGTCAAAGGAGGTTCCCTCTACTCATCAGTCATCAGACCCATCAGAGAGTACCACGGCACACTTGCGATGAATCTGACTAGGCACCTTCAGCAGCTGGAAAGACCACTGAAGTACCTCAACAAGAGGATTACTGGCCTCAAAAAGTTGCCCTATGCAACAAGACTGAAGTAACTCAATCTGTACTCTGTTGCATACTGTCTACTCAGGCGATCTCTGCCCAACAGACAGGTCCATGTCCAAAGCAGAACTGATGTAAATGCTCTATCAAGTAAACCCAAGCTCACTGTGCCACATGCTTTAGGGATATAATCATCACAACAATAAATAGAACATGTTGGAGGGATACATTACTAACTCACAGACTTCCCTTGCTTTGGAACAGGCTCCCAACCTACATTAAGCTGAGTCCCTCACTGACACTCTTCCAGAGGAGCCTTGATGACTGTGTTTGAAACTGAACTGTCACACCATGGATCACTTCATCAGCTCTACTACACAGAGGCATAGGGAATTAACCCCATGTGTGCTGATAGCTGCACACTCTGGCCATACTAATATATGCCTTCAGGCAGATAGCCTATTACCTACCTATTTACCTATATATATGTAAGGGGTATAATAAGCCAAAGATGGATGGGCAGAGATGTGTGTAAGAGGATGACCATGACAGGGAGCCATCCAGGACTGTCCCACCCAGCACACATCCCAATGGCACAAAAGACATGAGGTGCACATCTCACCCACTGTACATAACAGCCACCGGTATCTGTAAGCATTATAGTGTATGTGGTCCATATGCCTGCTGTACAACATGACTGTACAATGAAGTACACATCTACTGTCTGTAGACATGTACCTGTCACATAGGTTCATAGGTATGTAGTAGACTATCTTCACGGAGGCATATATTAGCCTAGGCAAGTTGTGCAGCTTTCACCACCCCATTGGTTAGTCTCCTAAGCCCTAGTTCTAATAATTAGTACCCTAAGCCCCTTTCTAGTGGGGCTGCTGATGTGATGCCTGGCGTGAATTGTCTGTTTCCCATCCAATCATCAAGGTTCGTATTGAAGAGTGTCAGCAAGGGGCTCTGTCTGATGTACATTGGGACTCTGTTCCACAGTAAGGCAAGTGTCTGGGATGGTACTCTATCCCATCAGCATGTTGTATTCATTGTTGTGATGAGGTTAATATCCCTAGAGTGTGTAGTGTGACTCAATTTTGTTATCCTTAGATGGAGCATGTTCAACAGTTATGTGTTGGACATGGCTCTGTATGTTAGGCAGAGTGTGCCTCTGAGTAGGCGGTACACAACGGAGAACAGATTTAGTTTTACCAGTTGTGTTGCATAACACAACTGTTTGAGGTCAGTAATCCTCTTGGTGAGGTACCTCTGTGGTCTCTCCAGCTGCTGGATATGCTTAGTCGAGTACATCCAAAATGGTGCATTGTACTCAATGATGGGTCTGATGACTTAAGAGTAGAGGGCCATCACTATCTCTTTTGATCCTGATGCAAACCCTTTGTTGATTAGGTGGGCCACATAGGATTTCCTAATCACTTTGTCAACATGGTTGTCAAAGGAAAGATGACTATCTACTTGTGTACCCAAATCACTTATTACCTTGTCAGTTTTTAGGGGGTAACACTTATGTGGTATTTTGTGGGTACTTTGTTTTCCCCAAAGGGGATTACTATGCATTCTTTCACATTGAGCTTGAGGCCATGATTTTGACACCACACATCTGTCTCACAGAGTCCCTGCTGGAGAATATTTGTGTCATCCGGGGAATCTATTATGGCAAACACTTTACAGTTCCCAGCAAACTTAGTCAACCACAACCCTCCAGTTGTTACTGGTTTAGAGTCTGACATGTAGCCAGAAACTCTTAATTTGTGGGATCTATCTTGGAGCCAGTTTGCAATCCATATTGTGATGTATGGATTTATGCCCAGGTTGGTGAGTTCATCTATGATACCTGACTGGGGAATGGTGTCAAAGGCCTAAGCGAGGTATAGGTAGGCTGTGTGGAGCTCCTTTCAATCATCTGTAGCCTGGGTAACTGTCTCAAAGAAATCCACCCAATTCAGGAGGCATGATCTGCATTTGACGAAGTCAACCTGGGTGTGCTCAACTGTGTGAAGGTTCCCAATGTCTTTATTGTTGACTTCCACTATGACTGCCTCCATTGCCTTGCAGATCAGACTCATCAGGCTCATAGAGCATGAATGTCAAGGGTCTTTTGTGGCCCCACCCCTGTGGAGTGGGAAGAATGTTGCTGTGCAACATTCTATGGGTACATATCCTGTAGAGAGGATGTAGAGAGAGGTGTAGGTATACTTGATGAATATGAATACATCCCCACCCTATGTGCTATGATCCAAGTTCTGATGCTGGAAGGTATGGAATGAGTAGTATCCTGGTAGTGCTGGTGTGCTCTCTGGAGCCTTGAACTAGGTTTCTGTTACTGCACAGATATCAATATTCTCCATACTGAGAAGTGCCTCGAGTGTCTGCATTTGGAGGCTGAGACTTCTGGCAATGAGTAGCATTTAGCTCCAGTTTGTGTTTTTTTTGTGTTGGTTACGGGGTTTGGTTTGTCCTGAGTGACCGGTGTTCCACACCTGAAGTCAATGCCTCATTGATCCGATCCGACCATAAGCTAATTACCCTACATATCCACATTCTGCCCCCACCTCCCATTAAGGAAACCATGTTAAAAAATTTCTCCAAAGCCAACTTCATGCTTCTTAAGACAGAAGTGGTGAACTTCATGACACCCATGCAGATAGGCAATACAGTTACGACTACTGAATCCTACACAATTGCACTTTAAAAGCACTTACATGAGTGCATGAATCGTGCTATCCCAAACAGAACTAAGACGCTATCCTCCAAAAAAAAGGAAGCCAATCTGGTGGTCCCCTGCCATAAACAAACTGTACAACAGAAGGAAGAAACTGTTGCAAAAGAGAGTAAAATCCCATGAGTGGAGGAGCTCCCTGGTCAGCCTCAGTAAGAAGCTGCAATCCCTGATAAAATCCTCCAAAGCTAGTTATGAAAACAAAATCGCCACTGATTCTAAAGACAACCACAAAGCATTCTATAGCTATGTCAAGTATCTCAATGGCAACACTCAGATCTGCTCTGAGTTACAGCACAATGGCATTAAATATACAGACCCAACTGATATTGCCAACATCCTGGCAGATAGGTTCAGTGCTAACTTTAGCCCCTTCTCACCCATTAAAGAGCCCATCTCTATACCGGTAGAATGCAAAGTTCCTGTAATCACGGCTGCACAGGTAAAAAACACACTCTCCAAATCCAAGAACACAGCATCCATGGGCCCAAACAACATCCCAGGCTGTGTTCTACATGAACTACAGAACGAACTGGCACCACAACTAAGTACCATTTTCAATCATAGCCTCACCTCAGGCTTTGTGCCTGTTGAAAGGCGCACAGTGACGGTTATCCCACTACATAAGTGGGGAGCCAAGTGGGACCCCAGGAACTAGCGCCTCATTAGCCTGATGAGCCTGGTCTGCAAGGCCATGGAACGTATCATCATGGAACTTATAAACAAAGACATTGGTAATCTCCAAACTCTGGACCCCAACCAGTTCAGGTTTGTAAAAAGCAGATTATGTCTCCTAAACCTGATAGACTTCTTTGAAGCAGTCACGAAAGCCGTAGACAAGAGTAAGGTGGTTCACACAGCCTATCTAGATCTTTCCAAGGCTTTTGACACCATCCCCCACTCTGGAATTATAGATAAACTCACTAAACTAGGTATAAATACCTATGTCACAAGATGAGTTGCCAACTGGCTCACTGACAGAACCCACACTGTGAAAGTAGCAGACTCCAAATCCGACTTCAGACCAGTGACAAGTGGAGTACCACAGGGTTCAGTCCTGGGTCCTGTCCTGTTTGGTGTCTACTTCCTTGAAGTACAGGCTAACACATTAGGTCTTTGGCTAATGAAGTTCACAGATGATGGCAAACTAGGAGCCATAATCGAAACTACTAACGATGTGGACATCCTACAAAAGGGCCTCACTGAGACAGATGCCTGGTGTCAAAGCCATAGCCTCAAGCTCAGTGCCAAAAAGTGCATTGTCATCCCCTTTGGTAAAAACTCTGCACCCATGAACTACAACACAGGCAGCAGTATACTTAACACCAAAAGTGTGATAAGAGACCTTGGGACACAGGTGGACAGTAGTCTCTCCTTTGATAATCACATTGCCACAGTAGTCAGGAAATCCTTCTATGTGGCACACCTCATCACAAAAGGTTTCTCATGCAGAAAAAAAGAGGTAATTGTTCCTTCTACTCATCACTCATTAGATTCATTATAGAGTACAATACCCCTTTTGGTATGTACCTCACAAGACATCTACAACAACTGGAAAGGTCGCAGAAATACCTCACAAAGCGGAATACCGGCCTCAAACACATGCCCTACACAGACCGTCTCAAAAAACTCCAGCTTTACTCCGTCGCATATCGCCTACTCAGAGGTGATCTCTGCCTAACATACAAAGCTATGTCAAACCCAGAGCTGTTGGACATGCTCCACTTAAAGAAATCCCAATCCCTCCGAGCTACATGCTCTAGGGACCTAAACTTTGTCACCACAATAAACAGAACATGACGGAGGAATAGATTCCTGTCCCAGAGACTTCCCATACTCCAGAATAAACTACCTATCTATATCAAACAAAGCTCCTCATTAGCACTCTTCAAGAAAAATCTTGATGATTGGATGGGAAATAGGAAATTCACCCAGGGGATCACTTTGTGTCTCTGCTCGACAGTGGCACAGGAAAATAAATTTCTTGGGTGGCAAAAGCCAGGGTACCTTTTTGGCTCGGCTTGTACAGGCGCCAGGACCGATAGCCTAGTACCTACCTATGAACCTATGAACCTATGAACCTTTTAGCCTTGCCTAAAAAAGGTAATATGGGGACAGCAAGAGCCTTGGCCAGTATTCAAAAGCATAGGGGTGACAGGTGCAAACCATCTGTAGCGAAGCAACGAGGCTTGTCTATCATGTCATCACAGGCAGACAGAGACTGGATCCCCTTTGAATGACACCAGAAGCTCAGCCAATTGTTGAAGTTTATCATCTTTCTGTTATATTGCAGTATCATGTAGGTGAAGGTAAGATGCTACTCAAGGTCAGGGCCATACCAGCCTGGGCTACATGATCATAGAGCTACTATATATCTCTTGTCATGTTGTCCAGGGAGGTATGTCTCAGATCATTCACATTGACATGTCCAAAGAAGACGTCATATATGTACCTGTTCTGGAGTGATGTAAGTGCTTGTGTTATGTGGCAGATCATAGCACCTTAAAGACAAATGACAGTAACCTTCCACTTGTCCAGCCGAGTGAGTGGAACATCTGTGTGTCTGACTATGGAGTCACCTATTACTAGTGTGTTGGGTATGTTGTTTTGCCTTAAGGGCCTGTTGTGAGGCACACTGCTTTGGTGTATTATGTGTTTTCTGGCGTGTGCTTGGAGGTGCATGTTGCTTGCTTGTCTGCTTAGGCGGACACTCTCTCTTTTTCAGATTAATATTTGTATTCTCTGTGTATGGTAATGTGTATTTATGTGTGTATTTTGCTGGTGCTTATATTGTAGGTCTATGTGAGACTGTTGGTGTTATGGTTGTATGACCCTACTCCTCTTGACTGTATTGTCCAGTATTGGATTGACAGAGCTTAGCCACCGGTTTGAACCTGTGTGCGCCAACATGTGGTGCATCAACCCATATATAATATGGTCATGGCCTATGCATACAATACACTGGCAATACACCTACTATGATAAGCCTGCTGAGGTTACCAAATGTGAAAAAAACCTTTGGGCAAACTGTCAGCAAGTAATGTCTGTATTGCACCCTATAACTCCATATTGCTTGCTGAAGTGTAAAGACATACTTAGTTTGGATTAAGAACCCCGCACTTGCCAACTGTGTGTGTGTGTGTCTGTCTCTCCCTGGGGAGAGAGCAACCTTTTTGGAGACTACTCACAGCACTACTGTAACTCAGGTTCCTGTGGTTGGCCATGATCCCTGGAAGACATAAATACAAAAACATGTCTGAGCAAGTCATATGGCACATTTAACATTATACAGTACAGATATCACTGAACTGCCATATATAGCAACCTAAAAGCTAACCGAGAGTGAAACACTGTAACTGCCACTTATCACTGCTCACCCCACAACTGCTTGAAAGTGCCTTGCTCACTCTCTATCTAATGAACCATGTTCTGCACAGCAGCAAAATAAAATCACTATATAAGACTATACAAGAGTACCTAGCACACTGTATGCAACACGATGCACCACCTAGCCACAGCAGAAATACATCAAGCTGATGTGTAAAAAATATATCATCCATCACAATTAGTGTAAGGTCCAGTAAATGTATTACTATTATACCACACAACTTGTTAATGCCAGACCCATGGCCAAAATATGTACACAACTGGGAATATAGGTCACATACCGCTGTAGTACACTATGAATGTTGCTAGATATGCAGTTATATGTATTACCACACATATGTCAAAGAACATGTTACAGACATACCCACACACACATCAGACATAATTACAGGACGCAAAGGTATGACAACCCAGATAAGCTTTCAGTGTGTACTGTACAGTACTGTGTGTCAGTACTTACACAACCTTAATCTTGAGAAATGTAATCTGTGATTAATACAGGGACCACACAAAACAGTGGATGCAAGCAATGTGGACATACACCATACTTTGCTGTACAGGCCCAGAGCTTTATTTAGTACTACAATACACACAGGATTTGCATTCAACATCGGCACCAATCAATAATCATAGATGTAGTGCTTTAGCCTCCAATGACACACCCTAGTTAAAACCAAGGGACTTAATCGCACAGTATGCAATAGCACTTGTTCTGCCTAGCAACAGAATACACAGCTTTTGCTAGGATCAAAGCAAGGACCCATAATACCATAACATAAACAGTTTCCCACTAAGCTATCCCACAGATACATATCTTTGACGTGTTCACAAACATATTGACCATCACAGTCAGTCAACAGTACAGAGAATCTATTGCAACAAGTAGATGTAGGTGTGTATGAGTATATATATATATATATATATATATATATATATATATATATATATATATATATGTGTGTGTGTGTGTGTATGTATATACACATATACACATCCATTTGTCTACATATACATATATATGTAGGCACATATACATTTCACCTTTCATAGTGAGAATATCAATTATACAAAGGATGTAAGGTGTACAGTAATGTAATAAAATTGCACAGTCTTGGGATAAATGCATTGAAGGTGTTCACAGCCAGGCAGCTTTAGCAGGCCTTACTGGCTTTAACATTGTAAACTGAACGAACCACCCACAGTGTTTAACCACCACATGTCATATACCAGCACTGTATGCTGTCTTGTTTGTCACACACTAAAACCTACATACAAATATGTGCATACTAACCTTCACCAACATATATATCTCCCCCTTTGCAAACAGTTGCAATATGTCCCCTGCTCTATGCACATATACAGATGTGAATATATATGACACATATATATTTCTCCATATGTGTGTGGCATACACACACATGGTCCACACTGTTGTAAGTCCCTGGACCTCACAGCTGAACTGTTGGGCTTTGCTGCAACACAAACAGGTGTCACATATGAACACAGACTAACATTAGGGGGGTATATATGGCAACAGATGCTAGATGAGCATACTAGACTGCTACAGCAGTTGCCAATGCTAAGCTACACTTTAATATGACTATCATGCATGTGTTGTTCTGTCACACCCATGTTTATATAATGTCAGCGCTTATCCCCCCAAAAGCCATTGGCTACACTACTGTACAGAACACAGATAACATGGATCATATCTTTGACATTTAATGCTGAGCTACACATTTCACAGGTATGTCCCACTGCCCACAGGTACACACAGTATTGTCCATAGCAGTAGTTAAGCAGAACATCCGTGCATAAAGAAGTAGTGCTGCCATATATAAATGTTTCACATTATGTAGACTGTTCTTCAGTAACATCTACTACATGCCAGTAAATACATATGTGTCGCATACCCTTCCTTTGTATAATTTGGTAATATTTATTTTTCCTTTTCCCTGTATCTCTCTCTCTCTCTCTCTCTCTGTCAGTCTCTGCAATAGAGTGATTGAGTTTGTTGGCAGAGATTGCAACCTGCTTTTGTAGGAATTTGCACATGAGCATGTGATGGCCTCTGCACCAATTGCTAATTGCATGCAGCCTGCTGTGTAGTAATTGCAGTAATCACTGTCATAGCAACCCAGTACTATAAATTGCTGACTCATGTAGGTGTGGCCCTTTCAGCTTTCCAAGATGGAGATCATCCTTGTTTGCTGTGGACATCATTGTTTAAGACAGAAGGTTGGTATAGTTCTTATATCAGAAGCCAGGGGTGTAGCCAGAGATTTGCATTTTGTACTCAGACCTAATGTTGCTGCTTCCAGTACCCACTTGTCAGTGTAGAAATGTACTCACCCCTCAAAATGCTACCCCAAGATACATGGAAAGATGTGCTTTCTTTTCAACTGTTACAATTAACTGCCATACAAAGCTAGTTATAGAGATGTATTCCTTTGGCACAAGAATTGTTTGTGAACTGCTATACTGTGAATATTCATTTACTCAGTTCTAAACAGTTTGTGCTTTTTTAGTGTTGGCATTAGCACAAGCTGCTCAGAAAACTGGACACATTTCAGTATTGAGAGTATGCTTACCTACATGCTTGGTAGTCCCTGCACACACAGGTATATTGTACATTTGGGTAGGGTTGTAGAAGTACAGAGTGTAAGTAGTATTGTGTGGATTTTATCTTGCTGGAATTACAGGGTTGCTGTGTACATGTTAGTTTATCAAGGCAAGTAGTCTGTCTGCGTAACTCCCAACTGTGGACCTATGCACATGATAGCCAGAGAATAGCCTGTTATTTTTTGTCTGTGCACCTCACAGGTCTTTTCAGCAATAGAGCAATGGCATTCTTAGAGTTGGTTACTACCAGTACATGACTACATCCATTTGTATTTCAGCGTTGTATTCCTACATAAGGGTATGCTTCCGAAACTCCTTCCAAAGCTATTTGCACAGTGTGTAACAGCAGAAAGGCTAATATGCCTCTGTGTTTCTGCCTCTGCCAGACCTCTCAACCAATCAGGTACATATTTGAATAGACTCAGGGAAAAGTCAAGAAAAAGTCAGGGACAATCAGGGCCACCTTTAAAATATTAGTGCCATTAAGTTGAAACATTGAGAGAATCAGAGCATATAAATTAATACACCTTTTCTGAAGTAAAAGAAGTGTCTTAACTCTTAATTATTGTCATTATTCATTAAGTGTAATTCACCACATTTCTGCCCAAAGTCAGTAGTTTTAGGAGGGATTCAGAGGGACAGAGCTAAAATTTGTGTCAAAATCAGGGACATCCCTGAAAATTAGGGACAGTTGGGAGGTATGGCCTATGCCCTAAACAGATATGCCAGTGTTTGTCCTGCTGTGATACCGTATGGGGATGTAAAGTGGTGGTGTAACATTATTTCCTGCTAGAATGGCTGCTTCTCTTATCACAGTCATGTAATGTAATCCCAGAGCAACTGTTGGTCAACATCCACAGAACAAGTTGTGCGGTATGGTATTCCTAATTTTCCTTTACATTCACT
This sequence comes from Protopterus annectens, assembly GCF_019279795.1. NCBI lineage: Eukaryota > Metazoa > Chordata > Ceratodontiformes > Protopteridae > Protopterus > Protopterus annectens. Next base: position 1,080,317,439 of record NC_056733.1, read on the forward strand.
CATTCTGATGCATGATATAATTATTTAAGCACCAACTTGCTGTATATCTACCGTGGCTTAGTGGTACTTCATGTTGTGTAGTGTGTGCAAGGTCCAGGGTTCGAGACTTACATAGGTGTTTTATTTTGCTCCTGAGCAGAACAAGGGTCCTCACATACAGAGCGACTAAGGCACTTCTAAGCAGTTGTAAGTGAGTTTGCACGGGTTTGCGCAATGCTGCGCATTGCTTAGCCAAGCACAAACAAGTACAAACCCGCGCAAACCTGCTCACTACTGCTTAATAGTGCTTACTCCCGCTCACCCCCGTGCTAATTTCTTTGAAAGAAAAGAAAAATGGGGAGATAGGAAAGTGGTGAAAAAGGGGCACAAAGAAGGAAAGACAGTATGGAAAATAGCTTGGGATGTGCAGGACGGGTGTAGGGAAGGTCCATAGCTGCCCATTTCTTCAACAGCAACAGCTGTGCAGATGCAATAAATTTGGAGGTAGATATGAACCCTTCAACCCCTGAGAGAGGGGTGAGGACAACAAAGTATGTTGTAATGCCAATTAAATAACATTTCATGTGTCCAGTGGACATGTGTGCAAAATGGGCAGCTATGTATGGGGCGTAATTTTTTTTTTGGGGAACAGATTGCCCTTTTTTTTCAGGTGAGAGTGGAATGTGGGGTAGGGGAAGTAGGTATATTTGGGGAGGTAGGTTGGGGAGGTAAACAGACAAGACAAACACGATGCATACAGGGAAGGTATATGACACATGTGGTGGGTGAACACCTTTGATGGGTAGAGATGTTTGGAAATCGCAAGCCCATGAGCCCCCAGATGGAAACAGTGGGACTGAGGTCCCCACCCATGGACAGTCACCACTGCACCTTCACGGCCCAGAGGGTGGCTGTGCTGGGGGCTTTGTAGGAGGGGCAGGCTGACCTGGGAGTTGTGCCACTTGGGCCTCAAGCTGGCATAGAGATTCTGCAACAGAACATTCAATCTCTCTACATACCACAGCCCAGACTGTTCGAAGGGTGATTGGTGCCCCCCACCCACGCTTCCATGTGGGTCTGAGCCCCATCCCCTGCAGCACTTCCACCCGAAGGTGGCACAGGGCCAATGGAGGAGGAGGTCCCAGATCTGCTGGTGCCAGGTGCCATGGCTAGCTGAGGTGGGACAGGTGGGTCCGCTGAGACCAGCCTTCACATATGAACTATGTTTTGGAGAGTTTAATAAAGATATGGGTTAGTAACAGTCAACAGCATTCCCAATTAGTTATAACAGCATGCAGAAGTATTCCCATTAAACCAACACACCAGATTTTCAACAGTTGAAAAGCAAACATAACGCATGCATATATAGAACATTAGTGGACATTAAAACAGCATGCAGGTTGAATTGATGGCAACAGGTCACCAATACTGTGGTATTTTAACAGGGCACATGCATAGAAATAAATGCAAATATTTATAAACCAATAGGACATATGTCCCAACAAATGTTTTGAGATTAGACATACCGATTGAGGTGTGGAATTGCATTTTTATGCACATACAGTAGGGTGGGAAAAGATAGCTCAATTAACTTATATATCCATCTAGTTTTCACTACATTCCTATTAACTGCAGTTATATGTCCCTTACATGTATTATTACAGTACCCAATGTCCTTATATTGTGCAATTGGATTTTGCTAGATCATTATATACATAAGCTGCATCTTACATAAAAACTGTCCAAGATACAGATGTTACTGCAACATATTTTGAGAGTTGCTCACACACACTACTGCTAAGATGATACACTGACAGATCTACTTTCATATAATTATCTAGATATGTTCAGGAGAAAGTATCAGTTATATTTTAACAGCTCCCTACATTTCTGGCAGCACACTGACATTCCTGGGGAACACAATACCAAACTACTCATGTGTCGGATTAACCTGTACATGCTGGCCATGAACCAACAGTTGAGGGCTGTATATATGCATACAAGCTACTGGCACTCCCTTCATCCACGTTATATGGGCCTACCCAAGTGTGGGTTGACACTGCTTAATACAACATTACTATTTGTAGAATGCAACAGTACAACAACATATCAAAGAAAATGACACAGACGCACTTCATGAATCATACATTTATTAAAGGATTATTACACCTTTATTTATTGGGTTAAAAGACTTTTTGAAGGCTCTCTCATTTATTTTATATAACAGTACATGCAGAATAATTACTAACCTGCCTCATGACGCAGCCTTTGCTGCCTATCTTCATGGGCTTGCTGGTTCATAGCCTGAACACCTGCAGCTGTGAAGTAAATGCAGTGATATTGAGATATACCTATCCATAGTATAGACAAGCATAGCAATTCTTAACTACTTAATGCAATGGCTAATTACTCAGTACTGGGGCATTAGGCATCGTACAGGATTCCTGGATCCACTGGTCCAGTTGATCCTCCCTACGTCGCTTCAGGTCAGAATAATGGTGCCTGACCTGCTCACCAGTCCAAGGAACACCAGTGGCACTGGTGAGATCACGGGCAAGACTGTTCCAGGCCACCATTTTATATTAGGTACCCTGGTACTGGCCCTGCAGGAGTCTTTCCTCATGATTGTGGACAAGGAGCCAAACCATTACTTTGGACTCCTGGATGCACCAGCATTGCGCTCTAAATCAAGTGCCTTCTCCAACACCAGCCATGCTGACTGCAGAAGGAAGTTACAACCAGTTATAGCAAGTATTCCTGCCTGTGGAGCTTAAATATGCCTCATTTCCCACACATATTTGTGATTGGCCAGTTTTGGAAAAACTCAGCTGTAGGTACGCCTGCTTAGCTGATGTTGGCAATGTTTAAAATTCCTTTGATAGATATGTGTCTGTTGAAAGTGCATGTTTGTGAAATGCTGTCATGGCTTAGTGGTTAAGTACTGTGACTATAGTGCACAGTATCCTTAGTTCGAGCCCTGTCACTGTTTTTTATTTTCCTGCTGGCCAGACCTGACTGGTTAAGGTACAGTAAAGGAGGTGTGAGTGTGTTTAACCGACTTTGCTCAACTTTGCCCGACTTTGCCCAACGTTGCTCATCGTAACTCGACGTTGCTCAACATTGCCCAACGTTGTGCTGGTTAGCACGGTGCTCAGCTATGTGCAAATATGTTGTGATTGCGCTGGTTAGTGCGGTGCACAGCTATGCGCAATTGTATTTAAATATGCTCAGTAATGGTAAGATGTGCTTAGCAGTTCTTTATATTGCTTAAAATAGGGTACTCATGCTTCAGAATGCATAACCATTTCACCTCCATATATATATAATTCATTCACTAATACATTTAACATTTCAATGCTTTTTACAAAACTTATACATAAAAAATGTCAAGAAATATTTTTGTATACCGATTTCCCACAGAAAATGGAACGTGCAGTAGTGGGACTCGAGCCGGGAATGTCTCCTCTTTGTGCGAAGGCTCTAACCACTATGCTATCACTATTTTTCTTATTATCCTCTTCTGGTGTCTAAGCTGCTAACTGTAGGTAAAAAATGGGCAAACCTGCGTAAACCCATGCAAATATGGGCAGCTATATAGGAAGAAAAAAAAAATCTTTTTATTTTTAATTTTATCAGTTGTTTAACATATGGGGGAGTGTAGTGTTACATTGTACACATGTGAGCGGACTCGATCATGTAACTCGAAATTGCAACATTTCTTCATTTTAGGGGCATGGATTTTTGGACTGCTCGGCAGTCTGACACACCCCCTACACTCGTCCATGCTCTGTGTAAGCTTTACAGTTGAGGCAGCATGCCCTCATTAATATACATGGCGCGCTGCCATCATACTCTTACACTAGCGCTTCCATGTAAGACTAATCTAGTCTTACATGGATGATTAGTAAATCTGGGGGATTGTCTTCGGCACAAACAATGTCCCTACATACTATCAAATCAACAACAATACCGTAAGTATCCATGAAGTGGTAATGGACCTGGGATCACAAGTTGACAGTGACCTTAACTTTGGCCACCATGTGTCTACTGCAGTAAGGAAAGCTTTCTCTGTAGCAAATTTAATTAGCAAAGGCATTGCCTCAAGAGTAAAAGAAGTTATAACCCCCCCCTACACTTGTCACTTATCTGGCCCATAATTGAGTATAACATCTCATTTGGCAAGTACTGTACTAAGCAGCACCTGCAACAATTAGAGAGACCTCAGAGGTTTCTGACAAAGAAGATCAAGGGCTGCAGCACGTGCCTTATACTGACCGACTGAAGTCCCTGTCACTATACTCAGTATTGTATAGATTTGTTAGGGGAGGCTTATGCCTGGCCTACAGAGCAATCCAAGACCCACAACTAATGAACTTGCTGCACATCCGTAAATCAAACAGGCCTAGGGCTACCCGTTCCAGGGACCTAAATATGGCCTGCAACTTAAATAAGATATGCTGGACAGATTTATCTCCTAGTGACTGCCACATCTTTGGAACAGGCTACCAATTCATGTGAAACACAGCACCTCTATGACATTGTTCAAGAGGAACCTGAACAAGCGGATGGGGCACTGTAAATTCTTACCATGGATAACCCACCCACAACGCTCCTGGCCATGGGCAGTCATCAGTAAATGCATTCTTGGGTGCTGAATAGTACTTCTATGGTATTAAACTGGGATGAAAAGGCTAGGCTTAAAATGACCTCTGGGTCAATAGCCTAGTAATCTGCTATGATCCTATGTATGGTAAACTGTTTTCATATGTAAGACAGTCTAGGATGAATGCAATATTATTACAACTGTGAGACATTGTTTGTAGTACAAATGTATCATTTTAGATTCTGTGATTCACAAGCACAGAAAATAATGGCAACTATTTTATTCTTCATGCATGCATGATATCTTAAAGTTAATGTATGTGTTTCAATGACAAACTAAATATTTTCTATGGGATTCTCTTTAAAGGACATTTGCAGATTTGTGCATGGGTATTTAAAGAAGAGATGTTTTGTACACACTGATGCTACCCACCTCACACCCACTGAAATGCTGATAATGACAGTCATAGAACTATTGGGATATTTGCACTGTTTGGGGTGCTTATTTACTTAGACTTAGAAATTAAAGTTTATAGTTTAATGCAGACATTTTTTTGTTTAAACAATGCATATTTTTATAAAGTACTTCTTAATGCTAATGATTTAATGAAGGAATTTTGTGTATAACTATGCAATGAACTGTACACGTTTATGCCCTTTCATAGAGTTTGAACATAGGGTTTAATTTTCAGGATGTAAGACTACTAGATTGTTAGGGTTATTTACAGGGTGTAATAATGATACAGGCATATTCAGGCTATGATTTCTTAGAAACATTAGTCATATGCATTACTGTAAGAAATAAGCAATTCTGAACATTAAACAGTAAATCAAAATGTTTTGTCTAGCCAGGGAAATGCAGTGAAAAGAAAAAGAATGTTCATAGGTTCATAGGTTCATAGGTAGGTACTAGGCTATTGGCCCTAGGGCCTATATAAGCCTAGCCAAATGGTACCCTGGCTTTTGCCACCCAAGACAATTATTTTCCTGTGCCCCTGTCAAGCAGAGCCACAGAAGTGATCCCCAGGGTGAATTTCCTATCTCCCATCCAATCATCAAGATTTTTCTTGAAGAGTGCTAATGAGGAGCTTTGTTTGATATAGATAGGTAGTTTGTTCTGTAGTATGGGAAGTCTCTGGGAGAGGTATGCATCCCACCAGCATGTTCTGTTTATTGTGGTGACAAGGTTTAGATCCCTAGAGCGTGTAGCTTGGAGGGATTGGGATTTCTTTAAGTGGAGCATGTCCAACAGCTCTGGGTTTGACATAGGTTGTATGTCAGGCAGAGATCGCCTCTGAGTAGGCGACATGTGGCAGAGTAAAGCTGGAGTTTTTTGAGATGGTCTGCGAAGGGCATCTGTTTGAGGCCAGTAATCCTCTTTGTGAGGTATTTCTGCGGCCTTTCCAGTTGTTGTAGATGTCTTGTGAGGTACATACCAAAAGGAGCATTGTACTCTTCAATGGGTCGAATGAGTGACGAGTAGAGGGGTACAATGACCTCTTTTTTCCTGGATGAGAAACCTTTTGTGATGAGGTGTGCCATGTAGAAGGATTTCCTGACTACTGTGGCGATGTGATTAGCAAAGGAGAGACTACTGTTCACCTGTGTCCCAAGGTCTCTTATCACACTTTTGGTGTTAAGTAGACTACCGCCTATGTGGTAGTTCATGGGTACAAAGTTTTTACCAAAAGGGATGACAATGCACTTTTTGGCATTGAGCTTGAGGCCATGGCTTTGACATCAGGCATCTGTCTCAGTGAGGCCCTTTTGTAGGATGTCCACATTGTTAGGAGTTTTGATTATGGCTCCTAGTTTGCAGTCATCTGTGAACTTTGTTAGCCAAAGAACTTCTCTGTTAGCCTGTACTTCAGAGAAGTAGATACCAAACAGGAGATGACCTAGGACTGAACCCTGTGGTACTCCACTTGTCATTGGTCTGAAGTTGGATTTAGAGTCTGCTACTTTCACAGTGTGGGTTCTGTCAGTGAGCCAGTTGGCAACCCATCTTGTGACATAGGGATTTATACCTAGTTTAGTGAGTTTATCTATAATTCCAGAGTAGGGGATGGTGTTGAAAGCCTTGGTGGGATCTAGATAGGCTGTGTGGACCACCTTACCCTCATCTACAGCTTTGGTGACCACTTCAAAGAAGTCTATCAGGTTTAAGAGACATGATCTGCCTTTTACAAACTCGAACTGGGTAGGGTCAAGAGTTTGGAGATTACCACTGTCATTGTTTATAAGTTCCATGATGATATGTTCCATAGCCTTGCAGACCAGGCTCATCAGGCTAATGGGGCGGTAGTTCCCAGGGTCTGTGGTGGCTCCCCCTTTGTGGAGTGGGATAACTATTGCTGTGCGCCATTCAGTGGACACAAAGCCTGAGGTGAGGTTATGATTGAACATGGTACTTAGGTGGGGTGCCAGTTCATTCTGTAGTTCATGTAGAATGCAGCCTGGGATGTTGTCAGGTCCCATGGATGCTGTGTTCTTGTTATATTTGTTTATTATCAAAATAGGCCACTAGATGTTGCAAAAATATAGTTCATGAATTAACTTATTGCATATCCACTGATGACAAAACTGAAGGTATTTTGTGAGGTATGATTTTTACATACTGCATTTGCTGACTTAGGAAAAATGGCTAGTTTATAGATTCCATGTTTATACCCTGAGATTTTAGTGGGGCATTAACTGGAATATATATTGGATATCTAATCTAAAGCGACATGAAAGGGTTATTATTTTTAAACTTGAGTAGACCACACATTAACATTAACTATGCTGAGTGACATAGTTACAGGCTAGATTTTAAAACACTATTTTTGCCAAGAGGAAGAATATATGCCCATCTGAATTTTCAAATTTAGGAGATTTTCTTTTTAGAGAAGCTGTATCTAATGAATCCACATTATTCCTACTGACATAAGATGGATATCCTAGGTAAACTGGAAACAGCAGTAGACTTAATTAAGTTTATACAAAGGACAAGTTGGTAGATTTAAGTATAGTAATAGGTACAAATATGTTTCAATATGAACCCTGCATCTTCTGATTTCACGTAACCTGAATCTTTCATTTTGCCTTTACTGTATACACAGAAACTCTGTAGTCTTAATAATTTCAGCCACACAACAGTTTACCCTGGTTTACATGTTTACATTTCAACTCTAACAGATGAATAACAAAAACAATAGAAATGTTTTTCTTTTATAACCCTCTGTTTTTCTCAATCACTGGTGATTTTTTTTTTTCTGATATAAAACAGCTTTATGTAGAATCTTGAATAGTGGTGAGTTTGTAGTTTTCTGTCGGCATCATATGTCAGACTAACCTTCAGTCTATCTTTTTTTCTGCTCAGGGGTCAATGATTTTTTTCTATACAATTTATGTAGTTACCTTTCCCCTGGTTCTGCAGGTATGCATGTCGTTTTAGCCCATCAACTTGTGAAAACATATTGACAAATAGTTGTACCTATTACTATTTTTATATATACAAACCTGCCCTTCCTATAATTCTAATTAGTCTCAGAGAAGTGAAATTTTGTAAAATACAAATGCTGCACAATCATTCCAGGTAATGAAATGAGACTGCAAATCATTTGGGTACACTTTAGCAAGTTGTAGACTTTCCACACATGAAGGGAACTCATAGCTAATATGATGGGCATGGCTAAGCAATCTGTTTTCAGTTTAGGAAGGGTTAAGCTTGAAATGCTTTTAGATGTATCATTTATAATTTTAATCTTTCTAAATTTTATGTGTAAGGCCTTGGTAATGATGAATTAGTACTAGTCATGGAGTAATAGAGTGAGTAGCACTCAAACCAACATATGCATGTCAGAATTAGTACTTATTTTTCCCTAAACCTCCTGTCTATCCCATTGAGTTACTTCTCAGTTTTGATGTGAGGTTGACAGTGATCAGATAAAGATAACATTTTGATTATTTGACACAGCTCTAGCTCAGATCTCCTGTACCTTCTTTCCTGAGTAAATGAGAATTCACTTCACAAATTAGGGTTATGAATTATGGGATGCTAAAGCGCAAGTGTCAGGACGGATTTCTTCAGGTAGAATTATTTCAGACATTGCTTCTATGCAAGCTAAGACAGAAAATATAACTGTGTCCTGTAAAATTTTTTCAGGCACCATGCTGCAGTTTGAGATAAGGGTTAAGTTGTAGTGTTAACAAATGACACTGTCAGAAAAATGTAGTTAGAACCATTATAAGGATAGTTAATAGGAGCTGTTATCCTATGACCTTGCTTTATAACAAATGCTGTATAAATGGAGTACCATTAGGCATAAGGAAGTATGCTGTACTGGGAGCATGAGAAAATGTGTTCAGGAATGGAGAAGTTTCCAGAACTGTGACAATGTGAGCTGTCATTTAGATGATGAAAGAAAAGATTATTGCATGAAGTAGCTGTCAGCTATAAAAGTGAGAATTATAATTGAAAACTATTCCAAAAAGCACCTAACCTGAGGAACTGTTAATTTTGTATTTTGTATGTGTATATAAGTTAGCCTTTAGTCTACCATATTAGATTTGCTTGTGTGATTCTCAGGAAGATGCTGCTATACTGTTCAGAATAAAATCTCCTATTTGCCACAAATGACTTATGTTTCCAAGAATTTTGAGAAAAGCTACAGTCTTTATGATCTAAATGTATTTTACTTGAGAATTCCACTAATTTTGCAGTTATGCCCTTTAAAGTTAGTCTGTATCCTGTACGTATATAACCCCTATTATTTCTTAAGTATATTTTATCATATTGTGGCTTGTGGCTATTACTTCAAAATGAAACTAGACTGGTGGTAGTTAGTGTGTCATCTGATACATTACAGAAAATCATATCTAAAATGTTATAAGTAAAATAAAACTCGCTGGATACACACGGCAAGTAACTCTTTATTTAGAAAAAAAATGTGAGCGCTTTCGCAGAGTCCTCTCTGCTTCATCAGACAAATTATAGAAGTTAAAACTTCATTTAAATAGTGATGCATTATGGTGTCAACCAATCAATTCCATGTTAAAATCAATACACCAAATAATAATACTTAAGGTATAAAAAAAAAAAATATATATATATATATATATATATATATATATATATATATATATATATATATATATATATATATATATATATAAAACACATAGAGGCTGTATAGAATGTGGGGTACATTTCTAAAATTTTCTAGTTACAATATTAAAAGCTGTATAAAAAAGCATAAAAAATACTAAATAACTAGAGCATCAGTGCTTCAAGGCTCTGTTTCTAAGAAATGGTTTCAAAGTTCCTGGTTAGGGGTCACCACAGTGGAACTCCGGTCTGCTAATGATTGGCAGTGGATTTTTACGTTGCAGAGTTGCCAGCCCGATGCCCAACCTTCAAAGAAGGCACACTGATTCACACTCACACCTACCTGCATGTCTTTAAATGTCACACGACCGTGGGGAGGACATGCGGACTCCACACACAAGGGGCTCCAGCCAAGAATCGAATGGGAGAACCTCTTGCTGTGAGATGACAATGCTAACCACTGCACCATCACGGCCTACCTTTTCCTGTCTATACTATGAAGATAAAAGTTGGCTAGAAGTAGAAATTCTCTTGATTCTGTGTAACTATATATAGAATCTACAATAAATTCCACATCTGTACTGTAGATATTGTATTGCCTGTACAACACAAATATCTAAATTTGTGCCCCTGCATGCTCCATTCTTAACATCTTGCAGTTTCATTTGCTGTTTAGCGAGGGAAGCCTGTCATTTCCATCTATTCTATGATCTATTTTAAGAATAGCAATACATCTCTACTATCAATTCTTGAGGTCATCAGTTATAGTGTAACTCAGTTTAAGTCTCCTGTTCGACTTACAGAAACCATGCCTCACTCAAGATTCCTAAGTCTACCCATTTTTCCCAGTTTCTTTGTGTATTCCCTCTGTCTTCTGCTTCTCCTCCCCCATGTATCTTATAAATTACATCCCTGTAAGGGAAGGCATATACAATAGTCCAGATAATATTGACTGAATACCACATAAGGTCATAGATTTAGTTTAAGAGATAAATATTTAATATTTTCAGAACTGCTAAAAAAATTAGAACATTTGAACAAATGTATCAAAAGTAGATAATTATGAACTGTGCAGTGAACCACAGATTTAGCAGCATCAGTTTCACATTTTAAGTAGAAACAGAAGTTAAATTTTTTGCAAACCATGCAATCGCATGTCATAGAGTATCTCTATATCCACGTGTGTGTGTGTGTGTGTGTGTGTGTGTGTGTGTGTGTGTGTGTGTGTGTGTGTGTGTGTGTGTGTGTGTGTGTGTGTGTGTGTGTGTGTATGTGTGTGTGTGTGTGTGTGTGTGTGTGTGTGTGTGTGTGTGTGTGTGTGTGTGTGCGCATGCATCATACACTATATTTTATATGCATGTAAACTAGCACAACTCCATGTGCAGCATCGTCTGTTGTGGGAGCTTTTGATATCTGTGTTGTGAATGTTATGCAGTGATCACTCAGATACTCTTTGTCCATTTTGCTCAAAAACTGACATGGTTTTATTATACCACTGTCTATATTTTAAAATGAAAGAAAACAAGACTACAACTCCTAAACTGGACAACAGCCAATGTATGATGATGGTTTTCTGCTTTCCAGTTGCTGATGGACAATGAATGACTTGAGTGCGTTGCATGTAAAAACAGTTTAATAATGCTGTTAACTGCTTTGCTTATCTTCTGAATTAGTGTGCTACTCAGTATGTCCCTTGCATGAAAAATTGATAATCTTATCTTGATTATTGGTCAGCTAGGCCATAAACACTGATAACTGTTATAAAACAGAGGCACGCTCATAAAGGTCATGCTAATTAACTGATTGTTGTTTAGCAGGATCTGGTAAAGGAAATAAATATAAATATAAAAGAGATAGCCATCAACTTTGGCAATGTCCTCTTATGAGTAAATGAAAGCATTATTTCAGGGTAAAGCTAGTATTTCCAGAGATGATTAAGTTGTAGAATTGTTTAAAAGATGATTACTTTTGCAAATGCTAATCCAGCTAACTAGGGACACCAAGCTTGAAAAAGTTTTTCTCCTTAATATTAGGTCTGTAGTTATGTGAAACCTTTGACTACTTTATAGTCTTAGTACAAATAAAAATAAAAATAAATTAAGTGAAGTGATTCTCCTTTATTGAAATCTAATTTATTTTATTATAATTGAAGAAGACCCTACCTACTGCTACAAAACATTGCATGTAGACAACCACCATTGTTGTCAATAAAATGCTGCTCTGCATGGGTAGTCAGCGCAGAAAGGAAAGGCTGTTGAATAAGGATTGATAATAAAAAAGATGTCAAGAAATACAAAAGAATAAGAATACTGGAATAGGACAAAGGACATGTGACAAACATATTAAAACTGTCCAGAAAAGCAAAGCAATGTCCATCTTCAAATATTAATAGGAACAAAGGTCCCAAACTGACAGCCACACTTACAGGCTTGGGTTAACCTAAAAGAAAGGTAAAACATGTTAAGATGCATGGTGCAGCTGGTGCATCTACTAACTGCTAATTGGTTTTGTCTTTTCTTATAGGTCTCCCAGCTGGGAAAACCTCTGAATGCTTTCAGAGAACATTATCTCCTAGACAATTTCTCTACTCAGTTTTTTTTTTTTCTTCAGCCAATCACACTTCACCAGACTGTAGCCAATTTTACTTTATCAGATTGTTTCCATGCACAGATGAGAAGCAGACAGCCAGTTTTTTTATCAGATTGTTCCCATGGAAACATGAAGTCCAGCTTCAGAATTGCTACTGAACTTACATGTATTTGCTAGAAAAAGCCTCATAATATTCAACATTCTTTTTCATGTACTTGCTTACTCTTAAAACGTCAGAAGTGAGAATTCGCTAAAGGTGTTTAAAAAAGAGAAAAGCAAAGGAATGTCTACAAAGAAAGCCTGTGATCATTAATAGTGTGAAATTCAAATGGAAGAGTATGTAAAAAAGCAAATATTATAAAGTATAGTGTATTCTTATCAACCAGCACAGGACCAATAAAAAGATGGAATTACATATAAGCTATAACTATAATGCAAAACTTTTAATCATCCTAAGCCAGAGGATGCCTGTGCATAAGTAAACAGGAAAAGCACCATGCAAACAGACATATCAAACACCACTTCTGACTATGATAATAACAACAGCATTACTGATAAAGCACTGTTATCCACACCTGTCCAAAGGTTGATAAAATATTATAAATATCCTCTCTATATAGTTAAGAGTTCCTCATAGCTCCACTAAGTGGAGAAATATCCAGACCACCACTCAGTGTCTGTGTGGAGTTCTGCACATGCTGCCTGTGTTGGTATGGGTTTTCTCTGGTTTGTCTGATTTCCTCTCACCTCTCATAAAAGGATGTTTGTTAAATGTCAAATTTAAACTGACTATATACAGCATTTACCCCTGCAACTGTGGCCCAGTTTATGACTGAAAAAATGTCTAAGACTGCTTCACTTCCCTAGTTAACAAATTAATAAAATAAAAAATAAACATACACACACACACACATACACACACATATTTTTATATATATATAGGTTCATAGGTTCATAGGTTGGTACTAGGCTATCGGCCCTAGAGCCTATACAAGCCTAGCCATAACAATTCCCTGGCTATTTCTTCCCACACTATTTATAGGTTCATAGGTTGGTACTAGGCTATTGGCCCTAGATATATATATATATATATATATATATATATATATATATATATATATATATATATATATATATGTATATATATATATATATATATATATATATATGTATATATATATATATATATATATATATATATATATATATATATATATATATATATATTCCCTCCCTCTTCCTCTTGAGAGTGTGCTTATTCCTCCCCTGAGCTGCGGCACCATCTTTAAATACTAAAAACCTTTGCCTGACTACACTCTGTTTCTGTCTGTCCCATGGGCATCCCTCAGTAGTGTGCACTTACTGCACATCCCTCTCTAACTCCCCCGGCATAGCTACATTATTTTCCTACTTCTCAGTGAACTGCAGCTCCCCATTGGTGCATAAATAATAAAAACAAACAGAAAGGTAACATTCAAACCAAAATGATAGACTGCCCTATTTCTGTAGTTGCTAACCTTCTCACTGATTGTTTTCTGTTTGGTGACTACTGCCCCTCCCAGAATGTGTAACCCACTCTGTTTGCCCTGTGGGCTCACTCAGCTCCCCTGCCCTGCCCTCAAATTCCACACGCCCCCACTAATTGTACTTTTATACATCCCCTGACTCCTCCCCACCCAACACTTCTCCAATCACAACACACCTAAGCCAAACCCCACCCATCTGTAGATCTACATCACCCCAAACATCCACTCCTCCTACAATGCTCTACATAGCATCTCCCCTATAACCCCATTTGCATTACTAATCTCTCTCGCTCTTCTCTTACCTATCTCACACTTTTTCCCAACCCTTATCATAACTCTCACACACACTCCACATCTTACCAGCTACCTCACTTCCCATCCTACTCATCTATCTCACATGAACTCTTTACCTCTAACCCAATCTATTTCTTCAAACCAAAACTGCTCCCAACCCAACCCCCCTGTACTCCCCTTTTAAATGTGGTACCAGACAATCACTACTCTCATACAACCCAAGCTACCCTTGCCCAACACACTGCCTCACTCTTCTACTCCGCCACATCTCTCTCTCACTAGCCGGTGACATCCACCCCAACCCTGGACCCATCTCTAAAATCAGTCTCACCAAACCCTCCACTCAATCAACAGACTCAAAGTCCATTCGCCTTACAACACTTAATGCAAAAAGCCTAAAAAACAAAATCCCTGACCTCCATGCCTGGCTCTCCCGTAACCACCCCAACATTACCACCGTTTCTGAAACCTGTCTGAAAACCTATATAAAAGATAGTGAAATCCTACCACCAGGTTTCCAAATCATTTGCAATGACAGAGCCCACAAAAAAGGAGGTGGAGTAGCAATAATCTACCCCACCTCCCATACCATAACTCCCTACTCCAATAAAATACCAACCTTTGCCAATGCTGAAATTATAATAGGTTTACTAAAAATAAACAACCACAAATCCATATGTATCGCTGCCCTTTATATTCCCCCCTGGTGATAATATCAAAACTCTTGAAAACATCCTGTCCTGGTTCTCCTCCAATATAAAACAATGAAACCTATATACTCAGTGATACCAACATCAACTGGAATACTATTAACTCTGAAGCCCCGTCCGACACAATCAACCTGTACAACTTCTGCCAACTAATACAATCTCCAGCCATACCAAATAAGATGGTACCTCTGGTACCATCATTGACTGGATCCTAACAACTCACCCAAACCTTATCACCAAAGCCAGAACATTATCTGATTCTCTCAGCAATTACCTACCAGCCTTCACCGACCATCTCCCATCTCCACTGCATAAACAACACCACTACATCCAAACCCGCAACCTCTCCTCTTTCAACCCTCTAACTTTCTCCAAATGCTTAAAGTATACTGACTGGTCCCCTCTAAAAACCCTTCCTCTAGATGGTGCTGTTTCCTACTTTAGTTACTCATTCCTAATCCCTGCTCATGGTCATCAAAAGATACTAAACTAGCCTTACACCAAAGGGACAAAAAATGGAAACAATATCAAAAACATAAAAACCCTAACACCCTCTTAGTGTATAAGCAACTATGAAACTCCACAAAAAAAAATAATAATTAAAGACTGCAAAGCCTACTACTCCAAACTCCAGTCCTTGCACTCAACAAATCCCCAAAAATTCTGGGACTCCATCTCATCCATGCTGCATCCTGGCAACAAAGAAATCCCCTGCCCAGACCCCAACCTCTCCAACCTTGAAACAGCCAGCCAGTTCAACGCATTCTTTCATAGACTGCATAGCTAAACTATCAGGCTCCTTCCCACCCCCCTCCTCCACTGCCACCCCCTTCTGCCCCAACCACCAACCCAATCATCAACCTTCCTTCACATCCTTCTGCCTCAAGCCCATCCCCACAAGCACTATAAAAATACTTCTTCTTAAACTCAAACCCTGTTGCAATGCACCCGACAACCTTCCACCCACCTTCCTCAAAAATCTGCATTCAGCATTGCCTACCCCATCTCTATTCTTATAAATAGATCCATACAAAAATCATACGTCCCTTCTATCTGGCACCAGGCTTACATCATCCCCCTCCACAAAGGTGGCAAAAATACTGATACCACCAACTTCAGGCCTATTGCCATCCTTTCCCCTCTTTCTAAAATACTAGAGAAAACAATACAAGCACAACTCATGGCACACCTAACACTAAACAATCTCCTCTCCCCTACCCAACACAGATTCCACCCTGGCCACAGCACCATGACTGCCCTTCTTTCCTTTCTTGAAATCATAAACCTCGAACACAACTCAGGCAAGTTCATATCCACACTATTCCTAGATCTGTTTAAGGCCTTTGACACCATCTCATACAGCCTACTTATATACCAACTCTCCACTCTAAACCTCTCTCCTACCACAATTGTCTGGTTTTCCAGCTACTTGTCCAACTGCCAACAAACTGTCCAATGGAAAGCTTCAACCTCCCCCTTCCTTCCCACACCCACAGGTGTCCCACAAGGTTCTGTTTTTGGCCCTCTTCTCTTCAACCTATTTATTAACAAATTTCACCAATCCATCCCAGGCTCATCTATCATCCAGTATGCAGATGACTCAACAATCATCTGCTCAGCCTTCTCCCCCTCCAAGCTCCTAGCAAAAACCCAACTAGCCTTGTCCAAAACAGGAACCTGGATGCAGTCTAACCATCTGGCACTAAATGCAAATAAAATCAAATTAATGTTTTTTTCCCCTACCAAAAACTCCATTGACAAATCCACATTCACCATACAGAGCCAAAAACAACACCCTCCTCGAAATTGTTCCCAACATTAAGCTTCTTGGCATCATTATTGATGAAAAATTAAAATCTGACACCCACATCCACTCCACAGTCAAGAATATCCACCAAACGTTTGGTCTCCTCTACAGGAACAACCTCTTCCTAAGACCCTCTACCCATCAAACTCTTGCATCCACCTTCTTACTCCTCTCCATTATGTATGGTGCCCCTCTTTACACCAATCTCCATCTTGACCTTCTTGAAAACTTGAATCCTGCTACCACAAGATCTCCAAATTTGCAACCAGTTCAAAAAACTCATCCCACCACTGCCACTCCCTCCTCACCCGCAACTGGCTTGAACTACCCAACTACCTCAGTTACCTACAAATCACCATTACACACAAGCTCATCTTTAAACTTGCAAACTGCCCTGCTCTCGCTACTTCCTTAAAATCTTACATTCCCAACCTCTCACTTAGATCCAAAAAACAAAATCTCCTTCAGGTCCACAAACCTGCATGACCTCCTGGCCATCTACTGCTGTCCCTCTCCTTGGATAAACAGTGGAACTCTCTCCCCACACACCTACACAACCTACTTAACCATACAAATTTCAAATCTCAGCAACTCTGTCTTCTTTCTTCCAAATGGGAATGCCCTTGCCATGCTCCAACTTAAACCTCCCCCTCATTTCACCTTGCACTGACTCAACCATCTCCCTCTACTATTACTTCATCCCACCCAAAAAGAATCCCTCCCCTACTAAAAATAATTTTCTCTCTAATATCTATTGTACTATACTTTCCTGTCTCAAATATACTATTACCCTCACCATGCATAATATATTCCTAACCTACTAATGGCTAGTAGCTATATATTTTGAAATGTTAAACCTACAATTGAGTTTATAACAAAAATATTCACTTTATATAAATGTTGAAATTTCTGTATTGAATTATGTCTTTTCATTTTCGGAACATTGTGACAAGCCAATTGTAAATATCTTGGAGCTTATCTGTAAATGTTTAATTAGCTGTATGAACTATGTCCTTTTGTAACAGGTGAAATGTAACTTGCAATTATTGTGGAGCTTTTCTCCCCGGACCTCCACTGAAAATGGGCTCTTTTTGGCCCGTGGACTTCCCTGGTCATCAAACTTGAATAAATAAAATAAATATTTAAACCTTAACTCCATTTAGCACAGCTCATTTGTCCTAGCTGCACCAAAGAATGGCTCACAAGATTCTTAGCATCTGCATTTAAAGCAAAATAGCAAAGCCTCCATCTAAAAATAACAAAAATATATTTTTGTATCAGATACATTGGCTGTACAGCCCCTGAATGCACTGTAGCATGTCTACATTAAAATTACTTTGAGCTGTACAAGTCTGCGATGCAAATATCACCTATAAACCATGGTGCTACAGCATTATACTTCAATGTCTCGCAAAGACAACAAACACAGACAGGTTAATTTTGCAACCCACCCCCAGTACAGTGGCTTTTACCTAAGATAGAATAAAACTACAAGACTTTTTTAGTAAGCTAGCTCTGTGTCATAGAGAAAAGAAGACTTTCATTCATTTAGTGGACCTTGTCTTTATGGAGACAGCTGAAAGGAGTGGAAATGAGAAGATTTTTATTGCTCATCTATCAAAGAGAAAAGAAAATGTCACTTTTAGTTGGACTACAGCCCACTGTGTAGACTGACCAAAGACTGCTGCCCTTCAGAAAATATAAAGACTGCATTGGAATTTTACACAAAGTTAAACAATGACCATTGTCGCCTTCCAGGCATGAGGCAGAACAAAATGTAGGATATAAAAAAAAACTTCTAAAACACCCAAGGATGATGGCTCATGTCAGCTTGGCTCGCACACTGCTGTAAATATAGCTATGATGATACTGTGGTGGAGTGAATGAGTCAATAGAAAGAGGAAGGAGCCATATGGTTAGGAGGGAGGCATTTTTTTTTGCTTTCCAGTAAGAAGATAATATTGTCATGTATTACCAGCTGTAAAATCCAATTGAATTGTCAAGATACAAAAAATAAAGCACTAATTTTCAATATAAAGCATTGACTTTATGCCAGAAAATGTTTATACATGGTTCAGATGACTTTTACACATGAAACGTTTAGAAACAACATTCTACCTAAACAAAAAGGTTCATGGTAGATAAAAAGCATATGACTGCCCATTTTATTCCAGAAAAAAAATCTATAATTTCATAGTTTACATTACTTATATCCAACATCAAAGGGGATAATTGGCCTGTGCCATCAGCCCTTTAAATGTGCTTACCATTATGATTCTCCTCCATTTGTCTTTCCCCTTTCATCCTTTCTCCACATCTATAATGTTGTCTTTAACGTTACTATGGATTCTCTTCCCACCTCCCATTTTAATGGTCTACAGTCCTCTCTGTAGAAGTATTTCTACAGATTTAGAAAGCAACTGGTCTCTACAGTATATTGCATGTACCTTTCCATGCACCTATCTGTCCTTCCTATTCAGGGTGATCCCTTCACATCTACATGACATTGTTATTTCCACCAGTAATCATGTCCTCCTGTCTCTTTGGGTCTCTAGTGAGAAGAGTTCCAGTTCATCTAGTTTCTGGCTATACCCTCTCTCATCTATCTCAAACACCTTTCTGCTAGATTTAATCTGTACTGTTTCCAGCATCTATCTTGATATCATTATGTCTTCCAGATATGTACACACTACAGAAGATGTGGTCTGACCAGGATCTGAGAGAAAAGAAGTTCTAACATTTTTACCAAGTAAAGACATTGGGTCAAAATCTAACGATGTGAGTAGTAGAAAATCAATTTTAAACTATAACACAAAAAGAAGAAAATTTCAAATATTTTTGGGCGTTAGACTTGTGAGAAGCTAGGAATGGTAACAGAAGTTCACAGTATGAAAACAAACACTGCATGTCTACAGAATCAATCGCATTTTCAGAGGCACCTCTAATACAATGCAGAGCCATAGTAATGATGTTCTTCATGAATATGTTGAATTATTTACATAGGAAATATGTCAGAAGAATATTACATATATATTGTAATGCTATGCCAATGAAACATACTTCAGCAAAAGTACAAGTAGCTCTCAGGAGTGACTGGAAAGGCTAGTCATTACGTAGCCAATACAATTGAGGAACAGTATGATTACTGTTGTACAACAAGACTCACATTTGTACTAATCTGCAATAACTTTTATGTGTCCATTGTTACATTGTCGATGTCCATTATTACATTTAGTTTATATTGTTAAATTTTATTCTCCCATTTATTGTAACAAATATATACAGTTTTCCAAAGCTTTGGATTTATTTTATATTCTACTTCCCTGATGTTCTACTGAATCTGCATTGAGTTCACATAGACAAACAGATGCTTTTAGGTACTGACCTGGGCTAGCTGGTTGATTGTTTTTTTTTCTTCTTCTCACAGCTTTCTCCAAGTCCTGATTCATAGCCTCCCTCTTCTCTTGTTCTCCTAACATAATTATATTGTAAGTTTCCTAGCCTTGTCAAACCTGTTTTCTCACAGCTTTCTCCAAGCCCTGGCTCTTAGTCCCCCCCTTCTAACAGTCTCCTAACATAATCATATTGTAAGCTTCCCAGCCCTGTCAATCCTGTCTATTCCCTCCCTCTTCCTCTTGAGAGTTTACTTATTCCTTCCCTACCATCTTTAAATGCTAAAAACCTCTGCCTGACTACACTGTTTTTCTCTCTATTCCACAGGAATGCACAACTGTAAGTACCATTTATGATGTAAAAGCTTCAGTGGTATCTGTTGCTGTTTAATTTCTGACATTCTCTCTAACTCAGACTTGTACTCTAACAATCCTTTGAGCTTTCTAATATTTCAGTCTTTTCAACACATGTACACTCGTGTATTTTAAATAGTTTCTGCCACTTACAACTGCTGTTCTTCCTACCTTTGCTTGCTGGCTCGTGGAGGTAGTTTTTTTTTTCACCTTCAAGTGAAGGCAGGTGCTACACGCTCCTGTCACCATCTGCTTCCCTACAGGCTCACTCTGCTCCCTACCCTACCACCATTCCCAGTCACCCCCTCTTTCATAACATTTAAGCTTCCTGTAACTCCACCCTCTCTCTGCCTTGACGAATACCATACCTTATATCATTAACAATCCCTTCCTCTCTCCTGCCACATCCCCTCCTGTAACACAACACTTTCCACCACCTCTTTTAGCATATACAACCAACTCTAATCCCTAAAATCCAATAGGAGTCACTTACTCAGACACTTATTTATCTCATTTGTCCTGACTACTTTACTACTCTTATTATCCCTCTCCACCACCATACACTCCAGATTAAATACATTCCCTCCAACATTCACAACATTAGTTACACATTTACAACATAATTTAAATAGTTACTCTAACATCTCACCATCCCTATTAGTAAGCAATACTCTATATCTAGCCAAACCCAACTTTCTCCCACAAATGCTAAACTGAAATTAACACAACACTATCCACTAATACATTTGCTAAAATCACTCCAGCCACAGACACTACTACATATTCTCCTAGCATTAACTAAGTGTGGTGATGTCCACCCCAATCCTGGTCCAAATAACTTGTTAAAAAACACTCATTTGTCTAAAACCCAAGATTTATATTTTGTAACAATTAATGCATGAAGTCGCTGCAACAAATTTACTGAATTCCAGTCCTGGCTTTGTTATCATTCACCAGACATAGTAGCAATAACTGAAACCTGGCTAATAACACATATATCCGACATCCAAAATCCTTCCATCAGGTTACAATATTCTTCGTAATGACAGACCCCGTAAGAAAGGTGGACGTGTAGCCTTAATTTATCAAGACTCCTTAACAATAAATATTCATCTGAAACCTGTCCTCCCTTTCAGTAGTGTGGAAATCCTAATAACATCCCTTCACAAAAACCCTAATAAACAACTCTGTATGGCTTCTATCTACATTCCCCCAGGTCAAAACATCCCCCATTTGTAAGACTTCCTATGCTGGATTAACCAAAATATCTCCCAAGAAACTATTATTCTAGGAGACATTAACATTAATTGGCAAAACCTAACCTCCAAAGTTCCTGCTACCAGCAATAACATCCATAGTTTCACACAATTTATCACAGAGCCTACACATGCGTTAAATACCCAAGCATAATCTACATTAGATTGGAGTCTAGTATCTCACCTTCACTGCTACTACAATACTGGCCCCCTCCCAAACACTTTAAATGACAACCTACCTGCTTACACCCATAGAACCCAAATACAAATCCACCAGGAAACGTGCCCACTTTGATCAAAACATACTTATGAATACCCTACAAGCTCAAAACTGGACCCCAATAAAAACACTGCCTCTGGATGACGCTGTAGATTATTTCAATAACATCCTACTTAGCACATTAAATAGCTTAGCACCTCTTTGTACAAAATGAACAAAACCTAACCTTGCTCCCTGCCTAACAAAACAAACTAAACAAACCCTCCTGTCTAGAGACAAACCATGGAAAATTTAGAAAAAAAGTAGAACACAAGCAAATGAACAAAATTATAAACAACTTCAAAATACTGCAAAAAAATGATCATGACTGATAAAAAAAAACTATTTCTCTTCACAACTATCCTCCCAAAGTAATAATCCAAAAATTTCTGCAAATCTGTATCATCCCTACTTAATCCTGGTAACATTCAAACTCCATCACCCTCTCCCGACAAAGACCCTCACCAGATAGCACAAATATTTAACACCCATTTCATTGACACCATTCAAAAACTAGTCAATAATTCATCTACAAAAAGAAACCCTAACTCCCAAAATACCACACAAATAGACCCCCATATCTACCTCTAACAATAACCCACCCAATCCTTCTTTTTCACTACAACCAGTACCTACATCCCTAATTTTAAAATTGTTAACCAAACTAAAGCCCTCCTCATTCTCCACTGATGACTTACCACTTGAATACTTACAACTTTATGGATCTCTTAAAGCCTTTGTTACTGTTTCTCACCCTCTACTACTAAACAAACTGTCTAACCTCAATTTCTCCACAGCTACAGTAGCATGGTTTGATAGCTATCTTACCTATAGTCCTCAGTCAGTGAAATTGGATACTGCTCTATCCTCTCCCCTTCCAATACAAATGGGAGTCCCTCAAGGATCTATTCTAGCGCCATTACTTTTTAACATTTTCACCAACTTACTCCATACCTCCTGCCCACACTCATCTATTATCCAATATGCAGATGACTCCACAGTGATAACAATAGCTAACTCACCTTCTGAACTCTTAACCATTACCCAGTCTTCCTTTAATTCAGTGGAAACATGGCTCTCCAACAATCAACTTATCCTCAACCCCAAAAAAACTACTAGTCTTCCTCCCCAAAACACTCAATCACATGAGGTCCTCCTTTTCTACCCTTTCCCTTAACAACACCCCTATAGAAGTAGAGTCTAGTACAAAACTCCTTTGTGTAACAATTGATGATCAATTAAAATTTGATCTTCACATAAATAATTGTATTAGTAAAACTCACTACAAACTAGGTTTATTATACAGAAACAAAGAATTTCTCACACAAGAAGCTAGACTTGCTCATGCTTATCTTCTTCCCTGCTTAACTTACTGCTCACAAATCCTCACTAACCTAAACGCCTCTCTTCTCACAAGACTAGAGTCTACTTACCACAAAATAGCTAGATATGCAATTCAACAATCCTATACATCTTACCTCACACTGTCTCTCTTAAAGTGCTTGAACTGGCTTGATCTGCCTCACTTCCTGCTCCTTTTTCAGCTCCAAACCATACACTCTATTCTCTACCAGCCTTCTTATTGTCCAGCCTTACACTCTGTCATATCCCATTATGCTCCCACAAGAAACCTATGCAGCTCTTCCCAAGACTTAATAAGTATCTATAAGTCCAAGTCTAAAGCAGGGTGCAGCTTATATAGCTACCACCCCTCTATTGTGTGGAACAGACTCCAACTAGAAATTCGAACACTCACACATTCCAAACAATTTAAACTAACCTTAAAAGAATATTTTAAAGAACAATGGAGCTGCCATTGCTCCAACCCTCAGTGAAAACACTAATGCATACCAACTTCTCCTGTTACTTTGATCCCCACTACTATCCTATACTATTAACTGCAATATAAAAAATGGTTTAAATTCTTTATGGTTTCTGATTTGGATCCTGCATAACTTGTAAAAATGTTGTTTAACTAAGTACTTTTGCTGCTATACAGTTGTTTGACATGTACCATTCCTTCTTATACTATTGCATAAAATAATAATATTAACTGTAAAAATTGGAGCTTTTCTCCCTGGGCCTCTGCTGAAAAAGGGCTTTGGCTCAGTCAGACATTCCCGGTCAACAAATGTAAAATAAATAAACTTGCTGCCAAAGCTATAGCTTACACTATAAGTATTCTTATTAATCATTCAATCTCTGAATCTTATGTCCACCAGCTGTGGAAAAAGTCTGTTGTAATTCCACTACACAAAGGTAGCAATGCACATGATCTCTCACATTACCAGCCAATCTCCATTCTTTCCACACTATAGAAAATCCTAGAAAAATGCATACAATCCCAACTACTAAATCACCTCATTAACAACAACCTCCTAGCTCCCACTCAATATGGATTCCGCCCTGGACATAGCACAACCACAGCTTTACTCTCCTTCACTGATACTGTGAATAAAGCTCTTGATGCTGGTCTATCAACTTCAGTACTCCTATTAAACCTATCAAAGGCTTTAGACACAGTATCACAACCTATGTTATTACAATATTTAGAAAAACTTGGATGCTCTCTGAGTGTATTAATCTGGTTTTCCTCCTACCTAAATGATAGACAAGAATCAGTTAGATGGCAAAACCAGCAATCAGAGTATCTGGCAAATAACACAGGAGTCCCACAAAGGTCCATCTTAGGACCACTACTCTTTAATATAGTCATTAGTGATCTTAATAAAGCCTTCCAACAAATCATATTAATTCAATATGCGGATGATTCAACTATCATCTCTTCCTTCAACAATTTCGCTAACCTCCAGAAGATCACCCAAGATGCATTCACATCCATAGAAACCTGGCTAAATGATGCTCAGTTAATGCTGAACCCCAAAAAAACCTAAATTGTTACTATTTTCATCAAATCCACCAACTGTAGATTTCAAGATTTTTTCACATAACAATACAGAAATAGAACAGGTGCTATCTGCAAAACTTTTAGGAATCACTATTGATAACAAACTCTCTTTTGAACAACACATTCTCAATACAATAAAGAAAACACATTTCAGACTTGGCAAACTATACTGACATAAACTCTACCTAGATAAACAAACTAAGATAAAACTAGTAAACACTTTGCTTATCCCATCCCTCTTGTATGAAAGCCCGATTTTCACCAACCTCCATACATCCCTCAATAATAAGCTACAATCTTGCTACTACAAGATAGCAAAATTTGCCTCTAACATGCCCAACCACTCACACCACTGCAAAGGTATCTCAAACTTATACTGGCTTGAATTTCACCACTATTTCTATTATACTCAATTAACACTTGCTCATAAACTAATTTTCAAACCTGATAGTTGTCCTGCACTCCAGTCTATCTTTCTCATATACACCCCAACTAGAACCCTCCGGTCTTCAGAAAGGACACTTTTAAATGTAGCTAAACCCAACAAAAGAGCAGGATAATGCCTATATTCCTACAACATTGCCAAACAATGGAATAGCCTCTTCTCATACATTACTCAACTTGACTCCCTAACAGCCTTTAAAGCTGCACTAAAAAAACACTATTTAAATAATCCCAGCTGTACCTGTGAAATACAGTGTAAGTCCCCTTAACTTTACACACTTAACTATTCAGATCCTACTCTTTAACCCTCTGTTATATTATTTTCTTCCTCATCTATGTGATTGTTTCTCCTACCTACGATATGTGCAATTTACTAATGATTATAATTACTTTCTTGTGATTGAAAGTATGTTATTATGTATCCATACCGTCTGATAATTATGTATTAACTATATACCACTACTCCCCACCCTATGCGAATGTATGTATATCTCTTTTACTTTGTATTTGTTCTGTACAATACTTGATTACCTGTGGAGCTTATCTCCCCAGGCCTCCACTGAAAATGGGTTTCTGACCCAGTGGACTTTCCCGACCAATAAATGACAATAAATAATAGCAATAATAATAACAACTGATTAAAATGATTAAAATAGAGCATTATCAATGGCTTATGGTTGAAGAAGTAGTCTCAAAATGTCAAATGGTTATTTATTTTCAGTAATAGACACAAACCATGGTTTCTGGCTTTACACTGTTAGTACTCCATTAGGAAAGCACAGATTCCTGAGACTTCCACATAGCATTATTTAATCAGCACCAGAACTGTTCTAAAAGAGCTGTTGCTGTTGTTAAACAAGAATATAAGTGTGACAAGTTAAGTATCTGTATCATTAACCCTGACAGAGAAAAAGTTGGAGCAGTTAGGCCAAATCCAGAAGACTGGGAAGCATTGCAGATATTTCTAAAAATTATGCAGTATCTAGCAAAGTTTGTTCATAGGTTCATAGGTTCATAGGTAGGTACTACTAAGCTATCGGCCCTGGGGCCTATACAAGCCCAGCCAAAAAGGTACCCTGGCTTTTGCCACCCAAGAAAATTATTTTCCTGTGCCACTGTTGAGCAGAGCCACAGAGGTGGTGAATTTCCTATTTCCCATCCAATCATTAAGATTTTTCTTAAAGAGTGCTAATGAGGAGCTTTGTTTGATATAGATAGGTAGTTTATTCTAGAGTATGGGAAGTCTCTGGGACAGGAATCTATCCCTCCGGCATGTTCTGTTTATTGTGGTGACAAGGTTTAGGTCCCTAGAGCATGGAGCATGGAGGGATTGGGATTTCTTTAAGTGGAGCATGTCCAACAGCTCTGGGTTTGACATAGCTTTGTATGTTAGGCAGAGATCACCTCTGAGTAGGCGATATGCGACAGAGTAAAGCTGGAGTTTTTTGAGATCGTCTGCGTAGGGCATCTGTTTGAGGCCAGTAATCTTCTTTGTGAGGTATTTCTGCGGCCTTTCCAGTTGTGCCTCATATGTTTAAGACTAACACGATTATAAGAGGCCCATTACAGCAAGATATGGCCTTGGAATACAGCTATAACCAGGAAGAATTTGAAATGCTTAAGATATTAATTGCAGATACAACAATGTCAGAAAGCAACTTCAGTAAACCAATGGAGTCGCAAATAATAGCTAGAATGGTACAGTAGCTGTGATCCTGTAATAGAAAAGACTGGATGCATGTGGGTCAAGAACGTCTGCATATAGTATGCTCATCTAGGGAAGAAAACTGTTAGCTATACTATATGAGTGTGAGAAATTCTATAGATATTCCATAAATATGTCTATGATAAAGATGTTCTGGTGGATGTATAGCACAAACCATTGTAAAGAATAAGCATATTTATTTAAATATTCATTCATTCATTCATTCATTTTTCATTTTTTTTTTGCTGGCAAGGCATCCATGGTAGCCTAATTCAGAAGGAAACTATTAACAATGACTTCTAATTTTAAACTTTTTTTTGAAAATCAAGTAATTGAGCAGACATATTACTCCATCTACTCACATTATGGAGTTACTGCCAAGCTGTTACTTTGCAAATAAGTACTTAAGGCCACAGGCTTAATATAAATCAGATCATCTTACTCATTCCCAGCGTATGTTCACAACCAATTGTCTATCCAACATTGCACTTCAAAGAAATCCATCCAAAGACTGCCCAGATTCACTTAGAAAAGCTTGATAAAAAAATCTGGTTCTAAAATCAAAACCCTAGACTCATCATTTCTCAGAATTGTTGCTCCTTTGATTGACAAGTCACCTACTTGCATATTTAATTAATCACAGTACAGACTACCATCATTGTACCAATCTCTCTCTCTCTAAACCATGCTTATATCATTATTTTACATAACATCTCCTCTCTCGCCTTAGCAAAGGATTTTCATCCCATTGCAAATCTATGCCCTATCATTATTTTTTTGAAAAGTTGATCTACTCACAATTTTTTTAATTCATTTACACGCATGCCTTTCACCCAATGCACAGCAAGGATTTTACAGTGTGTGCAGACCTTTTACAAGCTCTCTCAATAACATTAGGGACATCTTGTCAGTGTCAGTTAAGAAAATATGTGTAGGCTGCTCTTTGATTCCTCAATGTCAGGTGAAGGTGGTGGCAACTATTTTGGGGTTTATGCAAGGATCTTTTGGGAAGTGGAGTTATACTTCAGCATCTCACAGTGCCTGAATACTTGTGTGTTTATCACTGCCTGTAATTGGCCATTTTACTGATTAAATATGCTAATGTATGCACAGGGGACACATAGCAGGTTTATATCAGACTGTCAAAGCCACAAACGGTCGAATACCTCTTCATCGACCTCTATTTGTCAAACTCTGAATCTGCCGAATGATCATTTCCATGAACTGTTTCCCATAGTAAGTAAACAGTGGGCCATCATCAGGAATTTGCCTTTTTCTCCACTGTAGTGTGATGTCAGAGTTGGTATATATAGTTAGAAGGAGCGTGGGGGGTGTAACCCCCCCCCCCAACAGGTTGGGTTTACATTTTGCTGTTTTTATTGCAGTTGGTAGGTTGGCCAAAGTGTTATTTACCATAGGAAAGATTTTTGTGGTCGTGATCATTTGACGGACTCACATTCTACAAATAGGGGGTCAATGAAGAGGCATTCGACCTTTTGTAGTTTCGATAATGTGATACAGATCCCACACAACACCTGCCATCCATCATGCTGTTGAGCCACTGACACTACTATAGGGGGTCAAGTCTAATAAGATCCTTGATACTGCAGTTTATGAGGTCAGTTGTAGTATGTTCCATGGCTCTGCAGATGAGGCTAGTAAAGCTGATAGGTCTGTAATTACTCGGGACGGTTGAAAAAGCCACCCTTATGTAAGCATATTACCACTATAATGTGCCACCCATCAGGGACAAAACTAGTAGCTAAGCAACTTAAAGGGGCATTATCTCATTTCTAGAATCTCTTGCTTGCTAGAGTACTTTGTTTACATTTTAGTGTTGTGTAAGTCACATGTTCACACAGAGGCAGGGTTTTCAGAGAAGCTTATTATCATACTACAGGTCAGATTTCACATACTTTATTGGGGGAGGGTTATTATAGGAAGTGCTAAGAGTTTACAGTTTCTCCTTTTGTATTTTCCTTGCCCCACCCA
The DNA here is from genome assembly GCF_019279795.1 of Protopterus annectens. NCBI lineage: Eukaryota > Metazoa > Chordata > Ceratodontiformes > Protopteridae > Protopterus > Protopterus annectens. Next base: position 1,080,346,345 of record NC_056733.1, read on the forward strand.
TAGGCTATTACGTTTCAATAAAAATGTCAGACACCTTTGAAATTGAATCTTGTTACTGTGCTAAAAGTATTTTCCCATTAGCTGATGCCCTTCAGGAATCACACAGTAACTGTTTGTATAATACTGATTCCATCCAACTGAATTTATTTTCTTTTTTCTTCCCTGCATTGTGGTAAAATGTTCGGAGCTTTCACACCTTTCCTGAATATTTGACTGCAGTTGAGTTACACTGGTTACCATTTGAAAGTTGAGGCAATTGTAGCCTCTATATTTTCCATATGTCCCCATGAATGTGCATAAGTATGCATGCAATATGTAATCGCAGTTTATATTCATGTGGTTGTAAAACCATAGCCTTGCTATGTCTTATTGACCAGCTTGCAATTCAAGGCATTCTTGAATATCTGTCAGATTTGTATATGCTGGATATGTGATAATGTGTGCATTTTATTAAAACTTTGTATGCAGTGCACATAATGGTTTTAGTGGTATACTTCACTGTTAATACTGGAATTCTCATAATTTTTGTGATGACTGCATTGACTAGACCACTTACTGCCTTATCAAGATGGAAATACATGATAATTTAAATAAATAAATAAATAAATAAATGCGTCATTATGTGTTTATCATATATATTGCTTTGGTGGTTTAAAATGCATTTGCTAAATATTTTTATGACTTTATAGATCCAGATATATTTGTATGTCTGCACACACGCACACACACACACACACACACACACACACACACACACACACACACACACAAACAACATATATATATATATATATATATATATATATATATATAATTTTTTTTTTTTTTTTTTTTTTTTTAATTTTACATTTGTTGACCGGGCTAGTCCAGATGGATATATGTCCATTTTCAGTGGAGGCCCGGGGAGAAAAGCTCCACAAATTACAACAACATAAAAGGTCAAGACAAAGACAATAACAGTATAATTTGGTACATAAGTTTTAACAATTATACTACAAGCCTAAGATTGTATATTTTATATTTCAGTAGGAAAAAGGAAAAATTTATCTAAGAATAGATGAATAAGACTAATACATTTGTATTAGAAATGGTGTAGTACAAATCTTTATAACATATTACAAAATTAGATACACCTAGTAATTTATGATAAGAGATACTAAGGTCTCACAAAAACCTAAGAAAGAAAAACACTAGAGATCAATAGATAGAGTATAGAAGAACAGCAAACAAGGATGGATTTCTAGTGTTATTTAACACATAGGTTGTGATACTATATGAAGGTGTTGGATCATTCCACAGTATATACTTATTTACATGAGAAAAAATCCTAAGGAAGGTTAAGCTCACTAAAAATTAGTGAGACAACACAAGATCATGATCATGGGAGGCTAGGAATTGTGGGAGTCTAGTTAATAGTTAGGTACTTAGTCTGGGTTAACACAGGGGCATAGCCAGTGTGATTTGAGGTAGGGTTTAAGCTTGCTTTTAAATAAGCTGACAGAGGATATTGAGGTTAGTTGGCTTGGGAGGATGTTCCAGGCTTTACCTACTGTATTAGAGAACAAGGTGTCACCAGCTAAGTTGTTGGATTTTGATATTTGTACAAGTAGGTTATTAGCTGAGCGTAAGGTCTTGAGGTTATTATAGGGGATGACTAGGGATGTAAGTATGGGTGTATTTTGAGGTAAATACAGGATCTTATGGGCTACTATTAATTGATTGAAAAGTATTAAATTTGGCAGCTCTAACCATCCTAACTGATTCAGATTGATACAGTGATGAGTTCTATAGGAGGACCCAGCTGCAAATCTGGCAATATTGTTGTAGGAGAATGTAAGTTTACTCAGATTACTTCTACATATTTTGGTATAGATAGGGGAGGCATAGAGCAAGGTAGAGATGAGGTGGGTTACGAGCAATAGTAACCCTGGCTGGAGGTGTAAGAAAGGGTTTTATTCTATAGAGGGAACCTAGTTTCTTGTTTACTATTTTTATGGTGTTATTAATGTGAGGTTCAAAGGACAAGTTGTTATCTATTAGTACCCCGAGTAGTTTGGTGGTTGGTTCAGGAGATATTATAGTTCTATCATTTGAAATAATAGTAAAGTTAAGTGGGGAGGTTCTGCGGGTGGGGGTAAATAGTAACATTTTTGTTTTTTTGGGGTTAAGGATAAGACGTCTTTGTAGGAGCCAGTTTTTAACTGTACTAAAGGTCATTTGGGTTAGTGACTGAAGTTCTGATTGAGAAGCAGCAGCGCATATGAGTGTGGAGTCGTCAGCGTATTTGATACAGTCAGCTTGAGGAATTACAGAATGAAGGTAATTTGTAAAGATGGAGAAGAATAATGGGCCTAATATAGATCCTTGCGGGACCCCTAGAGTGACTGGGACGTGGGAAGATAAAGTATTTTCCCATAGTACAGCCTGTTGCCTGTTATGTAGGTATGATTGGAACCACTGTATAGTATGGTTGTCCAATGACAGGTTTTTGAGTGTGTCTATAAGGAGGTGGTGATTCACCATGTCAAATGCTTTGGACAGGTCAATAAAAACAGCTGAGGATAGAGTATCAATATTACGATTACTGTTAATATGGTTAGTGAAGGATAAGAGAGCAGAGGTGGTGCTATGAAATGGTCTAAATTGTGATCGAGTAGGTAGGTTAACAGTTGTATGTGTATACATTTCTCCATTATTTTTGCCAAAGGAGATAGAATAGCTATGGGCCTATAATTGGACAACTCTTTGGAGTTACCGCCCTTATGCAGGGGAATTATGTGAGAGACTTTCCAGATTAGGGGAATAGATCCTTCAGAAATAGTTCTGTTAATGAGGATGGATATGGGGTAGGCTATGACTTTAGCAGCTTTTTGCAGGTATTCTGCAGGTAATTTATCAGCAGAGAGTAGTGGGTTTAAGTTTCTGTATGAGGTTACAGATAAGTGAAGTGGGCACTGGCTGAAAATGAAATTGATGAGAATTATTGGTAAAGGTTGTGGCACAGCCTGGGATGCTAGGGGATAGCTGGTTGGCTAGGGATTGTATGGTTTCAGTGAAAAAAGTATTAAATGAGTCAGCTATTTGGATGGTATTGTCGTGATCAGAGCCAGAGGGAGAGGGAGTACTTGAGCATCCAGGGTGTAGGAGGTTATTGATACCTTGCCAGAATTTTTGGGGATTATTTTGGTTGGTTTGTTGTAGTTGGTAGTAGTAGTTTCTTTTATCGGCTAATATGGCTTTTTTTGTTTCATTTCTTAGCTGTCTGAATTGCAGGTGGTCTGAGGAGCTTTTTGTTGAGCACCATTTGGCCCATTGTTTATTTCTTTGGAGGATTTTTTGTTTGGTCGTTTTGGTGAGCCATGGTGCTGGTTTGGTTCTAATTCTAACTTTGCGTAATGGGGCATGGCTGTCTAAAATGGTTAGAAATTTAGAGTCAAAGTATTTCACGGCATTATCTATTGGGAGGTATTTCAGGGGTGACCAGTCACAGGTGACTAGTTCAGCTTGAAATTGAGCAGGGTTAAAATTTTTGGTAGTGCGAATAGTTCTACAGATGGTAGAGTTTAGGATGACAGTTTTTGTTCTGATTAAATAGGTAAGCAAGTGATCACTTATGTCCTCATATATATATATATATATATATATATATATATACAACTAAAATTAACCGCACTCAAAAAATGAACGAAGAGAAGAACTTTTAACTAAGAAATGAACTTCGTGACAATAACAGCATTCAATGAATAGTAAATCACACCAACAATTCTTGTAGTTCTTTAGCGCTTTCATCTTATTTATTATCAAGGCTTCTTCGGAAAGACATGTTCCATAACTGTGAGCAACCATTTCCACTTCTTTTAAATACATTAGTTCTAGTAGGCCATTTAAATTAACAACAGTTCCTTTCCAATAGTAAAGTGTGAACAGGCAGGGTGCTGTGTGCATTTTCATTAACATTACAATCGCAGATACATAAGGTAAATTGGTCAGACAGTAATAGCCTTGTGGTGCTGTGTGCATAGAAATAGGGATTGTGTGCAAAAAGGGATCGTGTGCAAAAGCAAAAAAATATATATATATATATATTAAAAATATGGGGGAACTGGGAAGGATGAGAGTCATGCTGTGATAATTCTAATATTAACACCCAGATTGGTTCATCCCTGATGGGACAACCCAGAAATTATGTACAGTTACTTTGCGTAACTTATGAGTCCATACCTCCAAAGGTAAGTAAAGAAGGGCATGGACGAAGATGGAGGAGTCAGGTAGAGAGTACTACTATGCTTGGGTATCAGTGTGCGTGTAGAGAAATGTGTGGGTATGCCACCTGAGGGAGGAGTGGGTGGAATGTGAGCACATTCCTCCCACTCCTCCCTCAGGTGACATACCCACACATTTCTCTACACACACACTGATACCCAAGCATAGTAGGACTCTCTACCTGACTCCTCCACCTTTGTCTGTGCCCTTATTTACTTACCTTTGGAGGCATGGACTCATAAGTTACGCAAAGTAACTGTACATATTTTCTGGGTTGTCCCATCAGGGCGAACCAATCTGAGTGTTAATATTAGAATTATCACAGCATGACTCATCCTTCCCAGTTCCCCCATATTTTCAATATTTTTTTTTTTTTTTGCTTTTGCACAGAATCCCTTTTTGCACACGATCCCTATTAGTATGCACACGGCACCACAAGGCTATTACTGTCTGACCAATTTACCTTATGTAACTGCGATTGTAATGTTAATGAAAATGCACACAGCACCCTGCCTGCTCACACTTTACTATTGGAAAGGAACTGTTGTTAATTTAAATGGCCTGCTAGAACTAATGTATTTAAAAGAAGTGAAAATGGTTGCTCACAGTTATGGAACATGTCTTTCTGAAGAAGTCTTGATAATAAATAAGACAAAAGCACTAAAGAACTACAAGAGTTGCTGGTGTAATTTACTATTCTTTGAAAGCTGTTATTGTCACGAAGTTCATTTCATAGTATATATATATATATATATATATACACACACACACACACACACACACACACACACACACACACACACACACACACACACACACACACACACACAAACACACACACACACACACACACACACATCTATATAAATCTGTCTCTGTATTTCTGTGTCACTATTTATGTATACAGAGGTACACGCACCTATATGAGTATTGGTGGATGTATACATATATGCATGCACACACTCATACACTGGCATGCAGGGGGCATTTTGACTAAGGTGACAGTATAGCTGCTTCTAACAACATCTGTGTCACTGACCCTTCATTGCTAGTTTTACAAGCAACAGTCCCTTCCATTTGTTACAAGTCAGTTGACAAGACTATTAAAAATGTGACTCAAGTAACAAGAGTATTCTTGCCTTCAATTATCTAAATGTTTTGAGATGCTAATCTTACTTGTGTGTTGGCACACTAT
>NC_056733.1:1080354302-1080444302 GCF_019279795.1 Protopterus annectens
CTTTTTTCTTGGTTTGGACATTCACTTACTCCATATGTCTTGGTGTAGTGCTACCCAGCTGTGCAAGCCATATGGAAATGTGTAACATATCTCTATGAATCTTGGCCACTACATTTTGGTAATAAGCACTGTTTATTTTCATAAGCAGAAGGGGCATCTGTTTCATAATATATGTATATTATTGATACTATTTATAATGTACAGCACAGATACAGTAATAGCAGTGCAGGTGTTATAATTGATTCCCAGTAGTGTTTGATCTTCTAGTATAATTCCTTGATAGGTCTGCTTTCCTAATGGACTTTACATGCCCTCCCTGTGTTTTCTTGGGAGTCCCTATTTCCTTTTACATCCCAAAGACTTGTGAGTGCTTGAATTGGTGACACTCCATATGGGTGTGTGTAGGTGTGTGGGTATGCAGTGGATTTGCCCCCAATGATAAACTGTTATCCTCTTCAGGACTGCTCCATGCCTTATTTCTGTTGCTTGATGGGATATACCCTGGTTCCCTGTGAAATTGAATTTGGAGAAAGTGAGTAATGAAAATGAATGAATATTTTTTTTTCTCTGGACATTGTTTGGAAAAGTTTCCTGTCATCAGTCTGATATTTTATGACCTCTGAAGTCATGGCACACCCAGTCAAGCTTGCATTTCTCATTTTGACTCTAACACAAATGTAGAAAAATCTGTGTGATTTTTCACACCAATTCTGAGTGACTCATGAGAAAAAGTATTAGAGACAACTCTTCTTATACATTTTGCAGATAGTGATACTTCTCTCAATACCCCAAACACTTCCTCACATTTCCTCTAAGCCAGCCACACTTTGTCATCAGATTTTGATTGCTTATTATTGTAGTTATGTGTTTATACATAAATATATAAATTTATTATATTTCACTATCTATACACACATACACACACACACACACACACACACACACACACACACACACACACACACACACACGTACGAATATGAGTGTATGACAGACAATCAAAGTATCAAAACTTCAGATGCTTGTCATACAACTAAAACAGATTGAATCAGAAAGGTTTGAATGTACTGTACATCAAATCACAAATATTCCAAAAATGGTTTTATTATCTTTTATTGTTTATTTTAATTGTTGATTATACTTTTTGATATATTTGTACTGGTTCTGACTATCCCTGGAACAGGATTCTGCTGTCTTTGATTTGTTTTCATTTTTAGTTTGCATTAGGTCTACTTTTAACATATTTTTTGTCTGTACTTGTACTGTTTGTCATCTTCTTCTTTCACGATTACATGCTGGAGGTTTGTTTCTTTTTTTTCATTATTTTTTTTTACTGGTATTTTTGGTTTTCCTGATGTGGTAGTGGGAAGATTGTTCATTTTTTTTCTTTCACATTGATTCTGGGTATTTGTTTTAAGTGCCTTCCTGTCTTGTAGATTGGGTTGGGGTATGGATTTGATATTTTGAACAACAGGTTCATAATAATATTCTGTTATCCAAGTGCGTGCTCTAGCTCTGCTTTTCATAAAGGTTATGTCTCTGTCAGTATCTAAGCCAGTCACCTACCAAGATGATTATGTTAATCAGGTATGTAAGTGTGACCCAGTCACAAAGATATTTTCACTATCAGGGTTTCACAAAGGACAAAAAAAATGCTGAATGCCATGAACTCCACCAGAATGAACAAAAAGACGAATACATTAAAAACTCTGTTGCACATATTCCATCAGATTAAGAGCTTTCATCCACTGGTAGCATGGACTCATAGCCGGCGTTAGGCACCTGCCAAACTCGCGCCCACGGGGACCCCCCGATTATCTCCCCACCTAAAGATAGTTGCAAACAATGTACAAGTACAGATGCTGAACTTCCCAAAACAGTAATTTGCATCAGGTGCAGATCAGATATCAAATTCTTGCAATATTACACAATGACCTCGTGGCTTATGGGACTTGGAGGAAAGCAGGAGGAAAAAATAACAACAAACTGATCAAGGGAGAAAGGGTGAAGGATAGAAGTAGAAGCATTAGTGGGAGGAGGGACTGTATATTGGCTGCGCAGAGTGACAATGCGATCTCAGCCTTGTGGGCCTAAAGAATTCCTCCAACTGATCCTGGATTATTTAATGTAATTTATGATGGATCGGTATAGGGCAAGTAATCTTATTTGAGATGTAAGGAAATGGTCTTTAGGTTTGGACAACCTGGCTGTCATTCGGATAAACTGTTTAGGTGAATTGTATGTTATGCGAGCATCAGGAAAGGATATGGGTGGTTTGTGCGTGTGAAATCCAGGTGTTAATGACAGCTGAAGTTTCAGCCTTTGTCATGCTGATGTACTAAGCTAGCATGATGTGGACATGAAGTTTATGGGTGCTTTACGCATCTCTCAAGTATAGAAAAACATCCGTGTGACGTTTCCCTGAATCATGTTATTTTTGACAGCTGGAGCCGAAACCGGTTCAGCAGTTGTCAGCTGCAAGCAGTATAAAAACATACAATGTTATTGACATAAAGTTTGCACTTGTCTGGGTATCTTTGATGTAAACTGCTGTAATAAGTTTAATTGAGTTTGCTTTTAATGAAAGACCGTAAACTATAATATGCAGATAAATATTACATTAACAGTGACGAGTGTGTCTCTAAACTGCATGAGACTTTATAACAGTTATATCCATAAAAATAATAGTTAGTGTTTAAAATTGTAATTTGACACAGCTACCGAGTCTGCTACATCAGAGCTAGCGAATCTAACCAAACAGCCCGACATTGTCAGCCGTGGTGGTTACTGCTGGCTAAAGAGGCTGAAATGGCAAAGTAAAAGAATAGCGGTTTTGAAGTAGTGTCCTTGTAGGAAAGAAAACGCTGTTCGACTAATGTAAAGAAAGCCATAATGTTGTCATTATTTAATAAAAATACATGTCTGGTGTGAATTTTAGTATGGTTCATAGATTAGTACTAAGCTAACTGCCATTGCGAGCCATTTTAAGCTTAGCCAATTATCCCTTGGGAGACTCAAGCCCTGCACTTTGTGTTTGTAAGGCAAATACCTTAACCATTAGGTCACCCTCCCACTTCTTAATTTAAGGGCATATAAATTGCACTGCAGAGATGCATAGAGCTGTAACAATAATATGATGGACAGATATGTATGCTTTTATTTTTCCAGTTTGGTAGCCTTTTTTCTACTCTTTTGAACTGCTTCACCATTTCTGTGAAGTAATGTGTATGATGCATTCTTCCTATTCACCCCACTTTCGTCTGTAATACTTCTAGCAACTGCAGCACCTTCCTAAACTTCCTGATATTTGGGAGGATGAGTTGTTTGGAAGTGTGCCAAGGGTGTAATGAATTTCATTTTCTGCAGCTGAAGTGTGTTACAGCATTTCGTCCCGTCCCCCCCCCCCCACACACACACACACACTTCTTGGGTGACACTTTTTTATTGTATTTGTATTTGCTAACTGAGAAAGGGAACTGACTCCATTGACCTTTACTGACTCAGCTTGGGAGCACCATCTGTAACTTGCTAAGGGTCACACAGTTAGGCAAATGACCCTGCTCCACAGGAAGCAGTTTGTTAATAGCTGTAATCTTGTGTGCCAACTGCCAGATAGCTTCTGGTTGTACTGTTACCTGACACTGCCAGTGCTGAGATTGCAGCCTAAGTACATTTCTGAGTAGCCATATATTATATACATATTTTAATTTTTCATGAACTCATGTTACCAGTGCCAAGATTTTTGCTTCTTGCTGGCTTGTGCTGTTTCCTATCACATTTGTTTTGTTCGAAGACCAAACTGAGTGGTGTATACTATTTATGTATAATTTCCTATGAAAGAGAATCCATTTTCTTCATTTAAACAAACATTAGCTTTTATGCATTCATTAAAGAATTTTGTTTCTTAAACATTTGCACAAACATGCCACCCTGGTGTTATTGCTTTTTTTGTAAATCAGACCACATATATGACAGCGTAAAGTTTTGTTTGTGTGCTGATTGTAATAAGCTGCATGTTTAGGATATGCTCTGTACTTTTGAAGTGTAGAAAAATAGGGTTATCACCTTTTCAAATGCCAAAAGTGGGTCATTTTTTATGGTGACCTATTTTGCAGGAGAAACCTTATCCACAGTCTGTGCAAAGGGCTGGAATTCACGTTTTGTCAAGTTAAAAACTCACCATTGTAGAATTTGAGTTATTTTTGTTGCTTCACATAATATCAGGGTACTTTGGGTACAAAATAACTTTTACATAACTGTTGGAGGAAGTTTAAGAAATACTTTTTGTCTTAAAATCTCAGAATATCTGCTATTTTTCATATTTTTATGCGGGATATGATGGCTGAAATATGGACTGTCCCACTTAAAGAGGGACAGGTGGCAACTCTACGTAGAACAATTGTATGCCCAGGGTCACCTCTAAGGAGAAAAGTGAAGCAAGTTGACATAGCAGAATGATGAGTTAGGGTGACATTTTCTCATTCTGTTAAACAGCTTTATTTAAACACCTTTATTAAGTTAATACTTAATACACAAGCAAACATGCATACATTTAAAAGAAAACAAACCATGTTAACATTTTTTTCATGTACATAGATTGCACATCACATACACTTTCTTTGTAACTATTCTCAGTCCAACATCACATAAACTGATGAATACCTTCTTCTCCTTTCGGCTGCTCCCGTTAGGGGTCACCACAGTGGATCATCTGTTTCCATTTCTTCCTGTCCTCTGCATCTTGCTCTGTCACATCAATCACCTGCATATCCTCTTTCACCATATCCATAAACCTTATCTTAGGCCTTCCTCTTTTCCTGTAACCTGGAAGCTTCATCCTTAGCATCTTTTTCCCAATATACTCTGCATCCCTCCTCAGAACTTCCAAACCAACGTCATCTTGCCTCTCTGGCTTTGTCTCCAAACCTTCCAACCTGTGCTGACCCTCTAATATACTTATTCATAATCCTGTCCACCTTCGTCACACCCAGTGCAAATCTTAACATCTTTAACTCTGCCACGTCCAGCTCTGACTCCTGCCTTTTTGTCAATGCCACTGTCTCTAACCCATATAACATAGCTGGTCTCACTACCCTCTTGTAGACCTTCCCTTTCACTCTTACTGGTACTCGTCTGTCACAAATCACTCCTGACACTCTTCTCCACCCAGTCCATCCAAATTGATGAGTACCTGCCTTCCCTTAAATCTCACTCCTCCTCTTCCTGAACATTGTTCTGCACATATTGTTCTCACAGTTTCCATTTATTTGTAAGTAATTTACTTCTACCCTTTTTTAAAGATCCCTCTTCCACTTCTTTTGTATCTTTTATAATATTCGCTTTTTCAGATACAGTTGGTTTAGGTTTTGATTTCCGTTTTCTAATGATTGCTTTGTTTGGCAGTCAACAGAATTAAACTTAGTAAGGCCTTACTACATCAAAGCAATTGTAATACCATGTCATTTTCTGGACTTTATTGCATATTCGGGAGCCATATGTATGTCTTCCTATTATTTTTTTTGTAAATTGCCTTTCCAGTGTCTCTTCCCAATCTTTCTGACCTCCTCTGATTCTTATGGTTGTACAGTAAGTCTTTTTAATAGTCTGAATGTAGTAACACTACACAGCAAATGTTAAATGGTGCTGCATGAGCTTGATAGGGAGGGAAGCATGATGGCAATATGGTCATGCTTTTAATATTCTCCTGGGTAGAGACCCCAACTTGAAACTTGCTGGGGGCCCCCAAAATGCTAGCACCAGCCCTGCATGGACTTCATCAGAAGAATCACTATTCAATACCAATTAAACTTCATTTAAAGTGACCATGACCTCAAAAATATATAACTATACCAGTGTTTGCACAAACATGACTTAATAATACCATAATAATGTATTACAACTGTCTTAAACATAAATGTACATTCTATACATATATAAAGGTCATGGTCACTTTAAATGAATTTTAATTGGTATTGAATAGTGACTTTGGTGCCAAAATGTAGAATATTTAAATGTGTAATGTCTAGTGCTGAGTATTCAGATGAAGTCCACGTTACCAGTGGATGAAAGTGCTTAATCTGATGGAATATGTGCAATAAAGAGAGTTTTTAACGTATTCGCCTTTTTGTTCATTCTGGTGGAGTTCGTGGCATTCAGTGTTTTTTTGCCCTTTGTGGATTCTCATTTGACTAAACGCTTTCTTTTTGGACTATCGGGGTTTTAACATGTTAAATACGGCTCACTCTAATTTTAATCTTGTTTTATGATCTTGTTGTTTTATATGAATATATATTTTCTGCTAATAAAGTAGATTTTTTTCAAAAGATTATCTGATGAAGTCCAGTTTTATAGAGGAAATCATGACTGCATAAAACATTTTTTGACAGATTGCACTTGATTTTTATCATTTTGTAAAACTAAGTATTTAATTTTAAAGCTTTAGACAAAGGTAATATGTAGGGTTAGGGTTAGCGGCAGCAGCAGGGTTAAGGTTAGCAGTGATGAGTAAGGTGGTACAGGAGAGTGACGTTTTGGTGGTTTTTTTAATATGCAAAGAGGGATGGCTGTGATTTTAGAACAAAGTACAGACTACTGGCAACTCTCATGCTGGGGTCACCTATTCTCCTTGCATCCCTGTTTTCATTTTTGCGTTTTAGAGGAAGGGACATTTTCACCATCCACCTCCATAAAACAGTCTGTTTGCTTAAAAAATAAACAGTTTGATAGTATGTAACATAACATTTTGTATATGGGTAAGGCAATTGTATGTGAGTCAGTGATAAAGTCCCGAGTGCAGTCCAGATAAACTGGGATTGAGTAGTGACTGGGCTCTGGAAAAGCCAGTTAAAGAGAGAGAGAGAGAGAGACAGAGTAGAAGTAAATAATAGATGCTGGCTTGCTCATCCTTTGAAAAAGGGGAAGGCAACCTCTTCCCCTACATAGCTGCTTGCCAGCAGAGACTTGGAGATGCAGAAGGTGTCACAGATGGCTGTGGATGCACATATACACACACACACACACACACACACACACACACACACACACACACACACACACACACACACACACACACACTGACGTACAAATAGCTGTCATGCCATCCTAAGGTCAGTATTTTTTTTCTTTTTTCACTGTAAAATATTTGTAGTTAAAGGTAGTGTTGCATGTTCAGATGTGACAACATTTTACTGCAGACTGCTGGAAGATTCTTTTTTCAGGATTCACTAAATACACAGAAAATTGGCTATAACTCCTTTTGGCCAAATAAAATAAATGTCTGCCCTTCTTTGGTAATGGACAGAATGCATCTCTTGTTACTTTCATTAAGTAGGTGAAAGAGGATTTGCCTGGGTGGATGTCCTGCTACTTTCCTTGCCCATAGCGAGTGATTGGCTCTTTCAGTAGTAAACGGGTTTGCTGGTGGTAGGTTGAGAGCTTTAGAGAGATGTTTTTTGAGAAGATTGGAGATACTCCATTTTTCATTCACTTTTTTAAGTTCCACCAGGTGCAGGTTATTCCTATGACATCCGAGTCAGTCTTGTAGAGAGAGGAGTGGCCTGCTCATGTACATTAATACTAGCAAAGCATTCTTGTAAGTAAAGTATGCGGCCTGCAAATTAACAACTGTTTCCAGAAAGGCTGTTTTAGCCAAATATGCATCCAGCTGTACTTTAATTTGAGCTATTTTGGCTTTAATCTATGAAGTGGCAGCTAATATTTGATCTACTGCTTCAGTAAGCTTATCTGGTTTGGCACCTATGTCTGGTTTCATAGTTTGCAAGCAGTCAGCAAGTATCCATTCTGGTTCTGCTCATGTAGTGGTCTGTTTTATAATTTCAAAGAAAAATACTAAACCAAACATTATGAATGTAGTTAAATCTTAAGAAACAGAAGGAAGTATATTGCCTGAGCGCCAAAATAATGTAAAAAGATGATTGTGGTATTGGAGTTGGTGATGAAACAGTGCTTACTGGATGACAGCTAGCTCCACCCCTAGCAGGCCAAGGTTCAGTGCTAGGATTTCTCCTGTTTTGTTCATAGGTTCATAGGTATGTACTAGGCTAATGGCAAAAAACACAAACAGGCCACCAAGATTTCCAGAAACTCAGTAGTACTTTTGTACCTGTTGTAAAGTAGCACTTCCGTACCAAAAACATGAGCCGATAATCCACTGGTTTAAAAAAGAAAATTTATTTCCACAAACAGAAAGCTGGTAAGCACTTTCATCCTGAACCACAGAACTTCATCAGACAAATGACATAAAATACAATACATCATTATATACTCTAATTAATTAAAAAAATGTGTGTGTGTGTGTGTGTGTGTGTGTGTGTGTGTGTGTGTGTGTGTGTGTGTGTGTGTGTGTGTGTAGTTCTAGTTACGCCCCCTTAAAGAAATATTAAATTAGCGTAAAAAAACATTAATGCAGATACTATCAACACATAACCTAATAGCAGCTTACCAGCTTTCTGTTTGTGGAAATAAATTTTCTTTTTTAAACCAGTGGATTATCGGCTTGTGTTTTTGGTACAAAAGTACTACTTTACAACAGGTACAAAAGTACTATTGAGTTTCTGGAAACCTTGGTGGCCTGTTTGTGTTTTTCGCAATAGTTTTTTTTCTGTGCACTAGGCTAATGGCCCCGGAGCCTTTACAAGCCTAACCCATGGAAGTGCCCTGGCATCATGCCGCCCGACATTAGTTCCCAGTGCCTCTATCAAGCAGAGCCACTGGAGTGATCCCCAGGGTGGACTTTCTATTTCTCATCTACTCATCAAGGTTTCTCTTGAAGAGGGCCAGTGAGGTGCTCTGTTTGACATGTATGGGAAGTCTATTCCAGAGCATGGGAAATCTCTGGGTTATGAACCTATCCCTCCAACATGTACTGTTGATTGTGGCAATGAGGTTGAGGTCTCTGGAGCATGTGGTGCAGAGAGATTGGGATTTCTTTAGATGTAGCATTACTAACAGAGCTGGGTCAGACATAGCTTTGTAAGTCAAGCAGAGATTGCCTCAGTAGACGATATGAGACAGAGAATAGCTGGAGTTTTTTGAGAATGTCCATGTGCGACATGTGTTTAAGGCCTAGGATCCTCTTCGTGCGGTACTTTTGTGGCCTTTCCAGCTGTTGCATGTGTCTAGTGAGGTACATGCCAAATGGGGCATTATAGTCGATGAATGGCCTAATGAGGGAAGAGTAGACAGAGATGATGACCTCTTTCTTCCTGGATGCAAAACCCTGGGTAATGAGATGTGCCACAGAGAAGGACATTCTGACCACAGTGGCAATGTGGTGGTTGAAGGAGAGGTTGCTGTCAACCTGTGTTCCCAGATCTCTTATAACACCTTCAGTGTTCAGAGGGCTCCCATCAATGTGGTAATTAGCGGGAACTGAGTTTTTCCCAAAGGAGATGACAACGCATTTTTTAGCATTAAGCTTAAGGCCTTGGTTTTGACACCAGTCATTGGTCTCAGTGAGGCCTTTCTGTAGGATATCTACATCACTTGGGGAGTTAATAATGCCTCCTAGCTTGCAGTCATCTGTGAACTTGGTCAGCCAGAGTCCCTCCATGTTGGCCTGGAATTCTGAGAATTAGATGCCAAACAGGAGAGGACCCAGGACTGATCCCTGTGGGACTCCACTCATGACTGGTCAGCAGTCTGAGTTGGAGTCCGCTACTTTCACACTGTGGGTTCTATCTGTGAGCCAATTTGCAACCCACCTAGTTATACAGGGGTTGATGACTAGTTTGGTGAGTTTATCAATAATTCCTGAGTGGGGAATGGTATCAAAGGCCTTGGCCAGATCGAGGTAGGCTGTATGAACTGCCTTGCCCTCATTCACAGCTCTAGTGACTGTATCTACTTTTCTTAAGTAAAAGCCAATACCAAAGGGCTCAAGCTGACTAAGTTTGCAGATGACTGCAATTTAGGCACAGTCAATGAATTTCCAAATGACTTAGCTATCATCTAGGAAGGTTTGTCCCAAGTAAATAACTGGTGCCAAAATCATTGACTGAAACTAAATGCCAACAATGCATTACTGTATCCTTTGTAAAGTCATCTACCCCAGGAAACTGCCACATTGACAATATGTTAAGAGTTAACCCAGTTGTTCAGGATTTGGGAACTTATGTGGAAAGTAATCTAATTTTGACCAATATGTGTCAGTTGCTGTAAGGAAGTCTTTCTACATTGTACAGCTTATAAACAAAGAGATTGTGTCTAGATCTAGTGATGTCATTTCCTCCCTTTACTCCACCTTCTTTAGGGCAATCATTGAATATGATGCCCCTTTTGGCACATCTGTCCAGACACATGCAACAACTGGAATGCCCACAGACATTCCTTACTAAAATGATACAAGACCTAGACAATATGTCCTACATGGACTGACTCAAAGCCTTGTCACTATACTCAATATGCTACAGACTTGACATGTGTACATGTGTCTGGCATACAAGGCATCCTCTAACCAAATAGCGATGAATTTACTGCACATCTACAAGTCAAATGGCATTAAAAAGACTTAGTCTAGGGATCTAAATCTCTTCTAAAACATCAACAGAACAGTTTGGAGGGATAGGTATATCATGCAGAGAATACTGCTGCTATGGAATGGACTCCCCATCCACATAAAACAAAGTTTATCCATGTCCACATTCAAGGGGAACTTGGATCTATGGATGGAAAACAGAAAATTTACCTGAGAACTGATTTATCAAAGAACTTCCCCCTGTTCTCCTAATGGACAGAGGCAGCTCCTAAATGCTTTATCCCATGCATGGGTACCCTCAAATTATCATTGGTATGATACCAGTTATTCTCATTAGGGGCAATTTATAATTATTGGCCACGGGATAGGTAAACTGAATCTATAAGCAAATGGAATAGGTTATTTTGAGCAAAAAAAAAAAGAGAAACTGGATGGGCTTGAAATGGCCTGCAAGGGCAGCTAGCCTAGTGCTTACCTATGAACCTATAACTCCCATTACTGAGGACAATGTTTGAAATGTGTGGGGCTTCCTGTGACAGTACTGAGGAAGCACCAGATCACTTCTGATTCTGAAGATCATCAGTACAGCACATTATTTCCAGAAGGCATTTTAGATCACTTTGCTAAGAATTGTTTCTGCCCCCAGTTTCCTGTTTCTTGAAGACCAGCAGAATTATAGCTCTAAACTGGTGTCAACAATAAAAATATTCTCTTTTTCTGTTGCATGGCCTCCACAATCTGTTGACAGTGAACTAGGAAACATTATTTTATTAATTTCTGCAAATCTCCAGATTCATAACCTGGATCATATAGGGCTGGAAATCAACTCTATGTAACTGTTGCATTAAGATTTATTTTCTTTGACAAACAGAACAGCTCTGTGGCATCTGTATGCAATGCCATTGATTTACATTTGGTTAGTGCCCCAAGTACTAGAGGGTCTACACCAGCTTTCCTACCTCTGGAGGGGATCAGCCCATTTTGCACTCCCTGCTGGTACAGAGAAGGGAAAGGAAGGTAATACCAGTGAGCATGGGGGTAAGTGCTGGTAATTATCTAAACCATAGCTTTTATGTGAAAACAAATTCTAGTGTATTGTGCTGTATGCCGTCATATCTGGAGACATTTGGCACTCAAAAACTTCCATCTGCTTATTGACAGTTACAGCTCTCCTGTCACCCAGCTTTCACCCCCTTCCTACTATAAGAGGGTTAGATATGCTGAAACAAATTGGTAGAATAATGGGTGATCTTCTGTTGCAGTTGCAAGATATAGCTTGGGACATTACTGACCCAGATTCAGGACTAAACAGAGGTCATCAGAAGATTTGGCAAGGAATATAGGAGGAAATGGTTATTTGCCTGCCCTCTTTCCTGTGGGGAATGTGAGTGAATCACCTCTGAATGTCTGACCCCCTGCTGGATCCTAGACACTTACTAGAAATAGCACTAGAAACAGGAGAGAACACAGAAGACATTTTGTTAGCGATATAAGTGATATGCATTACACACAATTGACATGATTACACTTTCTACTCCCAGCTATAGGGACCTTGGCCTACCTGGATGATACTAGCTACTGAATTCTTGGCCTTTCTCTCTCAGAAGATCCCAAAATATAGTGGGAGTAACTGAAAGGCTGTTTCTCAAGAAGACAGAGGGTCACCCAGCAAAGAAACATATCCAATACAAGTCAGTAAGCATCAGCATAAGTGAACTGTGGTAGTGGAATAATGCAGGAGTCATTAGAAGATGTCTAAATGATGCTCAGAGGCTGTACAGGGAACCAGGTATGCATACAGATATAAATAAAATTTGTTTACAATATGCACAGAAAAGGAACGTTCCTTGGGGAAATGTCAACATCTTAGAATTATTTATTACACTTACATAGACTGAGAGCAGTTAGAGACACCTCAAAGTAACTAACCACAGTATTGGTATAACACTCAGGCAGCTCTGTTGACATAGATGGATACAACGCTGCCTCCCAAGTTCAGTTAGTGGCTTAAGCACCTGTTACAGCTGACCAGGTGGAAAAGAAATGGCGAGGCAATTTTCTGCTCACCTCTTCCAGGGGAGAAAACATAGGAAGATGCATGGGGCAAGGCAGTTTCATGAGTCCCATTGCTTATATGAGGACTGCAGTGTGTGTGTGTGCGTGTGTATGTCTGTGTTTGTTTGCGTGTGCGTGTGTGTCCGTGTGAGTGTGGACAAATGACAGTTGAATCACCATACATATGGGGGTATTTCCCTCACTGTGCCAGTACATGCCACCCAGAAGACATAGGAGCTGTATGTCAGAAGGAGGGGGTGTTAAATGTAAAAAACCCTGAAGCACAGTAGCATATATGATGCTATAGGCAGCCTAGCTCCACTCCACCTTATTTATATGCCTTTCTACTTCACCTTCACACTCTGCAAATGACAGCCTCAGCTAGGAGGACAATACTAGTTGTTACACTGCAATCATATTCTCCTTACTCCCATCAGAGGTGGTCCTATCCAGGAAGACAGGGCCAGTGAAGGGGGTCTGGAACCATAGTAAGGTATACCTAGCAAATGATGGTCAGCTGGAGGCATTTAAGGGGCATGACAACTAATGGTATGATTCCTAGCAAATATTTCGGCCTCCTAACTTCAAGTCCTCTCCTCAGAATTCCACTAAGGATTGCCATGTATTTTTTATCCACAGAAGGGACCACCTCTCAGTCAGAGGCTTAAATGATGATAAATCTGTCTAAAGCCAGTATGTTTTGAGTCTATAGCTACAGTAAAATAACGTAAACAACCTAAGCTTTATTCTAAGAGTAACTTCTTTTATGCTTATAGTAATTCTTCTACTTCTGCTTCTGCTTTTTTAAAATAAATGCTCAAGTTCATGTTTAAGTAATTTCAAGAAATCCATCAGACATTCATGTATTTCACATAATGCTGATTAATCTGATATTTTTATTTTAGCACAGTAGGTTGATAGGGAAGTAAACTGAATATCGCGTGTTACAAATATAAAACTATGCAAACCCACTCTTCCTCTTCCCTAGTGCTTTTCCTGAGCTGGAACTCGAGCAAAACTCTAAAGTCAGGGAGTATATTGTTCCTCAATACTGACTTTGCTGATGTTTATAGAATGAATATAGCGAAATGATCTTATTAGACATGAAAAAAATAACTAATAATATTTAGTACAAAAACTTTATTAATGCAGAAGCAACAGATCATATTCCACTTTACAATAAATAAAAAGTCCATTTTAGGGTCCAAACCAAAATGCTAGACTTCCAGTTATAGAATTACACCAAACCATGTACAACAGTATATAATTAATGTTCTAACTTTTCCCAGCTCAGAGACGTCCTCTTTGTTATTGTTATATAAACACTTAGGAAATGTGCAGTAGCACATTATACGCATTGCTATTACATAGACATTATCCTGCAATTTATGTTCACTCAGTCAGAGTTTTTTATGTTTAAGTACCTCTTATATAACCTACATAACCCTGTGCTAGGAAATGACTATCAGTAATACTACCTAATCTTGGCCGTAACAGAACACAGACCAGGAAATGGGTGAAACTTTTTTCGTGACACACTAGTTAGCTGTGGCCAGCAGAGTAGAAATATCTGTTTTGTAGATTTGAAAAATCAATTTTTTGTTTGAGACAGAGCCAAAAACTGAATTGCTGCAAAAGTGAAGCAGGGCAGATAGGACAAAGAAGTAAACGATTCATTAAAGGGCTTAGCACAATCCATATAGTTCATGCTAAAAAATCCCTTCTTCTATGATGTGCTCATTTGCAATTCAGAGACATGTTAGCAGCAATGAGGTAAAACCTAATTATCAGCGAATGTGCAGGTCTAAATCGCATTTACTGCCTTGATGTACAGATCACTACTGGGCTGCACATTAAAGGGGCAATCACAGCGTTTCTTTGTTTGCATTCTGCAATGTTTACCTTCAGCAGTGTGTAATTCTGAGCATGCTTGAGACTTGTCTGTGTAGGGTAGGGGCAGGATTACCTACAGGAAGTTTCAGCCTATTAATCACAGTCCTTTTTTTCCTGATCTACTCACAACACCTTTTCGGTTGAGCCATTCATTATTTTAGCTTGTGGCTTGTTATTTTTAAAGAAAGGTATCTTCTAAATGTTTTTAATGGCCTGTCTTCTCCTGACTTCTAGTTTCTGTGGAAAGGATTAGTAAACAGAGTTATTCAGTCTTTTTGAGATGTTAATTAGCTTAGCCAGTGGCTTTTGTCTTTGCCAAACAATAGTACTTCACAGATTTTATTACCTGCTGTTACTTCTGTAGAAAGTGTGTGATTCAACTAACAAACACTAGTACATGAGCTCTCTACTCCTTGCATTGTTACTTAGTGCTTAATTTAGAATTCACATCAAATGCATTTTGTTGTACAGGCATTGCATCTTGCTAAATTACTGGATTTGTTCATTGTCAGTTTCTTTTGCTCTATGTATTTTAACAATCTGTGCAGTTTTTTCATTCAAAATGAGAATGAAAGCATTTTATAATGTATCTGGTAGTTCTTTTCTCCAAAGAAGTATTATATACTTTTTTTCTGTTACTTTCACTTGTCAGGTGCGGCTCATGCTATCGGACTGCCCAGCTGTAAAAATAAAAAGTAAAACGAAAAAAGAAAAGAAAAGAACTAAAATCAAATAAAATAAATGCGAGTCCTGAAATCTGTGTATGCGCACTCACATGTTTTCCCGATGTCAGACTGCTGGTAAAGCAGTCTGAAGCATGCGCACAAAATCTCAGACTGTCTCACGAGCATTCTGAATTGCCTGCTCAACATTTCATTACAGATATCCCAGAGGTCTATGCAGTTACCTGCATATACTGGAAAGGGATCGGACTGCAACATCCGCAGGCTGGGAAGGATGTGCTCTCTCTCATGGGACCATTGACATCAGGGATTGGCTGGATGGATTATTTGAAGGCTGGGAAGGATGTACAAGATTGTGACTTTGACTGGATGTGGATTATTGAACAGATCATGACTTCGGGTGGAGTATGGCTGGTTTATTTGAACAGATCGTCGATGGATGCTTGGAAGGTAGGGTGTGTGTGTTTAGGCCCCAGTTGCAGTGGCTAGGGAGAACATGTAACCTGGTGGTGGTTAGGGATCATGCTTGAATCTTGTACCTTGTGTGCAGGTAACAAAAGCCTGAATTCCCTACCCACCATCATTTGTAAAATCTTGCAGATTTTTGCCTCATATTTTGTTCTGTTCTGTTCCTCTTAACATCTGTGGTTTCTGAATACTTAAATGCTGAGATATTTGATAATACAGTGGTAGCATTGTTGCCTCTCAGCTGCAGGTTCTCAGGTTTGATCTTTGGCTAGGGTGCCTTCTGTGTGGAGTCTGCATGTCCTTCTTCTTTGGGTTTGCTTTGATGGTGCAGTGGTAGTGTTGCCTCACAACCAGAGGTTTTCTGGTTTGATTCTTGGCTGGGGTGCCTTCTGTGTGGAGTCTGCATCTCCTCCCTGTGTTTGCGTGGGTTTACTCTGGTGTTCTCCCATGTTACAAAGACATGTGTCTGCAGTATTTCTCCCTGGGCCTCTGCTGAAAATTGTTTTTTGTTCTGTCAGACTTTCCTAGTTAACAAATGTTAAATAAATAAAATTGACAGGCATTTGAATTTCAGACTTCATATTCTTCAGAAAGTACATAGTAACACAAAACCTTTTATTCTAGCAATTTTCTAAGTTTATAAGAAGAATATTTGAAATGTGTCCCTATTTTTGGGACTGTATTCCCCCATTACTGGCTTCATCTAGGTTTTTTGTGCTAAGATTGAGAGCTATGATGGCAAGAACCGAATTCACTGGATATGTTTGAGGGCTGTATTCCCCCATTACTGGGTTTGTCTAAGTGTTTTCTGCTAAGAGGTTGACAGCTATAGTGAGAACTGAATTCACTAAATGATAGCCATTTAAGTTTTAGTCTTCCTGTCTTTCACAAAGTAGCTGATTTGGCATAGTAGTATGTTGCTCTGACTGTTTTGCACAGGGACCTGGATTCAAGACTGGGCAGTAAAATGTATGGTGGTAATAAAACATTTTATTCTACCAACTTTCCAGGATTATATAAGCAATGTTTGTGTCCCTGGTTTTTGGGCTTTTGTCTCCCCCCCCCCCTTTTGGCTTTAGCCAGATTTCTTGTGCTGCGAAGTTGAGATACAGTTTAGTATTGAGTAGATTTTACAAGGAGCTGAGAGCTGCAGGAGAAGAGAAGTTTAGTGCTGCTTATGCAAAGTTTGCTTGCATTGTTAATAGCACAACCGGTTATGTACTTGCTTTTCATGCAGAAGGCTGTGGGTTCTACTCCCCCAAAGGGTGGATGCTGCCGTACTATGAATGCCCTCTTTGGCGAAGATACTAACTAGCAGCAACCTCTTCATTAGTTACAGATCTCTTTAATGTGGAATTATTTAGATGACTTACTTCTGCAGCGATTGTGCATATTTACTGATACTGGTGTATTGTATAAGTTGGAGTAGACTTTTTTATAATGGAAATGTTCTCAATTGGGCAGTTTTGTCATTATTGGTGCATGCATTTTCTTTCATTGTTTACTGCAAAAATGTTCAAAACAATAAATTTAAAACACCCTCTAACTGTACTGTATTATACAAGGAATATAATTTAATACAATCAGGAAGGTGTATCACACAACACATGTATGTTTTGTGTGCAAGGGGCCTATCATTTGAAAACAGCCCAAATTTAATCTTTATACTACCCAAATGTATTTTCTTTGAATGTGGATTTTACTACTTCAGAGATTGTGCATATTTACTGATACTGGTGGACTGTAGAAGGTTGAGTAGACTTTTTATGATGGAAATGTTCTGAATTGGACAGTTTTGTCATTGGTGCATGCATTTTGTTTCATTGTTTACTGGAAAAATGTTCAAAACAATAAATTTAAAATGCCCTCTAACAACTGCACTGTATTGTACAAGGAATATAATGTAATACAATCAGGAAGGTGTATCAAAGAGCATGTGTATGTTTCATGTTCAAGGGGCCTATGATTTTGAAAACAGCCCAAAGTTAATCTTTATCTGCCACTGGCAAAATGTATTTTCTTTGAATGTGGGTTTCAATACTGTTTCAATGCGTGTGAGTTTCAAGGGCAGAGAAGTTTTAATGCTAAGTCTGTTTTCATTGTGAGACTGCATTGCTTTGTTTAGCAGATATCTGTTAGGGTCTGTGCTGTAAAATGCAAAATAAAACTTTCATATGAAATCCATATCATCGCAGAAGTAAAGCAGTATGCACATCACAGTGTTTATGGTAAATGGGGCAAAATAACCAAGGAATGGGTCATTGGAATGGCTGCAGGGGGGAGGCTTCATTCGACCATGATTTTGTGTGGGGAAAGTATGGCAAACTCAAACAGCCCCGGCTCATTTGAAGTATACCTCTCAACTGTCCAGATTTTCACAGAATGAATAGATTTTTGCTTCTTATTTTTGGTTTGTTCCTCATAAAATTTGTGGTTTTCTGGCAAATCATTTAGGAATTAAGTCACTAAATAATGACAGACATTGGGTTTCAGACTTCATAACCTTCAGAAAAATGCATGCTAAAGCAAGACCTGTTCTATCAACTAAGTTTATACAAGAGCAATTTTTAGTACTGTTTTTATGTTCCCCCAATATATTTGGCCTTGTCCAGATTTCCTGCGTTAACAGGTTGAGTGGTACGTGCAAATTACTTTATAGAATTGGGCATATCCAAACCTCTCAACTGTCCCCAATTTTGGCTCAAAATGTTGATCTCCCTGTAATCCCTCTGCAAAATGTCAATTTTGGAAGAAAACATGGAGGATTTACAATTAATAAATAACTGTAATAATCAGAGTTATAGATTACTTTTATTTCAGAAATGCATGTAGATTAATTTATTTTGTCAGCTGCTCAAGCTAACAGTGCTAATATTAAAAAGTGTCCCTTCTTTGATAGGTTCCCAGCTGTATTGTGTGGCTATTTTATAATTTTGCATCACATTTTTGGTCCATTTTTCATAAAATTATGGTTTTCTGGCAAATTAGTGGCAAATCATTAAAGATTGAAGTAAGAAAATAATGACAGACATTTCAGTTTCAGATTTCATACCCTTCAGACAATTCATACTAATGCAAGACCTACTATTCTATTAGAAAGTTTATAAGAACAATATTTAAATATTGTCCTTAATTTTGGGCCTGACTTTGTCCAGATTTCTTGCTCTGAGGTTGAGAGGTATAAAATGTGTCAGGGCCATTGCAGTCAGCCAGAGACATTTCAAGTTGTGACATACTTGTTCACCCCACTCCCCCATGTAGTGACTCTGAATGTGTCCACGCAAGACAAGGAGCAGTTATGCAGTGTAAGTGTGCAGAGTATCCCCCCCCATCCAAGGTAGACACAAATACTACAGTGGCTTTTCATCTGTCTTGCTTGATTTTGCAGAATGTTCTGGTATTCCGTCATATTTTTATACGGTTTATTATGCTTCTTATTATTCAGAAAGTGCCCGTTGCTCTGTGTTTAAGTAGCGATGATTTCATGACCATCAGGTAAGCTTGTCTGAGATTGTAAGATGCAAGTAAGCTTACTGTTAAAGAATTACCAACATTGAAAGCCTTTTTGTTGTTGCCATGCAGAGAATACTTACATAAGTAGATAACGTATAATCCTTGGGTATTGAAATGCATATGACAGTATTTGTAATTACGGACAGGATTACAGTATTTTAAAAAGCTCATTGCCTTTGTTGGAGCCTTGCCGTCATCTTTGCAGGCTTTACCCATAAACTATACAGAATGCCAATGTATCGTGTCTGGTCCATAACCTGTGCAGTAATTCTTTAAGCAATTTATTTTGAGCTTGTTTCTTGTTCGCTTTCATTTTTTACTTTGATCATGTTTTCCCAATGAAACAAGTAGATAGTTGTCAGGCAGCAGGTCTTTTTTTGGATAAGAAACATTTTTACAAGTGGGGGTATCATTGCTACTTTCAGCATGTTACTTGGTACTTTTTATAAAGATGAATATAAATTATAATTAGAACTGCAGTGCAAGGAGAAGTGGTTTGAGATGAGTGCTGCTTGTTTGTCTTGTACTTGATTTTGACTGGCATTCCAGTAATGTATTTAAAAAGTAATTTATTTTTTCATGCCTTACAACCTTTTTGTTTCTGTCTAGATATTAAGTAAGCTGTCATGCAGCCAATGCATTGAAATATTTTTTTTTCTTCTACATTTCATTTTGTCTTGATTGGACTCTCATAATGACGGTTTGCACCCAGGGCAGCGTATTTAATTAAAGTTCCAGTTTTTGTGGTTTTGAGAATATCTCCTCCTCTTTCTAGTTGGCCACACCCCTTCCCATTGACCCCACACATTCAGCTGTCTCCTGCAGCCCACCTTCAATTTGAAGTCACCAGCCGCCACTGCTTAACCTATTATTTAAGAAGGCAAAAACTGCTATGCAAGACGTCTATTCATCGATTTCAGTTCTGCCTTCAACACTGTCATCCCTCAGAATCTGATATCAAAGCTACTTCAACTGGGCATAGACTCTCATTTATGCAATTGGATTCTGAGCTTCCCTACTGAAAGGTCTCAAAAGGTTTGTGTGGGAGACAACAGCTCCGGAAGTATCCTGAACACAGGAGTACCACAGGGGTTTGTCTTAAGCCCTCTCCTTTTCACTCTGCTGACACGTGACTGCATGGCCACACATGAGATGAACAGGATCATCAGACTTGTGGATGACACCACTGTTATAGGCCTGGTCAAAAACGGAGAGGAAGAGGCCTATAGGAACGAGATTGATCAACTACTGGTCTGGTGTGACAGCAACAATCTAGCACTGAATGTCAGCAATACAAAGGAGCTGATTGTTGATATCAGAAGATCTCAAGTATCACACAAACCTCTTGTGATGAAAGGGATGACAGTGGAAAGGGTCAAGAGTACAAAGGTCTTGGGTCTTCATCTCACAGAGAACTTATCCTGGTCAGTCCATGTATCCAGCACAGTCAAAAAAGCTCAGCAATGCTTGCACTTTCTAAGGAAACTTAGGAAGGCAAAATTACCAAGCTCCATACTTCAGACCTTTTATAGGGGCACCATTGAAAGTGTCCTGACCAACAGCATTGCAGTCTGGTATGGGAGCTGTAATAATCAGGATCGGAAGGCTCTCAAGAGAGTTGTAAGGTCAGCAGAAAGAATCATTGGCACCTCCCTTACTCCTCTGGAAGATCTACACATATGCCGGTGCATAGACAGGGCCAAAAAGATTTCCAGCGATCCAACACATCCTGTCAATGGTCTGTACACTTGCCTATCCTCTGGCAGGAGATACAGAAGCCTGGATTGTAAGACCACCAGACTAAAAAAAAGCAGTTTCTTTCCGCTCTCCATTACACTGTTGAACTCTTGGGAAAAACTAACCATGATCTCTGTTACATAACTAGCCTGTCAAGGGACTTATTTTATGGATGTGCAATAACTAAGTGCAATACTAAGATGGCTCACCTACACACTGAAGGACTGTAAAGTGCAATATACAAACTGTGCAATAATTCAGTCTAATCATAGATATGCTGCTATTGTTTCAATTTTAATTTGACAATATTACCTTCATATTGTTCCTTGTCTTCCATGTCTCCTGTTCTGGGATGGGTGTGGGTCACTGCTGTCCTGCTTTACATACAAATTGCTACTTATTAAATTTCTCCTGTGATATTTTATTAATTTTTCTCTATCTGTATGTGTAACTGTTTCCGGCATTGAGAATGAAGCATTGTAATTTTGTTCAGTTACACTGCCATGTAGTTCATAGGTTCATAGGTGTGTGCTAGGCTAATGGCCCCGGAGCCTTTACAAGCCTAGCCCATAGGATTACCCTGGCATCATGCCACCCAACCTTAGTTCCTAGTGCCTCTGTCAAGTAGAGCCACTGGAGTGATCCTGGCATGAATTTTCTATTTCACATCCACTCATCAAGATTTCTCTTGAAGAGATCCAGTGAGGGGCTCTGCTTGACATGTATGGGAAGTCTATTCCATAGCATGGGCTGTCTCTGGGTTATGAACCTGTCCCTCCAGCATGTTCTGTTGATTGTGGTAATGAGGTTAAGGTCTCTGGAGTGTATGGTGTGAAGCGATTGGGATTTCTTTAGATGTAGCATTTCTAACAGAGATGAGTCAGACATGGCTTTGTAAGTCAAGCAGAGATCGCCTCTAAGTAGGCGATATGAGACAGAGAATAGTTGGAGTTTTTTGAGTCTGTCCATATAGGACAAGTAATGAAAGCAGAAAAGGAAAAGTGCCCAAACGAATACTCAAAAACAAAATAAGAGCACTGGACAGCCATTGACCTGAAAAAAAATGTATTTAAAATACAGCAAACCAAAATTAAAACTTGGTTATAGGACAAGTGTTTAAGGCCTAGGCTCCTCTTTGTGATCTCTCCAGTTGTTGCAGGTGTCTAGTGAGGTACATGCCAAATGGGGCATTGTACTCGACGACTGGCCTAATGAGGGAAGAGTAGAGTGAGACAATGACCTTTTTCTTCCTGGATGCAAAACCCTTTGTAATGAGATGTGCCACATAGAAGGACTTTCTGACCACAGTGGCAACATGGTGGTCAAAAGAGAGGTTGCTGTCAACCTGTGTTCCCAGATCTCTTATAACGCCTTCTGTGTTCAGTGGACTACCATCAATGTGGTAATTCAAGGGAACTGGGTATTTCCCAAAGGGAATGAAGGCACATTTTTTGGCATTGAGCTTAAAGCCATGGTTCTGACACCAGCCATTGGTCTCATTGAGGCCTTTCTGCAGAATGTCAACATCACTTGGGGAGTTAATAATAGCTCCCAACTTGCAATCATCTGTGAACTTTGTCAGCCAGAGTCCCTTCGTGTTGGCCTGGACTTCAGAGAAGTAGATACCAAACAGAAGAGGACCCAGGACTGAACCCTGTGGGACTCCACTCATGACTGGTTGACAGTCTAACTTGGAGTCAGCTACTTTCACACTGTGGGTTATGTCTGTGAGCCAGTTTGCAACCCACCTAGTGATACAGGGGTTGATGCCTAGCTTAGTAAGTTTTTCTATGATTCCTGAGTGGGGAATGGTATCAAAGGCCTTGGCCAGATCAAGGTAGGCTGTATGAACCACCTTACCTTCATCCACAGCTCTGGGGACTGACTCAAAGAAGTCGACTAAGTTGAGCAGGCATGATCTACCCTTCACAAAACCAAACTGTGTAGGATCCAGAGTTTGGAGACTCCCTATATCCTTGTTTATTAGGTCCATGATGATGCGTTCCATAGCTTTGCATATCAGACTTGTCAAGTTAATGGGGTGATAGTTCCCGGGGTCTGTAGTCACTCCTCCTTTGTGGAGAGGGATGACTGTAGCAGTGCACCATTCAGTAGGGACAAAGCCTGAGGTGAGGCTGTGATTGAACAGGGCACACAGGTGAAGTGCCAGTTCACTCTGTAGTTCATGTAGAACACAGCCAGGGATACTGTCAGGTCCCATAGAAGATGTATTCTTGCTCTTGGACAGTGCTGTTTTAACCCGTGCAGCAGTAATACTGGGTGCCAGGCAATCTACTGGTATTGTCATTGGTCTTTTGCGGGGGGCGGGGGATAAAGTTAGCACTGAATCTGTCCTCCAGTGTATTTGCAATATCTGATGGCTCAGTATAGAAGGTACCATTGTGCAGTAGCTCAGAGCAAATCTGGGCATTGCCATGGAGATTCTTTACATAACTATAGAAGACCTTGTGGTTGTCTTTATTATCTGCTGCAATTCTGTTTTCATAGCTAGCTTTAGAGGATTTGATGAGGGATCTCAACCTTTTGTTGAGGCTGATAAGTTTTTCCAGTCTTGGGACTTCACCTTATTCCGCATCAGTTTTCTCCTTCTGTTGTAGAGTTTGTTTATGGTTTATGAAGTATCTCAGATGTGTTATGTTGGGCTGCCAGTCTGGAGGTGTGTGCATCCTTTTTGAATATGGAAACACCACCACCTTTGGAGCTTCAGTCCAAGTTCTGGGGCCGAAAGGTGTGGAATGAGTTGTAGCCTGGTAGTGCAGGGGTGTTTTCTGCTGTCTTGAACCAGGTCTCTGTTACAGCACAAATGTCGATGTTCTCCATTTTAAGGAGTACTTCAAGCGAGTGCATTTTGAGATTTAAACTTCTAGCGTTGAGCAGCATGACCCTCAAATTGCATTTGTTTGTAGCTGTTATGGTGGTAATTTGGTCTTTGGAACATCACCTAAAAAAGGCACTATGGAGTGACAAGAGTCTTGGCCAGTATCCGGAAGCCCAGGGGTGACAGATGCAGGCTATCTTTGGCAAAGCATCGAGGTCTGTCAGTTATGTCATCCCAGGCAGACAGATACTGGATTCCCTTAGAATGACACCAGAAACTTAGCCAATTGTTGAAATCAATCATTTTCTGCTTGTACTGTGGTACCATTCTGGGTGATGGTAGAATGCTGCTCAGGGCTAGGGTCATACCCGCCTGGGCTACATAATCCGAGAGTCCAGGGAGGTACGTCTCAGGTCATTCACACCCACATGTACAATGACAGAGTCATATTTGTACCTGCTGTTGAGGGACCTGAGCGTGTGCGTTATGTGGAGGATCCTGGTGCCTGACAGGCAGCTGACTGCTACTTTCTCCTTATTCAACCTAGTGAGTGGGACATCAGTGTGCCTCACTATCGAGTCACCTATGGCTAGTGTGTTGGGCATGCTGTTTTCCCTCAGGGGCTTAGGTTGAGTGGCACGCTGTTTAGGAAAGTTATGTGTCTCGTGATTAGAGTTGTGTTGTGGTGGTTGAGTACATTTCTGCCTTGGAGGCCTCGGCTGTTTGGTTAGATTTTTATCAAGAGTCTCCGTGAAGGTGGGTGTGTGGTTTGTGTTTTTATGTGAAGACAATGCTGGTGTGTGATCTGGAGGGCTATGTGTTCCATGTGGTGTGGTGCAAGTGTTGACCTTCTCCTCTTGACCAGCTATTCCAGTCCTGTCTGGACAGTGAGTGGCTTCCAATTTGGATGTATAAGTGCATCTCTCACATGTCTGAGTGTTAGGGGGTAAGAGGAGAGGGTTGTCAGTGTACATGAGGTAGTTGCTACATTACCTCAGGATGCCCAAGTTCATCAGGTTAATAGGAGAAAGCACAGGGAACTGACCTTTAGACATGGCTGGAGGGGTGGGCATTAATAAGTACTGGAGCTGTTTCCTTGTAGAATGTCTAGTGCTGGTAGCACTTTTGTGTACTACAATAATTGTTGCAAGAAGACTGGTAAAGTGCTAAACTAACAAGCTAGTAAAAGTGCAGGAGAGGAGAGAACTAGCAGATCTAAAGGAAAAATTGAAGAGCAGACTTTGGCACTGCTCGGAAGCTTACAAACAATCCTGGATATAGCAAATCTGTATCTGGACTAGATTAGTTACAAGAAAGGTGGGAAACAAGTGCAGATGTGGGCTTTTAAACCAGAAAGTTGAAAGAGATGGAAAAACTTCCCAAATTGTCAATAAACTACAATCGCTGGGTCAGAAACCACTCCTCTTGTGGGAGGTAGGTTACCCAGTGTTTACCACTCCCACTGATAAGCTAGAAGGCTTCCCTCCAACATAGAAAGGCTTGGGGACTCAGAAGCTAACCCACAGTCCTGGATACAGCAAATCTGTACCTGAACTAGACTAGTTACAGGAAAGGCGGGAAACAAGCGCAAACACAGTGTTTTGAACCAGAAAGTTGAAAGAGATGGAAAACTACCCAAACGGCCAATAAACTACAATTCCTGGGCCAGAAACCACTCCTCTTGTGGTAGATAGGTTACCTTGTGCTTACCACTCCCACTGATAAGCTAGAAGGCTTCCCTCCAACACACAAACACTTGTGGGGGGGGGGGGGTCAGAATCTTACCAACAGTCCTGTATACAGCAAATCTGTATTTGGACTACACTAGTTACAGGAAAGGCAGGAAACAAGCACAAATGTGGGCTTTTAAACCAGAAAGTTGAAAGAGATGGAGAAACTGCCCAAATGGTCAATAAACTACAATTTCTGGGCCAAGAACCACTCCTCTTGTGGTAGATAGGCTACCTAGTGCTTACCACTCCCACTTATAAGTTAGAAGGCTTCCCTCCAACACAGAAAGGCTTGGGGGGCTCAGGAGCTTACCAACAGTCCTGGATACTTCAAGTCTGTATCTGGACTAGACTAGTTACAGGAAAGGCAGGAAGCAACGTTAGAAAAAATTTTTTTTTTACAGAAAAGCAGCTAAAACAGTAGTAAATACAATTCAAATGCAATGCAGGCTAGCACAATTCATTGTGTAGCAATATTACGGCAAATACAGTTTAAATAAATGCAATTAAATTAACAAATGACTAAAAACAAGTGCAGAAGGCAGTAAATTAGAAGGCTACTAACAAGCAGTAGTAAGTGTAGAGTGAGAGCAACCAAACAGATAGCATGCAGAACAGCAATGCAAGACAGTTACAGTAAGAACAGCTGAATAAAGTGTGTGTTTGTGTGTGTGTGTGTGTGTGTGTGTGTGTGTGTGTGTGTGTGTGTGTGTGTGTGTGTGTGTGTGTGTGTGTGTGTGTGTATATATATATATATATATATATTTTTTTTTTTTTTTGAGGGAGGGAACAGAGCAGGATTAAGAGGCTACAGGGGCTGTCCTTCCCAAATACTCTCTTTGTGCACAGTGGATACAGCTGAAGAGATGGGACTAGTAGGAGTGCCTGAAATCAGATTATGATCTCACTGCACTCTGTTGAGTGAGCAAATGAGATGGGCCCAGAAGGGGTATCTAAATACAAATTTACAACAGGGGTGGGCAATTTCAAAGCCACCAAGATAAATACCAAAACAAGAACACAGAGGGAGGGTGGGAAACTAACTGTAGAGACACAGAGCCCACAATATTCAATTCAATTAATATTCAGTGAATAAAAAAATGCAGTACTATATGAAAAAGTGCAGATAAAAGTGTACTTAAATTCACTTATATGTCTAATTGATTGCAGGTAGATCTTAGCCAGCCAAATCTCATATATTTTAGCAAAAATAACACAAGATGTAACACCTGCATGGCAAGACCAACCCCCTAGGCTAGGAGTTAAAGACAAAATATTAATGAAATGAAACTACCCCCCACTGCTACCAATGGCTACACTTCTAACAAGCTTTCTGTAGAGACACAGAGCCCACAATATTCAATTCAATTAATATTCAGTGAAATAAAATGCAGTACTATATGAAAAAGTGCAGATAAAAGTGTACTTAAATTTGCTTATATGTCCAGTTGATTGTAGGTAGATCTTAGCCAGCCAAAGCTCAGCTATTTTAGAAAAAATAACACAAGATGTAACACTTATAGGGCAAGACCAACCCCCTAGGCTAGGAGTTAAAGACAGAATATCAGTGAAATGAAACTACCCCCACTGCTTCCAGTAGCTACACTTCTAACAAGCTCTCTGTAGAGACACACAGCCCACAATAATGTTCTGAATGACAATAAAGTTTTCTTTGACTTGACTATTATTTTTTCATGCTGAGTTCTGCATTTCCAAGTATAGCTGTAGTCTGTTGTTTCATTACATTAGGTATTAGTTCTACAGGTTGTTATCCAAATTTCTGTACTGGCAGAGACTGTACAACAAAATTACAGAACTGCCACTTTATTTAAGCTGTACCACATACCTCTCTTTCACATGACCACAGTAAAATAATGAAAGTTAAATGTAATATTTTCCTCAGTACATGCTCTTGACTGACTCCTCTACTTGCTTTTCAAAAGTTTCAAACAGTGAGATTCCCATGAGTGATGCTTCATACCTTGCACTGCATGTCTGCAGTTCATTCAAACAGTGAGATTCCCATGAGTGATGCTTTCATACCTTGCACTGCATGTCTGCAGTTCATTCAAACTGTGAGATTCCCATGAGTGGTGCTTTCATACCTTGCATTGCATGTCCGCAGTTCATTCAGACAGTGAGATTCCCATGAGTGATGCTTTCATACCTTGCACTGCATGTCTGCAGTTCATTCAAACAGTGAGATTCCCATGAGTGGTGCTTTCATACCTTGCATTGCATGTCTGCAGTTCCTTCAGTGAGATTTCCATGAGTGATGCTTTCATACCTTGCATTGCATGTCCGCAGTTCATTTCTGATGCTACTCTCTGCAGCTTTATCATCATTCTGTTATGCATCGCTGCCTTTCATTTTGTCCTGATCAAAATTCACTCTTTCCTGACTACCTTACCAATTATATCCTTGCATTTCTGAGTCCCTTTTTTTCTTTGCCAATGGTTCTAAACATAATGCAAATAGCAAAGGGGAGAGGAAGAACACCCCTGCCTGGTTCCTCTGCTCAAGCAGTGATTATCAGAGAAGACCCCCCCCGCCCACTTTAGTTTTCACCTCCGATCCCTCATATATATCCTCCTAATCAACCTTATAATTTTATCAGGGAATGAAAATTCTTCCATTGCTCTGCTCCTAAAATCCCAGCCTACTCTGTCATAGGTTCATAGGTAGGTACTAGGCTATTGGCCCTAGGGCCTATACAAGCCTAGCCAAAAAGGTACCCTGGCTTTCGCCACCCAAGAAAATTATTTTCCTGTGCTCCTGTCAAGCAGAACCACAGAAGTGATCCCTGGGGTGAATTTCCTATTACCCATCCAATCATCAAGATTTTTCTTGAAGAGTGCTAATGAGGAGCTCTGTTTGACATAGATAGGTAGTATTTTCAAGAGTATGGGAAGTCTCTGGGACAGGAATCTATCCCTCCAGCATGTTCTGTTTATTGTGGTAACAAGGTTTAGGTCCCTAGAGCATGTAGCTTGGAGGGATTGTGATTTCTTTAAGTGGAGCATGTCCAACAGCTCTGGGTTTGACATAGCTTTGTATGTTAGGCAGAGATTGCCTCTGAGTAGGCGATATGTGACGGAGTAAAGCTGGAGTTTTTTGAGTTGGTCTGCATAAGGCATCTGTTTGAGGTCAGTAATCATCTTTGTGAGGTGTTTTTGCGGTCTTTCCAGTTGATGTAGATGTCTTGTGAGGTACATACCAAAAGGGGCGTTGTACTCTATAATGGGTCTAATGAGTAATGAGTAGAGGGGAACAATGACCTCTTTTTTCTGGATGAGAAACCTTTTGTGATGAGGTGTGCCACATAGAAGGATTTCCTGACCACTGTGGCGATGTGATTATCAAAGGAGAGACTACTGTCCACCTGTGTCCCAAGGTCTCTTATCACACTTTCGGTGTTAAGTAGACTACAGGCCTATGTGGTAGTTCATGAGTACAGAGTTTTTACCAAAGGGGATGACAATGCACTTTTTGGCAATGAGCTTGAGACCATGGCTTTGACACCAGGCATCTGTCTCAGTGAGGCCCTTTTGTAGGATGTCCACATCGTTAGGAGTTTTGATTATGGCTCCTAGTTTGCAGTCATCTGCAAATTTAGTTAGCCAAATACCTTCTGTGTTAGCCTGTACTTCAGAGAAGTAGATACCAAATGCTTTCTCTGCATCAAGACCAGCAACAGTGGTATTTTCTTACATTCTGGTTCCCTCTGGATCACCAGTGTTCTGTTAATGTTGTCAAAAGTTTCCCTACCCTCCACAAAACCACACAGATCTATATCTATCAATTTTCAGCATCACTTTTTTTAGCCATTATCGACATAGTGATCATCACGTGTCTACCAAATCTTTTTCCCTAGCCACACCCATACATCAAAATCTCTCTTACATATACAACATAAATAATGGCTATACTCTCACATAAATCTTACCTACACCATTTCACCACTGACATGCAAACATCACACCCAAAAGAACACTACTTCGCTTAGGGCTTATTCTGCTCACCCTCACACTTCTTAGCTACATCACATCCTTGTATAGCATAAACTCACTAGAAAACTCAAGATTTCATACAACACATACCTATATAAAAAGAAGCACACACACATAAGTATCACTATTAATGCAACATTATTTAAAGACAACTCACTATTACGCATATATAAAACTCAAATAACAACACACTACACCAAAAAAACAACAGTCAGTCCTAACACAGTAATAACACATAGAATAAAACACATATTGAGTCTAACCAAGAAACTTCTTACATCAGGAGACATACACCCAGATCCAGGACCACTTAACACACTAATCCAACCCAAACAAAAGTCAGACTTACTCATTATTAACATAAACACTAGAAGTATATCTAAGAAACAACCAGACCTTCACGCATTTTTAACCCACTACTCCCCTGATATATTAACCATCACTGAAACCTGGCTTAAACCCTATATCCAAAATGAAGAAATCCTCCCACCAGGGTATAACATACCAAGACAAGATAGAACAAGCAAAAAAGGTGGAGGAGTGGCCATCCTCTTTAAAAATACCCTCACCATGACCCCCCTAAAAAAACCTCCCCAAATTCCAAAGTGCCGAAATCCTAGATTCAACCCTACCTACAAACAGCACACAAAAAAATAAATATCATCTGCTGTTATATCCCATCGGGAAATAAGTCTTCCACTATTGAGGAACTCCTACAATGGACTTCAGACAATCTCCCACAAGAGACTATCCTATTAGGAGACCTAAACACAGATTGGTTTACCTATAACTCCAACAACCCTACTAACCACATCAATCTCTTCAGCTTCACCCAACTAATTCAATAACCCTCTCATCATCTTCTTTCAGCTGTTCCCATTAGGGGTCGCCACAGTGGATCATCTGTTTTCATTTCTTCTTGTCCTCTGCATCATGCTCTTTCACACCATCTGCCTGCGTGTCCTCTCTCACCACATCCATAAACCTTATCTTAGGCCTTCCCCTTTTCCTCTTACCTGGCAGCTCCATCCTTAGCATCCTTTTCCCAATATACCCAGCATCCCTCCTCAGCACATGTCCAAACCAATGCAATCTTACCTCTCTAGCTTTGTCTCCAAACTGTCCAACCTGAGCTGACTCTCTAATATACTGATTCCTAATCCTGTCCATCCTAGTCACACCCAGTGCAAATCTTAACATCTTTAACTCTGCCACATCCAGCTCTGACTCCTGCCTTTTCGTCAATGCCACTATCTCCAACCCATATAACATAGCTGGTCTTACTACCCTCTTGTAGACCTTCCCTTTCACTCTTACTGGTACCCATCTGTCACAAATCACTCCTGACACTCTTCTCCACCCATTCCACCCTGCCTGTACTCTCTTCTTCACCTCTCTTCCACATTCACCATTACTATGAACTGTTGATCCCAAGTACTTAAACTCATCCAACTTTACCAACTCTACTCCCTGCATCCTCACCATTCCTCTACCCTCCCTCACATTTACACACATATATTCTGTTTTAGCCCTGCTGACCTTTATTCCTCTCCTCTCTAAAGCATATCTCCACCTCTCCAGGGTCTCCTCAATCTGGTCCCTACTCTCACTAAATAGCACAATGTCATCTGCAAACATCATAGTCCACGGGGCCTCCTGTCTGATCTCATCTGTCAACCTGTCCATCACCACTGCAAATAGGAAAGGGCTCAGAGCTGATCCTTGATGTAATCCCACCTCCACCTTAAACGTATCTGTCACTCCCACCGCAGTCCTCACCAATGTCACACTACTCTCCTACATATCCTGTACCATGCTTACATACTTCTCTGCCAGTCCCGACTTCCTCATACAATACCACAACTCCTGTCTAGGCACCCTGTCATATGCTTTCTCTAAGTCCACAAAGACACAATGCAACTCCTTCTGACCTTACCTGTATTTCTCCAACAACACTCTCAGAGCAAATATTGCATCTGTAGTGCTCTTTCCTGGCATGAAACCATACTGCTGATCACTAATCATCACCTCCCTTCTTAACCAAGCTTCCACTACTCTTTCCCATAACTTCAAGCTGTGACTGATCAATTGTATCCCTCTGTAGTTACTGCAGCTCTGCACATCACCCTTATTCTTAAAGATAGGTACCAAAACACTTGTTCTCCACTCCTCAGACATCCTCTGACTTTCCAAAATTTCATTAAACAATCTGGTTAAAAATTCCACTGCCATTTCACCTAAGCACCTCCATGCTTCCACTGGTATGTCATCTGGGCCAACAGCCTTTCCATTCTTCATCCTCTTCATAGCTGTCCCTACTTCCTCCTTGCTAATCTGTTTCACTTCCTGATTCACTATCCCCACATCATCCAACCTTCTCTCTCTCTCATTCTCTTCATTCATCAGCCCTTCAAAGTACTCTTTCCATCTACTCAACACACTCTCAGGAACCCTCTAGAATTGATAAAAAGACCCAAAAACAATCCATCCTAGATTGGACACTAGCAAACCTCCCTAAACAAAAATATCAGGTAGGATGCCTACCAGATAGTCTAAGTGACCATCTCCCAACTTTCCTCCTAAGGAAAAGGACAAACAAGACTAACCCCACAGTGTTTAGATTAGTCAGAGATGACTACAGACTAAATATACAGGACCTTAATAATATTCTAAGGTGATGTAATTGGGAACCATTACTCACACTAGATTTAGACTAAGCCATTTCCTACTTTAATGACACGTTTGTCAATATCTTAAATAAAGTAGCACCAGCTAGGAAAACCAGGGTCAAAGTCAACTACGCTCCATGCCTAAGCAGGGAAACAAGAGCCCTACTAAAAACTAGAGACAGGGCTTGAAAATCCTGGAAGAGGGAAAAAACTATCTCATCCAGCCAAAATTATCAACAGCTAAGAAATAAGGCCAAAAAACAAACGAAACTTGACAAACAAAACTATTTCCTCACTGCCCAAAACAAATATGTTAATAATCCTCAAAAATTCTGGCACTCCATTAACTCCCTACTAAAACCAAGCAAATCTACCACTCCCACTCCCAGCACCACTAACAATACCGAAAACATAGCCTCCCAATTTAATCATCACTTCACAGAATCCATCCAAGCTCTATCCTCCCAAATCTCCAAAAATAACCAAACATATACCCCAGTAAAACAAGTAGAGAATATCCCCTATTTTACTCTCTCATCTGTCCCTACTTCAAAAATTAAAAAAAACTTCTACAAAAGCTTAAACCTATCACCCTTGCTGCTGATAACTTACCTGCCAACTTCTTAAAAATAGCTGCTGAATCCGTAGCCTACCCTGCCTCCATCCTGATAAACCACTTCATACAGGTAACCTATATCCCCCAACTTTGGAAAACATCATTTATTATCCCACTCCACAAAGGCGGTAACTCCTATGACTTCTCTAACTACTATCCCATAACCTACTGTTTGACATACACTATCCCCTCTATCCAAAATACTCGAAAGGTGCATACACTCCCAAGTCATGCAATTTCTGAACTCATACAATCTCCTCTCCTCCACACAACATGGTTTCCGACAACACCATAGTACAACAACCGCTCTCCTCTCTTTTACTAATAATATTAACCAACATAGAAATAACAATAACTTTGTATCAGCAATATTCTTAGACCTATCTAAAGCATTTGATATGGTATCACACTCAATATTACTAGACTCCATGGCCATTCTATCCTTTGCTCCCTCAACAATTGCGTGGTTTAAAAGCAATCTGTCAAATAGACAGCAAGCAGTACAATGGCAAGGCATACTATCTCCCCTACTTCCAACCACAAGGCTCAATACTAGGCCCACTTCTCTTCTCCATATTTACAAATAACCTTCACACCTATACCCAGCATGCTACACTCATAGAGTATTTTGATGATGCAACTGATATGCTCCGCACCAACCCTTACCACACTACAATAATTTACTCAGGAATCCTTTAATCCTTTACTCAAATCCAGCTAATCCTAAATCCAAACAAAACCAAATTACTACTTTTCCCTCCCAATAAATTTAAACCCATCCCTTTTCCTTTTACAATCACATCCACAAACGATACAGACATCTTTCCCTCCAACCACATTAGACTACTTGGTATAGAAATTGATAAAAACCTACTGTTTGACATACACATTTCCCAAACTATGAAAAAAGTCTATAAGAAAATGGGAACCTTATACAAACAGAAGAAATTCCTCTCTGATAAAGCTTGAATCACCCTTGCCCAGGCTCACCTACTATCCACCCTGATGTATGCTGCTCCAATTCTCACTCATCTCACAAAAAAAGATCTTGACAAACTCAAATCACATTTCAATAAAACTGCCAGATTCACAAATAACTCCACCTTCAGAACCCATTATTGCTAAACTCTGAAGGAACTTAAATGGCTAGAATTTTCTCAACTATCGCCAACTAATAATTGCCCACAACATCGTGAAAAATCCCAATAAAACCCCAGCATTAAACCACCTCTTTACCCAATATAAATCTAATTGCCCTCTCCACGCATCCGAGAAATCTGTACTCTGTATCTCTAAGGCTAATAACTCTGCAGGAAAGGGACTTTTCTCCCATAGCATAGCAAAAAACTGGAATAACCTACCACCAAAACTGACGTCTATCCCTACAACTACACAGTTTAAAAATGTCCTAAAAGCACATCTGATGAACTCATGGCTATGTCCCTGTATTACATGAATGCTTATGCCCCTGTATTACATCATGAATGGCTATGCCCCTGTATTACATCATGAATGGCTATGCCCCTGTATTACATCATGAATGGCTATGCCCATGTATTACATCATGAATGGCTTTGCCCATGTGTTACACAAAGCCCTCCTTTTTCACCACGGTACTGCCGACTTATTTTCATTCCTGCTAATGTGCACTATTTCCTTTTTAATGTCTCTGCATCTATTAATCGTATCACCTTTTTCACTCTCTACTGATGCTTCATCTTAAAAATACACCACACTCTGCTATGTCTTGTCCTCTCATAATTTTGATAATATTGTTAATAATTTTGTAAGTCTGTTTAAACACTGTTATGTGCATATATATATTTTAAAATGTGTGGAAATGTATTTGCGGAGTTTTTCTCCCCGTGCCTCCACTGAAAATGGACCTGTGTCCAGTTGGATTTCTCCCGGTAAACAAATGTAAAATAAAAATACAATAAAATAAATAAATATAGTGGTGAGGAAATCATTCTATGTTGCGCAACTTATAAACAAAGTTATGGTATCTAAGTCCAAGGAAGTCATTGTTCCACTGTATTCGGCATTCATCAGACCTATCATTGAGTACAATACCCCCTTTTGTATGTACCTAACCAGGCATATCCAACAACTGGAATGTCCACAGAGGTTCCTCACTAAAAGAATGCAGGGCATAAGTAATATGTCCTGTGCAGACCACCTCAAGGCCCTATCCCTGTATTCTGTTTCCTACAGGCTTTTGAGGGGAGATCTATGCCTGGCATATAGGGCATTGTCAGATCCCACTCTGATGGACCTCCTGCATATCCACAAAACAAACAGTGCTAGAATTACCTATTCTAAAGACTTAAACCTTGCCTGTGATATAAATAGAACCTGCTGGAGAGATAGGTATGTATCCCAGAGGCTACCCCATCTATGGAAAAGGGTCCCCATCCATGTGAAGCAGACTTTCTCCCTAATCCAATTCAAGTGCAACTTGAACAATTGGATGGGAAACTGGAAATTTATCCCTGGTGTGGCACCTATGTCTCTGATGCAAACAGGTAACCTGAAAATGGTTCATCTCCCAGGCCCATGCTTACACTTATCAAGGGTATCAGAACTTGTCAGAGATTTGGGATGCATGACTAGGCTTAAAAAGGCCCTTGTGGTCATTAACCTAGTAAACACCTATGAATCTTTGAACCTATAAATACTTTATAATCATGGTTTAGTGCTAAAATGGGCCTGTATGAAGCTGGATCTGATGGATCTTTGCCCTCTTTAGGTATTACAGCTGCCACCAGTTTCTTCGAGGATGTTGGTACTTCTTCTCTTAAAATACTGTTAAAGAAAAGTTTTAGATCTTTATCATTTTTTTGCCTTCTAACTTCCACAAGAATACCATCTACTACTGGGGACTTTCCTGTTAATTGGTTATACATCACCACTGGTATCTCATCTCCTCCTATCTTAACTGCTCACCTAGTACTTACCTATGAATTGGAGAAGATGCCTGGATAATGAATGCAGTGTGAGACTAGGATAAACATATCCCCCAGCACCTTAATGACCATGACCTACTGTTTACCTAAAGCTATTTATTTTCATTTGGGGAAAGTTTTCTTTTTCCTAAGGCTCTCTTAAATCATGTTACATGTGAAAAAAAATATATAGTGTAAGTGATGCTTCATGTGTTGAGAGGTGGTCAGGCATGCCACACTGCCAAAAATCATTCATTATTTCCTCAATTACCCCCTTACCCTCATTGCTGAGCCATCGTAGATTTGGAGCTTATCCTGAACAGGGTTGTTATGAACTGCCAGGCACATGGACACACAATACAGTAAGAGCAAGTGAAGAAGTGTAACTTCACCGCACGTCATTGTATGTGGGAGGAAATGCAGCATCAGAATTCACAAGCAGATTGTACAGATTCAGATAAAGTGTCGCCATTTAGAACTGAAACGGGAACATAAGTAATGCAAGGCGGTAATGTTGATTACTTCATGGCTATTTTGGATATAAATTCACATGTAGCTAATATGAACATAAGCTAAGTAAAATACTGTTTTCATTCATAATCACATGACACAGGTTTTTAGCATACTCAATAAGCGATCTAAAGTAGGCTTTAGCACTTCAGGGATGCCAAATGAAAAATTTCCTCCATTGATCCATTTAGCAGTTTGTCCTTGTCTGCACAAGTACTTCACTGACACCAGATGAAACATTTCCCCCAATGATCCCTTGAGTAGTTTGTCCATGTCTCAATAAGCAGTCAACTGCCATCAAATGGAACACTTCCCCCAGTGATTCCAGGACAAGCACTTTTACTAAGATCAAATGAACCACTTCTCCCAATACACTTTCAATAATTTGTCCATGTAGGCCCAAGCACTTCACAAACATCAAATGAAATATTTCCTCCAGCGATCCATTTTATAGCTTGTCCATGCCTGCAAAAGTACATCACTGACACCAAAAGGAACATTTCCCCAAAGCAATCCCTTCAGTAAATTGTCTGTCTGCGCAAGTGTATCACTGACACCAAATAAAATATTTCCCCCAAAATGTCTGCACAGAGACTTCAGTGATGACAGAATGAAATTTCCTTAAATGAACCCTTCTCTAGTTGGTCCATTATTGTTGAAGTCATTCACTGGCTAAAACATTTCCCCTGGCAATCATTGTAGTAGTATGTCCATGTCTGTACAAGCACTTTTACTGACACCAAAAGAAACATTTCCCCCATGACCCTTTCAGTAGTTTGTCTATATCTGCACAAGTACTTCACTAACACCAAATCTAACTTTCCCCCGTGATCTTTTCACTGTTTTTTGTATGTATGCTCAAGTACTTCTCCGACACCAAGAGGAACATTCCCACTCAATGATCCCTTCAGTAGTGTCTCCGTGTATGGACAAGCACTCCTCTGACACCAAATGGAACATTCCCACTCAATGATCCCCTCAGTAGTGTCTCCATGTATGTACAAGCACTCCTCTGACACCAAATGGAACATTCCCACCCAGTGATCCCCTCAGTAGTGTCTCCATGTATGTACAACCACTCCTCTGACACCAAATGGAACATTCCCACCCAGTGATCCCCTCAGTAGTGTCTCCATGTATGCACAAGCACTCCTCTGACACCAAATGGAACATTCCCACCCAATGATCCCTTCAGTAGTGTCTCCGTGTATGCACAAGCACTCCTCTGACACCAAATGGAACATTCCCACCCAATGATCCCTTCAGTAGTGTCTCCGTGTATGCACAAGCACTCCTCTGACACCAAATGGAACATTCCCACTCAATGATCCCTCAGTAGTGTCTCCGTGTATGGACAAGCACTCCTCTGACACCAAATGGAACATTCCCACTCAATGATCCCCTCAGTAGTGTCTCCATGTATGTACAAGCACTCCTCTGATACCAAATGGAACATTCCCACCCAGTGATCCCCTCAGTAGTGTCTCCATGTATGTACAAGCACTCCTCTGACACCAAATGGAACATTCCCACCCAGTGATCCCCTCAGTAGTGTCTCCATGTATGCACAAGCACTCCTCTGACACCAAATGGAACATTCCCACCCAATGATCCCCTCAGTAGTGTCTCCATGTATGCACAAGCACTCCTCTGACACCAAATGGAACATTCCCTTCCAATGATCCCCTCAGTAGTGTCTCCATGTATGCACAAGAACTCCTCTGACACCAAATGGAACATTCCCACTCAATGATCCCCTCAGTAGTGTCTCCATGTATGTACAAGCACTCCTCTGACACCAAATGGAACATTCCCACTCAATGATCCCTTCAGTAGTGTCTCCATGTATGCACAAGCACTCCTCTGATACTAAATGGAACATTCCCATCCAATGATCCCCTCAGTAGTGTCTCCATGTATGCCCAAGCACTCCTCTGACACCAAATGGAACATTCCCACTCAATGATCCCTTCAGTAGTGTCTCCATGTATGCCCAAGCACTCCTCTGACACCAAATGGAACATTCCCATCCAATGATCCCCTCAGTAGTGTCTCCATGTATGGACAAGCACTACACTGATGCTAAATGAAAGATTTCCCCCAAAGACACCTTCGGTAGTTTGTCCATGTTAACCCAAGCACTTCACTGACATCAAATGAAACAAATCCTGTTGTTCACTCAACTTTGCAATTTCTATCTTGAGCTAAGAGATCAAGAGGTATGCAGACCTCTTAACTGCTGCTCCCACCTGCTCAATAGCTTTCACTCTTCACATTTGTACACACACACACACACACACACACACACACACACACACACACACACACACACACACACACACACACACACACGTACACACACACACACACATACACATACACACACTTTTTTCTTTTTCTTTTTTTCTTTTTACTTTTACACTTTCTAACAAAAGTTTGCCTGAGTCTAGGTATACTGGCCTCTAGAACATTTCAGCAGCATAAGGGAGATGTCGTAGGAGTATTCCAGGCAGCTGCTATTCAAATTCTCTTGCATTTTCTGGCAGCAATGTGCACCTAGGTGACATTTTTACATCCACTTCCCAGCAACAATCATGGATTAAAGAACTACCATTCAACAATTGTGTGCTATAGCCAATTTCCCTTGCATCCTCGGTGCAATAGACAGCACTCACTTTCCATTTAAAACACCTGCTGTACCTGATGCAGAACTATACATCAAAAGAAAGGGGTATCAGCTGGTGGTCTCAGCAGGTCTCTAATTACTAATATCATGGTGACACATTCTGGTAGCATCCATGATGCTGCAATTATGGGGAAAGTGGTCTGAGGGCTCCTTTCCCAACATGGTAAAATAACTGAGGGACTACTAGTCAGTAAACACAGGACCACAGTTATGATGTAATCAGAATCCACACCTATCAACATTAAGCATGAGGGAAACATATGTCCTGGTGGTATGATTTCAGACCAGTAACACTGTTATCTCATCTAGGAAGGCAAGGGTGACCCACCTCCAGTGGCATTCCTCGCCCA
This sequence comes from Protopterus annectens, assembly GCF_019279795.1. Taxonomy (NCBI): domain Eukaryota; kingdom Metazoa; phylum Chordata; order Ceratodontiformes; family Protopteridae; genus Protopterus; species Protopterus annectens. The sequence goes on from NC_056733.1 coordinate 1,080,393,502, forward strand.
TTCGTAGCAGCAGTCTGTTGTCTGCACTGAGGATTGTGCCAGAGTAACATCACTGACAGGCCTCACTGGACCTGTTGTGACTGCCCAATGCATTGATTATGTTTGGAAGGACTGTTCACACTTCATTCCTCCAGACAGTATTGGCCGTCCATCCAAGAAAACTGGAATCATGCTGGGGAGGAACCTTGATTATAATTTCATTCTCTCTGTGTGAGAAATTGTCTTCTCTACTTCTGATTGACTTCTGGAAGACAGCGTGATATGCAAATGTTATACTTTATATGGAGGCTCGCACTTGATATGATGATGTTACAAGCATATGTTCAATTGACTATCGCACCTCTTGTGTACAGTGCAAAGCTGTGCTAAACAATTAGTTTCATTTGTATGACTGTTATGAATAGATCAGAATAAATATGTAGTACATAAGTAACAATGTCATCACATGTACAATCCATTAAAAAGTTGTATTGGTCACATGTGGGGTGTGAACCCACGGCAGTGGATATTATAACAAGTAAGGGGACAACCACACAACCAATGTGCCATAGTAATGTTCCACAGTCAATGCACATCCAAATAGAATGAGCATGTGTAATCCAAGAATGTCAGATGCCTGTTATATACAACCACAGACAGTGATGCACACCATAAAAAGAAGTTATCTTACCATAACGTTCCATCTGTGTTGTTGATCTTCGTACATTCATTACTGATGGGTTATCGGTTCCATCCTTGCAACTGAGCCAGCCTCATACCAAGCTCGTGTCAGCCAAAATCTCTCTAGCCAAGATCCTACCCAGAATACTCTGCTCTCTGTTACCTCAGATCGAGTTTGCAAGTTGATAGACAAAAGTAGAGACTACCTCTTTTCATAACAGACCTACAATAAAGGAAAAACAAGGAGTATATGAGATCAACCAGGAACCTCCGGAGGGGGACGGAGGGTGGGGAGTAATGAATGAACAAAGATCAGCAACACAGATGGAACATTATGGTAAGACATAACTTCTTTATCTGATGTTGAAAATCTTCGTTCATTCCTTACTGATGGGACAGAGTCCCCAGCTACCTGTATCCCTGGGTGTCCCTCATGGAAGGACATTCCTGAGGACCATAGAACCAAAAGAAGCTCTACCTCTGGAGCCCAAATCCAATCTGTAATGAAGGATAAAAGTATGGGGTTTGGCCCAAGTCACAGTGAACAAATATCATTGAGGGAAGCCCTATCATGGAAAGCTGCTGAAGTTGTCATAGACTTTGTAGAATGAGCTTTCACTCTGTGAGGCGAGGTGATGTTGTTCTTGTTGTAGACAAAGGTAATGCAATTTCCCAACCATGATGCCAATGTAACTTTTGAGACTGGATGACTTAGCCTTGGTCCAGAAAAGGCCAGAAATAGTTGGTCTGATTTACGGGTAGATTTTGTTCTGTCCAGATAAAATCGTATTTGCCTGTGAACATCCAGGGGATGCAGGCAATACTCTCCCTTGTTAGAATAATTAGGAAAAAATACTGGGAGGTCAATGGACTGGTTGATAGACCACTCTGACACCACTTTTGGTAAAAAGGAAGAATTAGTTCTTAGTGATACTCTATCCTTATGGAAAATAAGGTAGGGACGTTTGATGCATAAGGCTTGAAGTTCTGACAAACATCTGGCCAATGTGATTGCAACCAGAAACAAAGTTTTCCAAGAGAGGTACTTTAAATCACATGAAGACACAGGTTCAAAGGGGGGGAGCTGTAAGGGCTTGTAGAACCAAGGCCAAATCCCAAGGTTGTACTAGTTCTCTAAATGGAGGTTTTAGGTAAAAAACACCCTTCAAGAAAGTCTTACAGAGTCTATGTGACATGAGTGAAGAATCCTGAAAGCCAGTTTGGGAATTAGAAATGGCAGCTAAATGAACACGAATAGTAGAGGCTGACACCCCAGACTGAAAAAGATGTGATAAGTAATCTAAAACCACCGAAACTAGGGCTGACAAGGAGTCCAATTGTTTATTCGCTGCCCATAATGAAAACCTTTTCCATTTGCTGAGATAGATTAGCCTAATGGATGATTTATGAGATGCAATAAGAATATTGTGCACCAGGGAAGAAAGGTTATCCTGCCTGGCAATCACAGGAAGTGGAGAAACCAAGCTGTCATCTTCAGGCTTGTTAGATTGGGGTGAGTCAGACCCTGTGGATGGGAGATCAACGTTAGGGATGGATTGAGGATTCATGGTCGATCTAGCAGGTGAGGTCAGAGGAAGAGGAACCAAACTTGTCGAGGCCAATATGGAGCAATGAGAATCACTTTGCTCTTCAACTGCCATGCTTTCTTCAGAAATTGAGAGATGAGGGGAAGAGGAGGATAAGCATAAAGCAGACCTGAGAGACAAGCGTGGACTAGAGCATCTCTCGGTGACTGTCCCTGAGGGGGGATCAGGGCAAAGTAGTTGCTCCACTTGTAGTTGGTTGGGGAGGTGTATAGATCACAGCAAAGCTGGCCCCAGAAATTGAAAATTCTTGCCGGTATCACAGGGTTGGGGGACCACTCATGAGGTTGTAGAATGTACCTGCTCAATTTCTCTGCAATCACGTTGGAGCTCCCGAGAATGTGCATTGCAATTAGAAAGCGTTTGGAAGCTATCACCCATTGCCATATTCTCAAGGCCTCTCAGCATAACGGATAAGATCTGGTCCCCCCTTGCTTGTTGATGTACCAAACCACTGACATGTTGTCTGATTGGATCACAATAGTAACCCGAAATAGCACACTGTCTTGAACCACAAACAAAGGAAAGGCGCAATCTCTCCAGTAACAATAAAGGCTTTCCTCTTCTAGTAGTAGGAACAACAAAATATAACAAAGTCCACCAATTCAATATTCAATATACAAACATCCGATTTATTTAATAAAAACAATAAAAATACCAAAGATTAAGTGCTTTCATCTCCTATATGGAGACTTCATCAGAATCTGTTGTTACATAAGGATCCTCTGCTTATATAACTCTTACTAGTTCATTAATTAGTAAATTAGTTAATTGGTCTTAAATTCTTATAGGCTGGCCATTGAGTGTTACAACTGAATTTTAGTACAGTTCGTAGACAGATCACCAATACTTTTATAAAATACATAAAAACATGCATAAATACTTAATAAATACTTAAAAATGCATGGAAATAAATCCATGTCTGTCCAAGATTTGTAAAGCATCAAAACAATGAAAAAATAGTAAAAATAATTTTAATTAAAATGTGTAGAGAAATATTAAAATCAAATACTCTACTGTCACGCAAGGTATTAGAAAATCAGTGTGTGTGTATGTATATGTAGACCTAAAATGTAAAATATTTTGAAAATATATTTAAAAAAAAATTTTAATGGTGAATTACCATCAGACTCCAATAATACTAGTCTAATGGTGTCTCTTTGGGTCATCAGCTAGGATCTTGAGGGCTGGATAGATGGATATGTGGTCATTTAAACCATAATTCCCACAAGAATCCAACCTTAACTGCCACACCATCTCTCTGAATTCAAGTTTGGTCTCCCAGTCCCCACCTCTCTCTTGTTTGACAACCTCTTCCAAAACCCAGAATTTAAAGTCAGCATCTCTACATGTACGGCTATGTCTAAATAAGGCATTATTGTCATTCATCTTAATAATATCTCTGTTGTGCTCATAAATACGTGCCCTTAAATTACGTTCAGTCTTCCCAATGTGATATTTCCAGCATTTCTTACAATAGCACAAGTATACTACACCTTTTGTATAGCAACTAAAATATTTATTTCCAGTCAACCTCACATTAATACATGCAAGTTCAAGCTCTTTGGCATCTGTCATAAAGGAACATTGTGCACACCTACCACATTTAAATGTGCCATATTTGTTACATGTTCCGCCTCTCCCAATTATATTTTTTCTCTTTTCAAATATATTTTTCATATTCCTGTTTTTCCTAAAAGTATATCTAAGTGGTTGCTGGAAGATATCAGTTTTTGTAGGCATTTTGTTAAACAACCACATACATAAACAACAACTAGATGAAATTGTTAATAGTGAAATCCCTTTAGGAGAGATGGGACCGCAAAGGTCCAAAAGGATAAGGAATTTAGACCAACAACCTTCTTATGCATAAATCATGGCCATCAGAAAGTGGTAACTTACGGCCGCATTCTGTATGTTTGAAACCAACACTACTTTTCTTGTCCGACTTAATGATACAGAGAAGGACGACAGTGCCAAGGAGTTAAGAAAACTACCCAGAAGGGTAAGAAGAGAGAAAAGAAGGATTATCAATGATGGTAATGAAGAATTACCTCAAAGGTAAGAAAAGGGTAATAAAAGGGAAGAAAAACTATAGGGAGAGAATCTTAAAGTTATGATAGGGTAGGAGTATAGAGATAGTAAGTGATTGAAAACTTTTGAAGCACTAACAATATAGAATCTTTCAAAAAATTGTTCACTTAGCTGAGAGAGAGTGGCTTGACACAGCTGTACAGCAACGTGGCAAACGAGATCTGAGGTAACAGGAAGCAGAGTATTCTGGGTAGGATCTTGGCTTGAGAGTTTTTGGCTGACACGAGCTTGGTATGAGGCCGGCTTGGTTCCAAGAATGGAACCGATAACCCATCAGTAAGGAATGAATGAAGATTAATAACATCAGATCAGATGTTACTCTCATAAGATGGTATGGCTGTGCCCCCCACACCCCCCGTTAATTATATATACCAACTCCGAGATTGCACTACAGTGAGGAAAGGGCAAATTACCTGATCCTCACTGTACCACGATCCCGCAACAACACTTTCGATGTACGGCATTTGCGATAAAATTCGATAACATGAAGTAGACCAATGTTTTCACCCCAAACTCGTAATAATGCACTTCATTATTACTCCCCTTCCCCCATTTTTCTACATGGGGTCAGAGTGTCATGTGATCTATTGCAACCTCTTTTGATTCAATACCAGTGTCCCACCTTCTTTGAGAGTCATGCCTGAGTGCTGCAGGTCTTCTCTCACAGTGTGCACCCAACCATCATCTAAGTCACTTCATCTCCATCACTTCCACCTTCCTCAACTATTCAGCCTTCACTGCCCAGGTGTCTGTAACTTAAAGAAGTGTTGGTCATAATGTGGGTTTGGACACCTTATTTTTCAGATTCATTGACATTACTCTGTCAACAAACTAACCCTCACACTCTGTGCCATTTTGCTGCAGCCCCCTCTGATTCTAGCTTTAACATCCCCAGTCAAACTTGCCTTCTCCTCAACCACCCCTCCTAGATACTTGAAACTGTTATCCTGTTCTGATATCTTTCCTTCAGTCTCACTTTTCTGCTTCTTCTGATTTCCTCATTTCCTGCTATGACAACAGTCTTGTCTGTACTCCATTTCATTCTATGTGACTTGAGATCTGATGTTGTCAATCTTCATCTATTCTTGACTTGTGGGTATGGTTCCGATCCGGCCAATATATATAGCTCATGTCAGCCAAAAAAATCTCTCAAACTGCTAGTCTTCTCACAATACCCCATCTCCACATTACCCAGATCTCGTTTGCAGGTCTTACAGCAAAGACATGTCAGCTGACTCCTCTCTCATAGCTAAGTAAAACTTTATATTTTGACTCTCCTTTCCTAGTTAATTTCTTGATAGTAATGTCTAGTAGTTCAGAATTTGCTGTTTCTCTCGTTTATCCTTAGTGTGAGTGTGCTTTGTTACCCTTCCCGTTACTTTCGGTAAATTCCCACTACTATCGTTGGTGGTTCCCTTCCCTCCTTACCATTAGGTAATCTTTCTACCATTGCTGGTAGCCTTTTTCCTTGTGGTGTGACTGGTTGTTTGCTTTTCTCTTCCTTTTTCTTTCTGCCTCTCATGGTTTTATTTAGGGTGATGGCAGATAAATCAAAAAGCTCTACTACAGGCGTCAAACAATGTAAAGAGTGTGGCAGAAAAATGCCAAACTCAGATAATCATGATTGTTGTGTGTATTGTTTGGGTGTGTCCCACTTGTGTGTTGACTGTACAATCTGCCATGGTTTCAGTAATAGAATCCTAGCAGAGTGGAAGAATAAGCTTATTCTCAAAGGGCTACTTAAAGCCCCTTTTGAAGAAGCCTTGTCCAAGGCGACCAGTCTCCTCTGGCTTTTGGTTCCAAGTCTTCCCATTCAGTGCAAACATCTCTTTCAGCACCAATGGTTAAAAAAAATAAGCATGCTTTGGCAGGTTCCTCTTTGGAACCAAGAGCTAAGGTTCCAAATCTTTTGGAAAGGTCTGAATCTTTGGCACAGTTACCCTTACTAGTGCCTTCGACATCAATCATGATGTCCACTCAAATTACAACACCTACTTTGACCACAGTTCCGACACCAGCACCAATTGTCACTGCCACCGTGTCGGTGCCAATATCTTCCCCAGCCCTACTGATGGTGCCAAAAACTGATATCTTTACCCAACCTAGGACTACTTATTCCCCCTTCATTGATCCCTCTGTTGGAGAACTTCCTCGCCCTTTCCTGAAGAGACTCAAGCCTCCTTCTGGGTTGTCTGTTCGTTCCACCACAAATCTCTCAGAAGTTCATATAGTAAGGTTGGTGGATCAGATCCTGACAGCCAGGGGGTCTTCCCTCATCTTCTCAGCCCACTTTCCCTTCTGGTGCAGGGGGTTTCTCCCCTACGACTCCTTCTTATTCTCCTCCTCTGACCTCTTTACAGGCTTTAGACTCAAACTTCATAGGTTCCAATGACTTCAGCACCAACAACCTTTTTGTCTTAGATGCCAGGTATGGCTCTGATGCCTTCAGTGTCTTCAGGGCCAACAAGTCCCCTTGACTGTGTCTTCACCATTGGACCCATCCTCTGTTCTGGTTTGTCAGATGGGTGTCTCTGGGTGAGGTGCAAGCCCAGTTCCAAGTTTATCTGTCTCAGTTCTGGGCTCCCATTCCTCCTCAGGTGGTCCGGCTTTTCAAGCCATGGAAAGAGCCTTGGCCACTGCCTCATCTGGGGTGGCTCCTGCATTACCGGAGTCTCTCCCTTTGAGCCTAGGTTTACTGGTTCTGCCACCAACCTCGATCCCTGGACAGCGAGCACCAAGGCCAAAAGACTTACATAGTAAAGGCATACCCTCTTCTGAGTCCTCTTCAGATAGTCCCACTGAAGAACCACCTCAGAAGAGATTGTGTAAGAGGAAACACCTTGATTCTCCCAAAGACTCCATCATGGAGGACACAGATTTCAATGAGGGGTGGGTTCTCCATGGTCACCCCCAGAAGACATCTCCTTCTGAGACATTCTTGAGATCTTAAAACAAAGGGGTGATTGGAAGCTCAAAGACCCTTCCTATGAGGAATCTGTGTACTTACAGGCCTTTGGTGCTCACCCTTCTACCTCCTGGATGATCCCATCCACTGATGACCTAATTAAATTGATTGCGCAGCAGGCTTGGAAGGCTCCTGACTCTGTAAAGCCCATACCCTGGAAACCTGATAAAATACTTTTTGCACCTGAGGACCATCCACATTGGGCAAAAGGCTAAGCAGTTGATGCCATGGTGGTTGTGGCTGCCACTAAGAAAGAATTAGCTGAGGAAAGTTCTACTGTACATCCCCCTAAAACAGAGTCCAGGGCAATAGACAGATTTGGGAAGCAGGTCTATGCATCATCAACCTTCTCCATCAGGTCCTTGAACTTTTTGGCACACTTTAATAGACTTCAGAGGGATCTGGTCAAGGAGCTATCAGATACCCTGGCAGGATCAGTGGCTGAGGGGGTCCAAGAAAAGGTCACCTCCCAGTTAACTACATTGGAGTCTATTTTGAATTTGTCCATGAGGCTCATTGCACATGCAGCCAAGGGGGTGACCAGGTCAGCAAGTTTTGGTGTTGCTATTTGATGATATGCTTGGATATGCCTGTGTGAGTCTGTGGAACCATTCAAGTTTTCCTTTGTCAATGCTCCCTTTCAAGGATCCTCGCTGTTTGGGCTCAAAGTAAAGGAAACTCTGTCCAGGTGTGAAAAGGATGGAAAGACTCTGTCTGCTGGGGGTGTATGTTTTTCCATTCCTCAATGATTCTACTGCAGGAATCAAAGGAGTGGTAAGATGTGGTTGAAGAAGTCCCAGAAGCTTTTCCAGGGCATACGTGGTCCAACTCCCCTCTGGGCAGAGGGTGGAGTTACAATGGAAGATGCCGTCCCAAGGGCAGGGGTGGCTCACAGAATCAGGGTTCTAGGGAGTCCTTTTCTGGTCAACCCTACCAGCACTCCTGATTTTCCTTGCACCCAACCACCTGGTAATGCATAACTACTGATGCCTGGGTGCTAGGATCATTTCCAGAGGTTATTTAATTCCCTTCATTCTTTACCTGAGAACAGAAGCAAGACTCCCTGATGTTCCACCCAGTCAGATGTATCAAGCAGCTTTAGAAATACAAACGTTGTTAAAAAAGTCGTTCAAGAAGTCCCACTAGACTAATTATGATACGGATTTTACTCAAGACTCTTTTTAGTGCCAAAGAAAACAGGGGACTGGAGACCAATTTTGGATCTCAGCATTCTAAACAATGTGTCCAACAGTCAAAATTCTGGATGGTTATGGTTCAGTCAATACGTCCCCTCTTAGAGGAAAACAATTGGATATGCTCTATCGACTTTCAAGATGTGTATTACCACATAAAGATGGACAAATACTCAAGAAGGTTCCTCCACTTTTGGCTAACAGCCAGTCATTAACAATTCAGAGTGCTGCCCTTTGGTCTCACCACAGCCCCCCAGGGTGTTCACCAAATGCATGGCAGCGGTCACAGCACATTTGAGTATGCATGGAATCTGAGTGTTTCCTTACCTAGATGACCACCAGGCATCTACTTCTACAAACAACAGCTTTAATTCTGGAACTATCTCAACAGTTGGGCATCATGGTCAATCTTACAAAGTCTCAACTAACCCCTTCTCAGGATATGGAATTCATCAGAGCTCGTCTCAATACTCTATATTGTGTGGCATTGCTTCTCCACCACAGGTTGCAGAAAATACAATTGCAGGTTCATCCTCTCTGTTTGAGCAAGATACCAGCTCACCTAATCCCGCAAGCATTGGGCTCCATGGCAGCAGTGATCATGTTAGTTCCACTAGCAAGATTTCATATGAGACTTCTTCAATGGCTCCTTGCGAACCAATGGTCAGTCCTAAACCACAACATGAATCAACTAGTTTTTAAATCAAACTGGTGCAAAAATGACCTAACCTGGTGGATGCAGTCCAAGGAGATTCCTCTAGGCTGTCCCTTTGCCCCCCATCCTCCGTCCAAGGCCATAGTAACCACGGATACTTCCCAGATGGGGTAGGGGGCATTATCTTGGGAAGACAGTCCAAGGCACTTGATCCCCCTTGGAAGCCAATCTACATATCAATGTTCTAGAGCTAAGGGCAGTGCTTTTGTCCTTGCAAGCATTTCTTTCTGCCTTGCCTCAAGGGATGATAGCTATTTAATCAGACAACATGTCCATAGTCTGGCACAGCAACAAACAAGGGGGAACCAAGTCCTACCCACTGTGTCAAGAAGCCCTTTGAGTGTGGCAATGGGCCATAACTTCCAAATGCTTTCTGACATCAAAGTACATCCCAGGGAGTTCAAACGTGATTGTGGACAAACTGAGCAGATGAATCCTCAAGCCTCATGAGTGGCCTCTGAATTCCAGAGCAGTGAAAAAGATCTTTCTTTGTTGGGGCCAGCCTTGCTGTGACCTGTTTGCTTCACCCCTGAACAACAAGTGCAGAAGCTACTTTGCCCTAATTCCCCCCCAGGGGTAGTCTCCAGAGATGCTCTTCTCGATTGGCCCCCGCATCTCCTTTATGCTCCCCCCCCCCTCCCTCTGATACTTCCCTTACTCAAGAAAGCAGCTTGGTTAAGAAGCAAAGTGATCCTCTTTGCACCTTACTGGCCTCGACAGATATGGTTTTCCTTCCTCTGGTCTCATCTACTTTGCCGTCCATGGATTCTGGACCCAGTTCTGGACCTTCTGTCCCATCCTCAGAGACTAGTGTACCCCAGTCTACAGCCCCTCAAGGTAACTGCTTGGTTTTTCCAATTCCATTAGTCGCCAGGCATAATAATATTCCATCTCCTGTTCAACACATTTTGTTGGCATCCCATAAACCATCCACCAGAAAACTCTACCATTGTAAATGGAAGAGATGTTCTATTTGGTCTTCTGATAATGGTCTGGATCCTTTTTCAGCCCCAGTAGAAAAAGTCCTGGGGTTTCTAGGAGCCACTTTAGGTAAAGAAGCTTTTGCCTCCATGATCAAGGTCATCTTAGTAGCTATTTCAAATTTCCATAATGGTATCGAAGATCAGCCCATAATTTCCCACAGGCTTTGTAAGGTTTTTCTTAAAGGCACCATTCATTTATAGCCCCATTCAAGGATCCCCTACCACCATGGGACTTGACTATTGTATTACAATCTCTTACATTACCTCCATTTGAACCTTCAGCTACCTGTAAGAGCTGTCACCTCTGCGAGACGAGTCTCTGAATTACAGGCTCTATGTTCTAAAGCCCCTTATTTAGTGTTCCATAAAGACAGAGTGTCACTCAGAACAAAGCCGGCTTTTCTTCCCAAATTTATCTCAAAGACCAATATCAATCAATCTATAGACTTGACTGTATTTTTCCCAAATTTTTCTAATAAAGGTGACTGCTGCTTGCACCTTCTGGACGTGCACAGGCAGTTACATTTTTGTCTGCACAGAGCTAAGCAATTTAGACAATCAGAACAATTATTTGTTTCCTTTGCAAGCACAACCTTGGGCAAATCTGTTTCTAAGGTTACTCTGTATAGATGGTTAAGAGTTTGCATTTCCTTTATTTATACAAAAAAGAATCTAAGTCTCCCTATGCCAGTTAAGGCACATTCTACCAGGTCTATGGTGACCTCAGCTTTTTCTCATTCTAAAGCTTCCTTGTCAGACATCTGTGCAGCTGCAACATGGGGTAATCCACATACCTTTGCTACTCATTACAAACTGGATATGGTGTCCAGGGGGAGAGCCTCCTTTGGTTCTGTGGTTCTCAGGAATGTTCTTCTATAGGGCCACCCGGGATCTAAGGTAGCTGGGGACTCTGTCCCACAAGTCCAGCAAAGATGAAGATTGACAGCATCACGTAAAGAAGTTATGTCTTTCCATAATGTTCCATTTGTGTTGTCTATCTTCATCTATTCTTGTGTCCCTCCTCACCTGCCCCCTCCTTTACAGTTCTAGTGGCGTGAAATGCTGTCCTAGGTTTCCCCCTTGAGATACACCTTGGACATGGCTTCTGGCTTGAGTTAGGGTGTCTTCTTCTGTAAGCTTGCAAGCTTAATCTGAGGTAATGTGGAGAGGGGCATTGTGGGTAGGCTACAGTTGAGAGATTTTTTTTTTGGCTGGCACGAGCTATATATATCAGCGGGATCAGTTCCGAGGATAGGAACTGTACCCACAAGTCAGTGAGTACAAACAGTATCAGAATTACCCATTCTAAAGGCTTAAACCTTGCCTTTGATATAAATAGAACCTGCTGGAGAGAGAGGTATGTAACTCAGAGACTACCCCATCTATGGAACAGGCTCCCCATCCATGTGAAGCAGAGTTTCTCCCTAATCCAGTTCAAGTACAACTTGGACAACTGGATGGGAAACCAGAAATGTGTCCCTGGTTTGGCACCTATGTCTCTGATGCAGACAGGTAACCTGTAAATGGTTCATCTCCCAGGCCCATGCTTACACTTATCAAGGGTATCAGAACTTGTCAGAGATTTGGGATGCATGGCTAGGCTTAAAAAGGCCCTTGTGGTCATTAGCCTAGTGAACACCTATGAATCTATGATGAACATATAAAGAATAAATGAAGACCGACAATACAGATAGAATGTTATGGTAAGACATAACTTCTTTTCTTGTATGCATACCCCAATCATTTGCTGAGCTTCTTGTTCACAGTCTGCTTGTAACAACACATCAACTGAGTACATCAGCTTTGTTGACCTGTGCCCTCAAACCAGTTTGCTAATGTAGTCCATCACCAGTATAAACAACTGTGAGCTCAGAGCTAAGCCTTGATGTACACTCAACCCCATTCGGAACTCCTCTGCAAGTCCGAATACTGTTAGTACCTGTGCCACTGGGTCCTTGTGCATAGTCTGCACTAATTCTATCAGTGTTTCTGGGACTTCAGTACATTGCAGGGCTGCCCAAATCAGCTTTGTCATACTCTTTCCCAATTCTGGGAATGCTCATTTGGACTCATTCCTCATTTTTAACTTCTCCACAATCTGATCTGAATCCAAACTGCTCATCTAATATCTTACTTTCTGTTTATTTATCTATCATTCATCCTTTCCTGCACTTTCTTGAAGTATGACAGGAGTTTGCTACCTCTGTACTGCCTGCTTGTGTATGTATTGTGAATGTATAACAAAGGACAGGGTAGCAAAATTACAATCTCTTGCATCACCATACATGCTTAGACTGCAGTTATATCCACAGAAATATATGAATAGCAGCAAATTGGTTGTGCTGTGCATAAAAATTGCACAAACACGGGAAATCAATCATCTCAGTCTTCCATTGCATAGGCTGATTGTCTGTGACTGCAAGTTGCCTGTATCATCCAAACCAAGTGTTTAATAAACTTTGAGACACATTGTGTTGTCATCATGGAAAACTGTGACAAGTCTACCTAACTAGGCTAATGGGGACTAATGTCACTAAGAACCTGAATGCGTACAACTGTAGAGCATATGTGCATACATTCTTATCAGGAAGTGACAGTTAAACACTCTTGTTCCTGGACCTTCAACCTCAAACAAGACGGGACTAGTCTAAAAGTACACAAAGTACAAATGCATACACGCATGTACAAACAAATAGTCGGCTAAATCCATCCCGTCAAGAAACAAACTGACTAACCATGATGTATGTATTCAGTTAAAACAAACACAATTGAAATAAAAATAAATAAAAATGGTGGATGATCCCATCCAAGAGTAAGTAACCACCCACATACCCGCACCAAAGTTAAAATAGGAAATGTTTGAAATAATAAAAAAAAAAGTTACAACGCATTACCATTTAGTAAAAAACAACAGCAGAAGTACACAAAATACATAATTTGTACCCATTTATTCCTCACCATGCACCCACAGAACAGGAGCCGAAACCACTGACTTATCACGGCTTTACAATATCTCAAAAATAAAAAGTTGCACTTACCTGTAATACCTAGCACCTATCTGGTATATTTATGGGTCACACAGTATTTTGGTAGTAGTCTTCATCTACAAAGAGGACAATTTCAAAATAATTTGTTCAAATAATTAGCAATGTAGCCAGTATCAATGTGACAAGTCATGGGTCAACAGGACTATTTTTCCTTTTACAAGAGAAAAGATTGCAAGAGAATCTCCTCCAGATTTCCACTCTGTGTGTTCTGAACTGAGGCAAACGTCCTGCAGGAAGTTCAAAGCATGTCACACCTCCTACAGAGCCATACCCCACCAATAATGGCTTCTGTGCCACTTTTCATAAAATCCCTTAATTGTGAAGTATTAATAGAATGGGACTCTGTCAGACCTGAGGAATGAATTTCTGTCTCCACCACCTTGTTAATGTGAATGGGGACATTTTTACCCCTTTTCAGTGTCTCATTCAGATGAATGGAAACATTTTTACCTGCCTTCACACCTGCTGTGGTATTGTCTTTGCCCTGTATAAGGGCAGTGGTGACACAGATTGAGTGACTACATCAGAATACTTTACAAATGACCATATTATACTAGTATCCATGCGGATGACTGTATGGTCACTGTCCTTCACTAGCACATGGCAAGTGAGACAAAAAATCATTCTTTAATAGTAACTGAGGCATTTGGGCTTGTTAAACATCATGCACTGCAACTGCACTGTTTTTAACCCATTGTGAGTTATTCCATGTACAAATATTCCCTTAGTAGCACTTGTGTGATCACCTAGTAGTACTCATCTTAGACCCTTAGCTCTCTCTGACCTCTCTCCCTCAGATTCTGACAAATATGGATGGACAATTTCTTACAGTTTCTCCTGCCACTCTGTTTGATTTGGGCATACTGAGACAGTGTAGCAACTGCCTCATGTACACAGACAACCCTCTACTACTACCACCTAGGAACACAATTTGTGAGAGATGCAATTATATTAGGATCCTAGAGTCTGTGCTCTCTCCCACATAAGCCAGTATATCTGGTACTGAGAAAGTTGTCAACACAAACAACACACCTCAAACACCACTCACACCTACACAACACACACCCACATATGTGAAGGTCCTCAACAAAAACATACCCAAACAAGAGAGACCTCAGAGGCAAAAACACACATGAACTCCACTGCCCACCACACATAGTCCACACACCTGTGTCTCACAGCCACTAAGGTCTAAACACAAACCCAACATATTAGTAATAGGAGACTCCATTGTGAGACACACAGATGTGCCCCTCACCAGGCTGGATAAGGAGAAAGTCATGGTTAGTTGTTCGTCAAGTACCAGAATCCACCATATCACCCACGTACAAGTCTCTCAACAACAGGTACTGTTATGAGTAAGGTAACTAGATGGAATGAGTGGGAGGGTTTGGGTAAAAAAAACATGTCATGCTGTTCCCCCTTATCCATGTATTAGAGCTACATGTTAAATTCAGACTAAACCAGGAAGAGGCAGCATATACTACCTGTGTCATGAGGGCACAGATATACTGTGCATAACTGACTCAGCTAGGTCATCCAGGATTGGGGCTCCATAAAGAACAAGTTAACATGGAGGCTTTGCCTTATGGTAGCTTTGCTTGAAAGATGTCAAAGAACCACCACTGCTGCTTATTAAGTTTACTTATATTTTAATATATCCCTCCAGTTTTATACTACTATAAACCTGTAAGATGAGCAGATATATACATTGCATTACATTACATTTGTTTGCTAGGACAAGGTGACAATAAGTCTATCTAGTTTTCCATTTAAATGCAGTCAGCATTCCATATTCCTTATTTTTCTACCATCCCTCTCAGATCCCTTGACACGTATCTGGCATGGCTTAGTGGTAAATCACTTTGTCTATGGTGTACAGGATCCTAGGTTCAAGACTTGCAGGAGCTATTTATTTTTGGGTGAGAGGATGGCATAATGGTTAAGGTGTCTACCTTACAGAAACAAGGTGCATGGTTTGATTCTTACATAGGGTAATTGGCTAGGCTTGAAATGGCCCACAGGGGTAGTTAGCCTAATACTAACCTATGAACTTGTCCCATGCCCTCTTGAATACTTCCATGGATTCCACCTCCACCATTCATTTTAGTACTTCATTCTGTGAATCTACAGTCTCTCCATGAAGAAGTATTTTTGCAGACTACTTGGTCCATACTAATTGACTGCCTGCAGCCTTTCTCCTATGTTCTGTCCACTCATGACAACCCATTCATATCTCCATGATATAATATTTCTACATAATATCATGTGATCCTGTCTCTTCTGACCTCAAGTGAGATGAGCTTTAGCTCCTCTAATCTTCAATTATATTTTTCCCATCCATCTCCTTGCAGCCTTTTGGGGGCTGTCCTCTGGTCTTCTTCCAGCATCTTGATGTCCTTCTCTTTATATGGTTTTCAGTGATGTACTTTGTATTAAACGTGTGGCCTGAAGAGGGCCTGGTATAGTGAAAACATTAACTTTTTAATTCTGGAGTCTGTTCATCTGAAGATAGACCCCAGCATTTTGTTGGTTGTTACCACTGTCTTTTTACTGTGTTCCTGTAGGTACGGTTGCAGTTTGCTCAACGCTTTCAGATCCTTTTCCTGCTCTGCTGTTTTCAGTTGCAATCCTCCTCCTCCTCTGCTAAGAGTTGACATCACCTGCTGTACTATTCCTAAATTTGAATCATCAGCAAATGGGCTGATCCTGTTCTCTAGTCCAGCAGGTACTGTATATTTGAAATCAGCACTGAAGAATACTGTCCCCAGAAGCAATATTCCAGAATTTTCCCACTCATCAAACCCTTGGTGTCCCACCATGTAGCCACACAACAATCAGGTTTTTATCCATGTATGGCATAAATCTGACAACTTGGAGAGAGGGATCTGAAAAATACTATATCTGTTACTTGCTTAAGAAATTGTTTAGAAAGTCATATTGCAGCTTTAAATCATGATCAGTCTTTGCTACGGTGATTATCCAATGGTCAAATTCCCATTTAATGTTGTGAAGTAAGTAAAACTTGCTATGGCTGTGGTGGTCTCGTCACTCGTAGGAATGTGCTGGTTATTTTTTGTCTGGTTCAGAGCATGAGATTGAAACAGCTTTAGGTTAAGGACAAATTAAGAAGAATATCCAAGAACTGGATGCTTGTGAATTATACATGAACTGACATTTTTAGCTTGCACTCACTTGTAAGTAGTTCTTTTATTCTTTCTGGGAACCCAATTGATTGAAATAATGTCAACATTTTAGTGCTATACTCATAATTTTCCAGTATATTAAGCATTGATTTATGTCATAAATTATCAACACATTTTGATTTACTATACATAATCAGTCTACATCTTTCTCATTCTCTTCACATGGTTATCTACTACCTCTCTTCCAACCAACATCTTTTGCTTTACATCTTTGCTTTTAGTAATGACACCTCATCTTCTACAATAGTCCCTGCTTTTTCTTTACTATTTTATTAGAATCCTGTAATCTGCATCTACTAAAGCTGGTGAACTTCATTTTATTATGATCTTTCTCCCCCTTCTTCCAATGAAAACATACAAAGCTACAACAATTTCATTCATGCCACTTAAATCTGTCTTTCACAAACTCGAATTTCACCTGTGTGCAGCTCAGAGACTTGCAAATGAATACTCACCAGGGTACTTAAGTGTGAGAGACTCGAATACAGACAATTTGGAAACATATTTTTTTTCTGAGTTGGTGTGACCTTTGAGGCAGCATATTTAGTCTGCAGGATGTGGAAGTAGACCCCCCCCCATGTTGTTGGAGGTAGAACTGACATACCCCCTGCAGAAAATACTTGTTGTTAACTTCCTGCCAAGAGTGAACACAAGCAGTTTGAAGTGATCAGCAGTGATATACTAGAACAGATGTGAAAGGTACTGGATTTAACAAAGCTGAGACCATGCTTAATATTTTCTGGATGATTCACTTAATTTTACTAATACTGCATTCTTCTTTAAATCCATTCTCTTATTAAAATGTATCACACATTGTCTACTTGTATACTTTATACCTTCACGTGGTGGTTGCTTTCTCTTCTTATTCCACAAAAATACCATGTTCTAGTTCCTTTCACATATTTTTCTTCTAACTTTCTTATTTTCCGCTCCATTCATTGAATTTGTTTAACCTTTAGACAAAATCTAGCTGGAACCTAGTAGTTGAGTAAACTCAATACTGCTCTGCACTCCAGAATCACCTGACCCCACCACCACTTGTTAATCTGCACACCTACTACCCTCTGTACTGATGACAGTGATGTCTATGCAGATTGCTATGTCAGTTTATATAGGATTTAATTATGGCAATGCTCAAATACGGTACCTCTGAATGTCAATACTAACTGAAACCATGCTCTGTAGTTCTCAGAGTTAGGTCATACACTACAAATATTAGTGAGTTTTTTTTTTTTTTTTTTGTCTTATGGCAATATTTACCTGTAGGTCAAGGGTTTTTGAAATACTGGAAGTCACCTTAAACCCTCATCTTGATTTTGCTTCTCCCACACACACACAGACTTCAAATGTGATAAGTAGGAAAACAGGCCTTATTTATACTGAAATAAATCACTCCCCCTCACCCTCCATTTCATATTGATTTCCTTGTGTTTTTTTTCCCAGTGCTTGCTATAATCCACTTTCTACTTTCCTGTCTACCCCAAATGTGTATGACGAATATGGTGGCCACTACGGTTTGCATACCCACGCTCATGTTCCTGTTGGCTACTTTGGTTTCTATGCACCCTACATGTCACTTTGTGCCAAGAGCTTTCTCTAGGCACTGCAGCTCTGCATGCTAGCCACCTGTATTGCTATAGAGGGACAGATTTGTCATGATATCATACACATCACCCATGGACAGTGTAGTAGCACTACTTCTAAGGTGTGCTGATATAATGCTGCTATGCATGCTAGCCACCTGTACTGCTATAGAGGGGCAGATTTGTCATGATGTCATACACATCACCCATGGACAGTGTAGTAGCACTACTTCTAAGGTGTGCTGATATAATGCTGCTATGCATGCTAGCACTACTCAGCTACTTTATGTGGCATTTAGCTTGGCAGCACTGCTCTATAAATCTCTTTAATTTTACTTTTAAAAAGTCCGCCCCTGCAATGCTCATTCACATGCTCACACATCTGCTTGCCCTGAATAAATCATGAAATTAATAAATTCCGTGGGGAGATGTACGGGAAGCACTGGACCCTTTGTGGCACTCTTGATTTCCTTATTTCAGTTGGACAATAAAGAAATATATCTGGTAGAATGTAAATGTTATTTGATAGAATGGGAATGTGTATTTCTGTGTTATAGTACGGCATAATGAAAGCATTCTTGTAGCCTCTTACCTGTGCTATATCCCTTCAGTTTTGTTCTGGGGTACTAAGGAGCTGCACCTCCAGCAGAAAACCAGAAAGTATAAGAATGATAAGGCTTCTACATGGACTTATTGGAGGCTTGACATAATGCAGTAACTGTGAAATGGGAATGGTTGTACATTATATTCATCATTGGCCGGATTCACGAAGGCTTGCACGGAGTCTAAGAGTAGTGTAAGACTCCATGCAGCCTTCGCGATCCAGGAACAGCCCAAAGTCCGTGTAAGAGACAAGCTAAAACGGCTCTTACACGGAGTGGGTGTGGATAAGCTAATCACCTCACTTGCAGCCGAATAGCATGCAAATGAGGATAATTAGCGATCCAGGAAGCCCAGAACAGCCCGTGTAAGAGCCATTTTAGCTGCAGAAATGTACTCAGTTGACAACTGAGTACGTTTCTGCAAAAACTGCAATGGAGCCATGTCAGCTTCAAATAAAGGGTGCATATGTGTCAGGCAGCATGCCAATGGCCAAATATGTGGCCATTGGCAAAGTAACCTGATGCAAATATATTAAAAATATAATTTTTTTGTTTTCGGCGATTGCTGATGTTTAAACCCAGCGCAGCCCCGCGCAAACGGGCTGTGCTGTATAAAACATAAAAACGAAGGTTTTAAACCTACAAATGTAGGTTTTACGCAATACATGGAATGTCAATGCAGGGACCAGCAGACCAAAACCAACATGGCCACCGTGTAGTGGTTGCTAAGGGGGGAAGCTGAGTCTAAGACATGTAACTAAGCATTAGTAGGCAATCTGATGCAAGTGAGTGTAAGGATACTGAATTCCACTGTCACATAGCAAATGAGCACAGTCTGAGTAGTGTAAGAGTTACAGAAGGGGGAGGAACAGAGTAGGAGATAGGTGACATCACAGGGGGGAATGGTAGAAAGAAATGCAGTTCATTGGAGGTCAGAGTTACATGACAGATGTCAGACAGATATCATGGAAAGAGGTGTGCCACTAACTAAGCATGAGAAAGTCAAGAAATGGAAGGTGTACACTGTTGCCTACACCAAAGTTTCTTGCTGGATGTGTATGCGCACGTGTGCGCGCCATGAAGTGCGAGTAAGGCAGTGTGCGCGCGTGTAAGACAGACTGAGCATGTGGGAGCGTGTTGGGAGATGTTTAACACTGTTTGCGCGGGCGTGCACGCGTTTTAATCCAAATAAGCAGATTCTGAACTGTGTAAGTATGTGTGCGCCCGTGTAAGCCACTGTGAGCGTGTTTCTGCTGGTTTACACATGGCTCCATCCTGAGGAAACAGAAAGGAAAAAGGAAGCAACAGATTTAGTAGGAAGCTAGCAGGGAATACTGCTGGAGCTAGCAGGTGAAAACAATTAGATGCAGGCAATTACACAGGCAGAATAGTAGCCCAGCCCAGCACTTAAAACTCTGCAAACAGCAGTGCAAGATGTTTCTCTCAAGAGACACTGCAAGACAGGAGTTAAATTATCAGAAGTGAAAACTGAAAAAGCTGAACTCAGAGCAGAAATGTTAGGGGCTGCCATAGCTGTCATAATGAGACATAGGCGACTTGCTGGGGGTGGTGACAATGCAGATGGTGCCAGACAACCCACAGTGAGGAGACGGAGAAGAGTGTACAGGCCCAGGGTCACCTACCATGGGTTACATGAGCTGGAGATAGTAGAGCGCTATAGAGTGGACAGAGACCTCCTGCAGCAAATAGTGGAGCTGTGCAGGCCACGCCTCACACACAGAACCAACAGAGGGGAACCCATCCCAGTGGAAACCAAGGTATGTGTTGGCCTAAGAATACTAGCAACAGGTACCTTCCAGAGACCAACTGGTGATATGATGGGGATATCACAGGCATCAGCTTCCAGGGTACTGCACCAGTTCCTGGATGCCATGTCAGCACATGTCGGTGATCATGTATATTTCCCCAGTGCCCATGAGGTATTGGCCAGCAATATGCGTCTCTTCCAGCAAATAGCGGAATACCCTGAAGTAGTGGGTGCAATAGACTGTACGCACATACGCATCAAAGCACCAGCCGGTGAGCGGGGTAGGGCATACATCAACCGCAAGGGCTTCCCCTCCATCAACTGCCAGGTCGTGTGTGATGCCCAGGGCATAATAATGAATGTGTGTGCTGGCTGTCCTGGGAGCTACCATGATTCCCACATCTGGCATTTGACGCAGCTGTACCAGACATTTGCCAATGGGGACATCCCACATGGACACCTAGTGGGGAATGCAGGTTATGCACTGGAGCTGTGGCTGATGACACCCATCAGAAACGCACACACACCTGAACAGGAACGCCATAATGAGGCACACGCACAAACACGTAATGTAATAGAGCGTGTGTTTGGGCTGCTCAAGTCACGGTTCCGGTGTCTGGACACATCTGGTGGAGCCTTGCAGTACACACCAACTACATGTACCCAAATTGTCATGGTATGTGCTATGCTACATAATATGATCTTGCGAAAACAGCTGCAGCAGGACCAGCATAGGGCCGGGCCAAAAAGCCCCCCACCATTGCCAAGGCCATCACAGGCAGAGCGTGACTCGGAGGAGGAACAACCTGAGCCTGCCCCAGTAGGCAGAAGGAGGCATGCCCAGTATGCCCTGGCCTTGGCCAAGAGGCAACGCATAGCATATACACTGGCTCAGTAGGAACCCTGGGAATGATACCCCTCTCTGACTCACTCATATAGTAACAGGGATGCCTAACATGACACAACCTGCTCTCAAACATGTACAGGGAAGTGTAATATGCGCATCCGACAGAGGCAGCCCTGCAGCACCACCTGAGGCATGAATGCTATGTGTTAAGTAATGTAACACCATGTACTATATGCACACCTGAGGACCCTGACTAACATCCTACCCTCACCAAGCATCATGCCACAACATGACAATGAGATGATCAAGTGCAATAATTGACGGAAGTATCGCAGTTAGTCAAAGGGGATCCAATATGTGCCAGTCTGGGATGACATGCTGAGCATGACATGATGCACCACCTGCTAGGACTGGCGTGCACCTATCAGTGCAGGCCGTATGGATACTGGCAAAGGCTGTTGTTACCCACAGTGTGCCCTGAATAGGTAAGGCTCAAAACACAAACCTATCTTCATAGGTATCAGAAGGGATAAGAATAAGATAAGGGATAAGTCGAAACAGCAAGATGCATGCAGTCTAAACTCACCCAGTATGGAGAATGTTGATATCTGCTGTAACAGAAAACTGAGCCAAGGCTCACAACAGCACCCTAACACTACCAGGTTACACCTCATACTGTGCTGTACAGCCTCAAAACATGGAACAAGCTACAAAAGGAGGGCGACTAGCAAGAATTGTCAAGGATAACCACACCCCCATGTTGGTACCACAACAAAAGCAGCATGGACTAGCCATGGTCAAGTAACAGTGGCTAAAACTTCCCCCCAGTTTATAGCCTGCTACAGACTACTGTCCCAACACCAGGAACTGCACCTGGCCTATGCTGGAATACATGAATATATCAAGTCCTCCAAACCACATTATATTGGGTGACTGAAAATACCCAGACATAGACTGGGAGCATTATACTAGCTCCAACAGTGTAGGACAAAAGTTCATAGAATCCATAAACCAAAAGGCCCAGGAACAACGTACCACTCCCACAAGAGGGGTAAGCATACTGGATGTGATAATCAGCAACATGGGTACTGGATGGCAAGATGAGAAGTGTATTGCTCACTGGTAAAACCAGACCATAGAGTAATCACACTGGATATACAAATCCTGACCACAGTCCCTGGCCAGAAAACCACAGTGGAAAACATGTGTTAAGCAATATTTGCACTCCTCCAAACTGATGTGGAATCCATTAAAGGTCCTGTGCAGGTGCAAAATATGGGCCATACCTCAGAACCTGTAATACAGCCATTCCATGAACACTGCCAGGAAGGCTTGGATTATGCAATCCTAAATTAAAACAAGACACAATGCCATACACGCAGGAATCTGGCATGGTGGACACCAGCCATAACCAAACCATGCAAGAGAATGAGGAAGCTACTACATGATAGAGCAAACATAAACAATGAAGTAATCACTGATCAGTAGTATGGCAATAAAATCTGTCCACACATACAATCCACTAAGGCCAGCCACAACAAGTTGAATCTGTGAATCCTGAGGCAATGTTACACCTGCCCCAAGTACACAGACAACCCCCAACTCCACCCAAGAAATACAAATATATGTGAGAGATGCAACCATCTATCCAAACTGGAGGCTGAGCTCCCTCAACTCAGTACTCCCAAAACTAGTCAGGAGGAGAAGGTAACCACACACACCACAAACACAGTCCCACATAGACCTATCACAACTGCAAACCAAACACATAAACACAGAAAAACATTCCCGGAGGCACAAATTACAAACACAGCACACCAACAGAGGCCTCTAAAGCAGACACCCAATCAAACAACCTCCAAACATAGCACATGCAACACATAGTACACAAAGCTGGTGTGCCAAACAGTCACAGGCTAGAAGGAGAAACAACATGCCTGATACAGTTGTAATAGGTGACTCCATAGTCAGACACACTGCTGTCCCGCACACCAGACTGAACAAGGGAAAGGGTACAGTAAGCTGCCTGTAGGCTGCCACAATACGCCACATAACAGAAGTATGCAGGTCACTCCAAAGCAAGTAGAAATATGATGCAGTCATAGTCCATGCTGGTGTGAATGACCTGAGATGTACCTCCCTAGACTACATGAAAAGAGACATAGATGAGCTCTCTGATTATGTAGTCCAGGCCAGTGTGACACTCACCATTTGCAGCATCCTACCCTTACTAAGAATAATGCCACAATACAAACACGGAATGATCAGTCATAGCAAGTGGCACACTTACTGGTGTCATTCCAAGGGGATCCAATGTCTGTCTGCTTGGGATGTCATGCTTGACAAGCCACGCAGCTGTTCTTGGGATGGCTTGCACCTGTTACCCCTGGGCGTCTGAATATTGGATAAGGCCTTTGCCACCTCCATAGAGCCTTTTGTAGGCAAGGCTGAAAAGACTGACTCACCACCCTAGAAAACATAAGTGGAAAGAAACATAAGGGTAATGCTGACCAATGCCAGATGTGTAAACCCCAATATGCATGCTCCCAAGGCCATCCCCAGTATGGAGAACATTGATGTCTGTGCAGTGACAGAAACCTGCTGCAAGCCTCCTGACAGCACACCAGCACTACCAGGTTATACCACGTATCATGTGTCATGGCTCCAAAACCTGGAACAAAACATAAAAGGAGGGTGAGTATCCATATTCAGCACAGACACCCATACGTCCAGGTAGCTGACAATGCACAAGGCATTGGAGTCCACCCATGTGCAACTAACTGTAGGCAAGACTGCTGTACAGTCTGTAGCATGCTACAGACCACATTCTCACACACAGGAACCCCACCCAGCCGTCCTGAAGACACTGGACAGTATGAATGTCCCACCAAATACCAAACAAGGTACCACAAATTACCACATAGGTGGTAAACCATTATGTATGGAAGGAGTAACCAGGGACCTAGGGACACAAGTGGACAGTAACCTGTTATGTGACACCCACATTGCCAATGTGGCTAGGAAGACTGTCTACATTTGACACCGTATCAGGAAAGGATTCACATCTACGTCAACAGAGGTCATTGTCCCCCTATACTGTTCTCTAATCACACCCATAATCTAGTACAATGCCTCATATGGGATGTATCTTACCTGACACCTGCAGCAGTTAGAAAGACCTCAAAGGTACCTCACCAAGAGGATAAAGGGTCTCAAATATATGTCATATGCTGCCTGGCTGTAGACACCCCAGCTGAATGCAGTCACATACTGCCTACACAGAGGCATTGCATGCCTGTTGTAGAAGGCCATGCCCAACACAGGAGTAATGGACATGCTCCACCCCAGAAAACTCAAATCCATCGGAGCTGTGAGAGTGAGAGATGTCAACCTCAACAAATAATGAAATAGGATGTGCTGGTGGGACAGATACATAATCCAGAGGCTCCCACACCCTGGACCAGAATCCCACTCCATGTTAGGCAGAGCCCCTCACTGACACTCTTCAACAGGAATCTTGCCAAGTGGATGGATGATTGTAGAGTTACACTGGGGGTCTTCACTGTGTCATGTCCAGACAGTGGCACAGCAAAGCAAATCATAAATGGCCATAATATTCACATAGCAAGGGGTGGCAAAAGCCACACACACTCTGGCTAGGCTAACAAATGCCCTAGGGTGGATAGCCTAGTATGAACCTATGAACCTATGAAGATACAAATTGTATAGGACACTAAGGATAATCCCAAGGCTTTCACAACTGATGGTAGGAACCATGTTGGGAATTCACAGATATGCTCTGAATCACACAAATATCACAAACACACACACATATTGCCAACATACATCCTGACAGGTGCAGTGCAACCCCCGAATGCAGAATATCTATCCCAGCAGACTGCTGGCCCCCTGACATTGCAGATGCTGAGGTAACAGCCAACATCTACAAAGCAAAACACACAGCAGCAATGGTATGAGATGGTGTCCTGGGCTTAGTGCAACATGGACTCCAAGATGAATGGAATGCCAAGCCACACTACTTCTCAATGTCAGCCTTACCACAGAATATGTACCCAAAGAGCAGTGTACAACAACAGTGGTCCTTCTCAACAAAGGTGTTGCCTGAATGGATACTGAAAACTACTACCCCAGAATCCTGAGAAGCTCGGTCTGCACAGCTATGGAAAGGATCAGCATGTACCACAGACATAAAGATATTGGGGACCTACTGACACCGGACCCTACCCAGTGTGGCTTTCTTAAGTGCAGATCCTGCCCCTAAACATGTTTGATTCAATTGAAACATTCATTAAGGTCATTGATGAGGGCAATGTGGTCCACACAGCTTGGCTGGACCTTGCAAAGGCTTCTATACAATACCCTATGTGTTCATTATAGATAAGCTCACCAGCTTAAATATAAACCCCTATGTCAGTAGAGGGGTTGCAAACCAGACCAAGGACAGAACAGACATGGTCAGACATGCTGCAGCCATGTCAGACTACAAACCAGATATAACTGGCATTCCACAAGGCTTGGTCCTGGGATCTCCCTCGTCTGGTATATATGTCCCATGGGTACAGGCAAACATGGAAGGACTGTGTCCGAACATGTTTGCAGAGGACTACAAACTGCTCACCACATATGATCCACCAGCTGACACAAGCATCCCACAAAAGGGCCACATAGAAACAGACAACTGGTGCCATAGCCATGTCAGCAAGCTAATTGCAGAAACGTGTATAGTCAACCCCCGTGGATATACAGTAAGTGCCCAGCAATTACCACATAGGTGTTAACCCATTATGTAGTTAACATGTAATGAGAGACCTGGGGACACAAGGTGTGAGATATCCTGCATTGGACAAACATGTGCTGTAGTGTTTACAGAAACATACCATATACCCACCTAATCATGAAGGTTGTCAGATCTAGATAAGGGGAGGTCATTGTGGCTCTGCAGTCATCCTTCTTCAGCGATACAATTGACTACAATAGCCCCTGTGGGATGTACCTCAGCAGACACCTCCATCAACCGTAAAGTCCCCAACAGTACCTCACCAGGAGTATCAAAGAGCTTGCACAGATGCCATGTGTTGCCTGTGTTGCTGGTATCAATAAACATGCTGCACCTTGTACAATCTGAATGGCAGTGAGCTATGCACATGAGAGACCTGAACCCCAGCACTGACTTACATAGGACAAGCTGTACTGCATGATCCATAACACAGAAGCCACCCCACCCATGAGTGAACCCCAGTACAGGCTACCCATAGAGTCACTTATCAATCTTCCTCAATAGGAATCTTGATGAGTGGATGGGAGATGGTAGCTTTATCCTGGGTATCACTGTCATGTCACAGGTAGACAGAGGCACAGTATACTAACCATGACATATGTCATGGCAAACTCCACTTACAATGTGTGTTGAAGGACAAACACACTCTCCAACTAGCATTAGACATGGACTAGGGCACATCGCTAGTGTTTGCAAATGTACACCTATGTTGTGGAATACACTACCAATGTTGGACAAGCCTGGTTTAAGTAGTTCATATCTGAACAGAATGCAACATGGTCAGATGTACACAACTGGCCCCTAACCAGGCTGTTGTGCCCACTATCGAAATGTAAAGCAGTGATAGCACTAAAGCCCAGGATACTGTCCACCACAGTCAAAGTACTACCAGTACACTATACAGTACTACAGTGTTAGGTCAGTATGAAAGGATGTTGACAACTGTATGCAAAGTATCCCATGCAAACACTGCAGGCACAGTATAATCCTGTTGTGTTCACACACAAAGCAGTTGTACAGTAACTACACAACATGACACACAACACACAACCATAAACGGGTGATATTTGTTGAAGTTCACACTCATCCACAAATGTGGTGGGCTGCAGAGTCCAACATATGGAATGCTCACACTGGGCATGCTCACACACTTTGATAAATGAGACATATGTCAGACAACATGCCATGGGAAGGCTGAACTGGGCATGCTCACACACTTAGGCCAAATCTCAGTTTAGCAGTTGGACACACATATCTGGTATTTTTATGTGTTATTCCAGGAACCAACCACATTACAGCAGTCTACCCAGTGCACACAGTTAAATGACTACAGAGACATATCTGATATAGTGGATCCCTCCCATATGCAAACATCTTCCACAGATGCACAAGTTGTTCATACAAACAGGGAATGCTATGGCAATAAAGATGTGCAAACAGTCTATCAGCAACAAATAATGTGCATTTGACAATTAAACATATGGGTGTAGAGGTCAACACTAGGCTGTTTGCCCTAGGGAATGACAGCTTAGCCAGAGTGTGCTTGGTGTCTGCCTCCCCACAGGATGCACAGTCCCCTTTCTAAACACCGATGATGTCAGCACCCTATAAGTACAGCATGAGAAAAAAAACTTCCTGGTAATGCGAATAGTGTGCTCTGCTAATGGTTCCGTCTTAAGTGTCATAACATAGTTAGGTAGGGGTTTGAATCCTGGAAATGCTCAGTGTGTGTGTTGGTGTGTGTAAGTCTGTGGGAGAGAAATGTCCCTTTTGGCAACTGGGAAAACACACTACAGGATGCACATTCCCCTTTCTAAACACCGATGATGTCAGCACTCTATAAGTACAGCAGGAGAAGAAAAGCCTCCCCGTCATGTGAATAGCGCGCTCCGCTAATGTGTCCATCTCAAGTGTCATAACATAGTTAGGTAGGGGTTTGAATCTTGCGAATAGCAAGTGTGTGTGTTTGTCTGAAGGGGGTTAGTGTGTGCGAGGGAAATGTCCCTTTTGGCAACTAGGAGAACAGACTACAGAATGCACATTCCCCTTTCTAAACACTGATGATGTCAGCACTCTATAAGTATAGCAGGAGAAAGGAAACCTCCCAGTAATGCGAATAGCACGCTCTGCTAATGTGTCCGTCTCAAGTGTCATAACATAGTGAGGTAGGGGTTTGAATCCTGTGAATGACAAGTGTGTGTGTTTGTTTGAGGGGGGTTAGTGTGTGTGAGAGAAATGTCCCTTTTGGCAACTAGGAGAACAGACTACAGGATGCACATTCCCCTTTCTAAACACTGATGATGTCAGCACCCTATAAGTACAGCAAGAGAAAAGAAACCTTCCAGTAAGGCGAATAGTGCACTCTGCTAAGGTGTTCGTCTCGAGTGTCATAACATAGTCAGATAGGGGTTTGAATCCTGCAAATGGCAAGTGTGTGTTTTTGGCTGAGGGGGTTAGTGTGTGTGAGGACAATGTCCCTTTTGGCAACTAGGTGAACAGACTACAGGATGCACATTTCCCTTTCTAAACACTGATGATGTCAGCACCCTATAAGTAAAGCAAGAGAAGGAAAACCTCATAGTAATGCGAATAGCACGCTCCGCTAATGCGTCTGTTTCAAGTGTCATAATTCAGTTAGGTAGGGGTTTGAATCCTGCAACTGTGTGTGTTTGTCTGAGGGAGGTTAGTGCGTGTGAGGGAAATGTCCCTCCTGGCAACTAGGAGAACTGACTACAGGATGCACATTTCCCTTTCTAAACACTGATGATGTCAGCACCCTATAAGTACAACAAGAGAAAAAAAAACCTCCCAGTGATGCGAATAGCACACTCTGCTAATGTGTCTGTCTCGAGTGTCATGACATAGTCAGATAGGGGTTTGAATCCTGCGATAGCAAGTGTGTGTTTTTGGCTGAGGGGGGTTAGTGTGTGTGAGGACAATGTCCCTTTTGGCAACTAGGTGAACAGACTACAGGATGCACATTTCCCTTTCTAAACACTGATAATGTCAGCACCCTATAAATACAGCAAGAGAAGGCAAACCTCCTAGTAATGCGAATAGCGCGCTCCGCTAATGCATCCGTCTCAAGTGTCATAATATAGTTAGGTAGGGGTTTGAATCCTGCAAGTGTGTGTGCTTGTCTGAGGGGGGTTAGGTTAGGGTAGGGTAGGGTAGGGTAGGGTAGGGGAGGGAAATGTCCCTCCTGGCAACTAGGAGAACAGACTACAGGATGCACATTTCCCTTTCTAAACACTGATGATGTCAGCACCCTATAAGTACAGCAAGAGAAAGAAAACCTCCCAGTAATGCAAATAGCACACTCTGCTAATGTGTCTGTCTCAAGTGTCATAACATAGTCAGATAGGGGTTTGAATCCTGTGAATGGGAAGTGTGTGTTTTAGGCTGAGGGGGGTTAGTGTGTGTGAGGACAATGTCCCTTTTGGCAACTAGGTGAACAGACTACAGGATGCACATTTCCCTTTCTAAACACTGATGATGTCAGCACCCTATAAGTACAGCAAGAGAAAGGAAACCTCCCAGTAATGCGAATAACACACTTTGCTAAGGTGTCCGTCTCGAGTGTCATAACATAGTCAGATAGGGGTTTGAATCCTGCAAATGGCAAGTGTATATTTTTGGCTGAGGGGGTTAGTATGTGTGAGGACAATGTCCCTTTTGGCAACTAGGTGAACAGACTACAGGATGCACATTTCCCTTTCTAAACACTGATGATGTCAGCACCCTATAAGTACAGCAAGAGAAGGAAAACCTCCTAGTAATGCGAATAGCACGCTCCGCTAATGCGTCTGTTTCAAGTGTCATAATATAGTTAGGTAGGAGTTTGAATCCTGCAAGTGTGTGTGAGGGAAATGTCCCTTTTGGCAACTAGGAGAACAGACTACAGGATGCACATTTCCCTTTCTAAACACTGATGATGTCAACACCCTGTAAGTAAAGCAAGAGAAGAAAAACCTCTAAGTAATGCGAATAGCGTGCTCCGCTAATGCGTCCATCTCAAGTGTCAAAATATAGTTAGGCAGGGGTTTGAATCCTGCAAATGTGTGTGTTTGTCTGAGGGGGGTTAGTGTGTGTGAGAAAAAGGTCCCTTTTGGCAACTAGGAGAACAGACTACAGGATGCACATTTCCCTTTCTAAACACTGATGATGTCAGCACCCTATAAGTATAGCAAGAGAAAGAAAACCTCCCAGTAATGCAAATAGCACACTCTGCTAATGTGTCTGTCTTGAGTGTCATAACATAGTCAGATAGGGGTTTGAATCCTGCGAATAGCAAGTGTGTGTTATTGGCTGAGGGGGGTTAGTGTGTGTGAGGACAATGTCCCTTTTGGTAACTAGGTGAACAGACTACAGGATGCACATTCCCCTTTCTAAACACTGTTCAGCTGAAGGCCATGGCTCTGGCACAAGTTGTCTGTTTCTATGATGCCCCTTTGGAAGATGCTTGTGTCGGCTGGAGAGTCGATTATGGTGGCCAGTTCGCAGTCATCTGCATATTTGGTCAGCCACAGTCCATCCGTGTTGGCCTGTACCTCCAATAAATATATACCAAACAAGAGAGGTCCCAGGACTGAGCCTTGTGGGACACAACTCGTAACTGGTTTGGAGTCTGGCATGGCTCCAGCAATTCTAACCATGTGGGTTCTGTCCTTGAGCCACTGTGCAATCCATCTAGTGACATAGGGGCTTATATTTAAGCTGGTGAGCTTCTCTAGAATGCCCAAGTGGGGTATTGTTGTGAAGGCTTTTGCAAGGTCCAGGTAGGCTGTGTGAACCACCTTCCCCTCGTCAATGGCCTTGTTGACTGTTTCAAAGAAATCAACCAGGTTAAACCTGGTAGTGCTGGTGTGCTCTCAGTAGCCCTGAACCAGGCATCTGTTACTGCATAGATATCGATGTTCTCCATGCCGAGTGTTTTGGGTGCATGCATCTGGAGGTTTAGACTTTTGGCGTTGGGTAGCATTACTCTTAGTTTCTTATCCCTTGTGATACCTATGAAGATGGGTTTGTCATTTGAGCCTTGCCTAACATAGGCACTATGGGGGTAGCAAGAGCCTTTGCCAATATCTGAAAGCCCAGGGGTGACAGGTGCAGGCCGTCCCTAGCGAAGCAGGTAGTTCAACAGAAGATGAATATGTGAAGGTGTAGTGCCTGTGATTAGTTAGCAGTAGCATATATGACTGCTCACATGGACACATGCCAGGTAAGTCATATGCACTGTGTCACAGGCAATGTACATGTGAACAGGACAAACAGTGACATCATGTCAAGTGGGACATGGACATACATATAGTAAGCTATGCAGATGGCACTAGGAGTCCACAGAAGCTCTATAACTATGCATTGCAGGTGTGATCAGTATTCCAGGGTAATTGCAAGCAAACATGCATGCAAACAAAGCTAGAGTAAACAGGGCTGCATGTAGTCCATTGTACAACAAACAAAGCTGTACCAGTTCCAGTAGGTAACACTGCAAATATGCAGGCACTATGCACATGTACATGGAAATACACGGGTCAGATGGCTAGGGTCCAGTCTCAGTGCACACAAGTGTACAGACCATGTACTGTCAGGATGTACAATAACTGGATGAAAACCCATGTGCTCATACCTGCAGTAATACACATGTCAAATAAGAGACACTGAGCCTTCACTCAATGGTTCCATACTTAGTAGGATGTATGCTACCTGGCCTGCCACCAAAGTATCCCTGACATATATGGGCACTCTCCCTCCTGTGACAGTTAGTTATGTGTGTTGGGACTGTCTAGCATGGTATGAGATGTGAGCATGCAGTACTAGGGTGCTCCTGTGTGTCCTGTACCAGTCGTGTGGTACTGCACACATATCAACATCCTCAAACATCTGCATTGCAGAGTCCAGTGTGGGCAACATGCCACTTGCAATTTACATGTCCATCATTGTGTATTACTACATTCATTACCTTATTCCCTGTGCTACCTATATATGTAGCCTTCTGTTGACATCATTACCACCAGTATGCCAACATGTGCAGATGATACACTATGGTACTTACCATGGGTGTAGACAACAGGACATGACAATCCCACACTTACTGCATCAGGCATGCTGTGATATACCCACAATTAATTCAGCACACAGTACTGTTAACAACATGATACTATTACTGCACATCTATGTGGTCACCCTGTGCATCAGCAACATGTTAACCTGTACCTGCACAGTTGTTAGAGAATGCAGGAGGTGGCACAGTTTCATCATATGCACAGGGTGTGAACTTGGTATGCCTGAGTCAGCCACTGATACCACCAATTGACATGTATGTGTATGTATGTTGGTGAGGGACAGCAGTAGAAGGTGGGGCAATGTTGATGCAGTGTGTGTGTGTATGCGGTAGCCCTAGGTGTTGTCAATTCGCATGTGTGTATGGATGCACACAGTTCCACCTCATGGCTGCCATATACTGGTGTTTGTGGACAGCCACAGACTGTACCTGCCAGGTCATACAGATCAGTATCTCTGGCCACAGACATGGTACCTGTGCCTTGCAGGGGTGCTACGGACCATATCCAGTACCAACCCAGACTGGGTACTGTCATCAGAAGCAGGTGTTCATTGACTGGACACAGATCCCTGTCAGGCCTGGCCAGAGCCACGTGCACGTGGTCTCCTGGGGCGGTCTGATGACAGCACAGACCCAGCATTGCTGGGGCTGCTGCTGGCACTACGGGGGCGGCTGCGGCCCTGCTGTCGTCTGCGACAACTGCCAGCTGCTGCTGTTGCTGGCATACGGCCACGTCGATGCCTCAACCTCCCACCATCACCCTGGCTCATGGACATGTAGTTGTGGAACCGGTCTAATATGTCCCCACAACGTCTGTCTATGACATCGGTGAAATCACGGATGGCAGACGCAATGTCACGCATACTGTCAGTCATGGCTGTGCGACATGCTGTCAGCTCCCTCAGACCCTGTCTGGTGTACCATTCCATACGTGACTGTGCCTGCATGACAGCCCGAAACATAGCTGAGGTTGTAAGACCTCTGTGGGCATGTCTGACAGGGGCAGGATGCCCACGGATGCTCCACGAGAACCCCTGGACATCTGTCTGTGTGGTACCATCTCTGGGCCATGCCCATGGCTGCTGTGTGGGGAGGCATGTGCCACAGATACCACATTACCCTGGTCAATGCCCACTGTATGCTGTCCATCACCTAGGGACATTGGTGACAAAGGGTGTATTGGCAGGATAACTGTGCACATTGATGGGGTCGACAGCTATGTACTGTCAATGGGCTGACCAATGGCGGACCCTGGCATACTTTTCTGTGCCATTACACAGATGTCATCATTATCAGTACCCACGGCACCTGATTCAGGTTCCCTGCTACATGACACCAGAGCAGCAACAGAACCTGTGGGAGGGAAACAGGAAACACAGTTTACAATGTCTACACATTACCAGTGATGCACACATGCACACATGCACACATACACACATGCACAGGTGCACACATGCACACATGCACAGGTGCACACATGCACAGGTGCACACATGCACACATGCACATGTGCACACATGCACGGGAGCACAATGCACATGTGCACACATGCACAGGTGCACACATGCACACATGCACAGGTGCACACATGCACACATGCACAGGTGCACACATGCACAGGTGCACACATGCACACATGCACACATGCACACATGCACAGGTGCACACATGCACACATGCACACATGCACAGGTGCACACATGCACACATGCACACAGTTTCACACAATTGTAAAGTACTCAGTATGCGTGATATCAACACACAGACACATACACACCTACATGCATACAAAGAGCACTACTAAGTGAGCCAAATAGTACTATTACTATCAACACTATTACAGGAATTGTTAATACACACTCACCAGCATGGATAGGCTGCATTGCTGTTATACCAGGGGGTCCTGCAGATGTGAAGAAACTAATGTCAGTGGGCACAACTGTGCCATTGTTACTGAGTATGATACAGGTCAGTAGTACAACAGTCACCTTTCACAGGTCAGCTGCTAATATTGAGGATATCACACTTGCACATTAAATACTATGGTGACAGCTACAAACCAAGGACACACCTCACACATACATTAACTACCAGTGTACACAACAGTCAACTATACATATGGCATATTATCTGCACGTTCACTGTCTTGCTGCTGCGTGGCTCCAGCCTCCATCATAATGCATGTCTGCTGCTGTTGTTGTTGCTGGCAGACTGGAGCCACTACACTCATGAGTAGTCCCTCCAGTCTGGTGAGTGGGGGATGTGTAGCCACCCCACCACCTGTGGCGACCTGTTGCCTGTGGATATCCGATGCACGCTGACGGGCATGTCTGATTAAATCACTGCAGTGATGTCGTACCTGCTCATATGTCCTATTATGCATGCCTATGTCATTTACTCGACGGACAAGGTCTTGCCACAGTGCAGCCCTCTCCTGCTGATTCTGGCTGGTGTGGGAAAAGAGGATTGCATAATCCCACACCAGGCTCTGGTGTATCGCCTCATCCTCAGCTGTGGAGCAGGTGGGTTTCCGCGGGTGGGCCATGTACCTGAGAAAGAAAATAACCTGGTATCAGCAATATATGTCAGCAGAATTTGGCACACATACTACACATGCTACTCGACTGTTATGATACAACATATCTCGCATATGTAGCATCTGTCTGTCTATTGGTGGATACACATGTAGATGGCCAGGTATCAATGCTCAGCCAGCAACTGTGCAACAGTACCTGGCACACTCCATACGACATACTACCAAACCCCAGCAGTCAGAACACTGATTCAGGTCAAAAGCACCTCCTCACTCTGGGGGTTTGTATCTAGGTACTGTATGGCCTACATCATCAACTACTGTGAGCTGACCACACACTGATTGCCCTGGATATACATATCCCACCTCCACCACCAGCACAAACGACTATAGTGCATAGGTTCATAGGTTCATAGGTTCATACTAGGCTATCTGCCCGAGGGCATTTATAAGCCTAGCCCATTGTTTTGTGGCTTACGCCACCCCTTTAGTATGGGGAACTATACCCATTATTTTGCTGTGCCTCTGTCGAGCAGTGACACTGAGGTAATTCCTGCGGTATATCTGCAATCTCCCATCCATTGGTCAAGATTTCTCTTGAACAAGGCCAGCGAGGTGCTCTGCCTCACATGTACCGGGATTTTGTTCCACAGCATAGGGAGTCTTTGGGTGATGAATCTATCCCTCCAGCACGTCCTATTAATAGCCTTGTCGAGGTTTAAGTCTCCCTTGTGGCTCTGATGGATCTAGATTTTTGAGGTGAAGCATATTCATCAAATCTGGGTTTGACATGGCCTTGTATGTTAGGCAAAGGTCACCTCTGAGCAAGCGGTAGCGACTGAATAGAGCTGGAGTTCTTTCAGTCGGGCAGCATAGGACAGATTTTGAGACCCTTTATCCTTTTGGTGAGGAACTTTTGTGGCCTCTCCAGCTGCTGCAAGTGTCGGGTCAGATACATTCCGAATGGGGCATTGTACTCAATCATTGGTCTGATGAGTGATGAGTAAAGGGAGACTATGACCTCCCTTGATCTAGATGAGAATCCCTTCATGATAAGGTGGGCAATGTAGAAGGACTTCCTAACTACTTTAGCTACATGGGTGTCGAATGACAGACTACTATCAACCTGGGTCCCCAGGTCCCTGATAACTTCTTCTGTGCTCAGTGGATTGCCACCTATTTGGTAGCTAGGGTAACCTTGTTTTTCCTGAAGGGTATGACTATGCATTTTTGGCATTTAACTTTAGGCCGTGGCTCTGGCACCAGTTATCCGTTACTGTGAGTCCCTTCTGAAGGATATCTGTGTCAGATGTGTTTTCTACTATGGCCCAGTTTGCAGTCATCTGCAAACTTTGTCAGCCATAACCCTCCTGTGTTTGCTTGTACTGGAAAAGTAGATGCCAAACAAGAGTGGGCCCAGGACTGAGCCCTGTGGGACACCACTTGTGACAGGCTTTGAGTCTGAAATGGCGCCAGCAACTCTGACCCTGTGGGTTCTGTCACTCAGCCAGTTTGCAACCCATCTTGTGATGTATGGGTTAACATTTAAGCTGATGAGTTTTTCAATGATACCCGAGTGGGGTATTGTATCAAGGCCTTAGCCAGATCGAGGTAGGCTGTATGGACTGCCTTTCCCTCATCAATGGCTTTGGTGACTGTTTCGAAAAAGTCAACCAAGTTTAAAAGGCATGATCTGCCTTTGACAAAGCCAAACTGGGTTGGATCCCAAGTCTGCAAATTCCCTATGTCTTTATTTATGAGGTCCATTATGATCCTCTCCATGGCTTTGCAAATAAGGCTTGTCAAGCTAATGGGCCGGTAATTTCCAGGGTCTGTGGAGGCACCGCCTTTGTGAAGTGGGACCACAGTTGCAGTGCGCCACTCCCTGGGTACGTATCCAGAGGTAAGACTTTGATTAAACAGCTGTCCTAGCTGTGGGTTTAATTCCTCATTGAGTTCGTGGAGCACACAGCCGGGGACACCATCGGGTCCCATGGATGCTGTGTTTTTTGCTTTGGAGAGAGCAGTTCTCACTTAGGCGCTGGAGATGTTTGGGGGGCTGCACTCATTTGGTATAGATATCTCTCCTTTGGGGAGGGGAGAAGTTTGCACTGAACCTGTCAGCCAGTATGTTGGCAATGTCTGTAGGATCAGTAATCTTCACATCATTTTGAACTAGTTCTGAGCATATCTGGGAGTTTCCTCCTAGGTTTCTAACATAGCTAAAGAAGGCCTTATGATTGTCTTTTGAGTCTTTAGCTATTTTTCTCTCGAAATTTGCTTTGGATGATTTTATGAGAGCTCTTAGTTTTTTACTTATACTGATCAAGGGTGTCTTACCTTTTAAGGATTTTGCTCTATCTTGTAGTAGCTTCCTCCTTTTGTTGTAGAGTTTGTTTATGGCTGGGGTCCACCAGACTGGGCTTGCCTTTGGTACAAAGAGTCTTTGTTTTGCTTGGGATTGCCTTATCCATGCAGTCCTGCAGGTGCTGGTAGAAGGCGTTTGTAAGTGATTCAGCTTGAGTATTGTTTCCACGCCTCGGGGCCTGAAAGGAGACCACACTAGTCTTTAGAAGTGTGAAGTCGGCTTTTGAGAAGTTCTTTACTGTGGTCTTTTTTATTTCAGGTGGGGTGGGATGAGGACCTCCAGCGAGATTAGTTTGTGATCTGATCTCACCAGTGAGGGGTATACTTCGGTGTTGAACATTGTGCTCCCATGTTCGTGATGATGAGATCAAGTATGTTATCTCCTCTTGTGGGGATGGTGACTAGCTGTTCCATGGCATTTGAGTTTATGAATTCCAGGAACTTTTGGGCTAGGGTGTTTGGGCTTGAGTAGTGTTCCCAGTCTATATTAGGGTAATTGAAGTCACCTAGTATGATGGTGTTTGGTGATACATTTATCCCCTCTAGTGTTTTCAGGAAGGCCATGTGAGTTTCCTGAGTTTGTGAGGGTGGCCTGTAACATGCTACAATTTGCAGAGCAGTCTTGCCTATGGTTAATTGCACCTGGATGGTCTCCGATGCATCGTGCGTTGCCACCAGTCTTGAGGTGTGGGTGTCCTTGATGAATATGGATACCCTCCTTTCTTGGTATTGTCCAGATTTTGGGGCCGGACGCATGATATGAGGTAAAACCTGATAGCGCTGGGGTGCTCTCAGGAGCCTTGAACCAGGTTTCTGTCACAGCACAGACATCGATGTTCTCCATACTGAGAAGGGCCTCGAGTGCGTGCATTTTGAGATTTAGACTTCTGGCATTGAGCAGCATTACCCTTAGTTTTTCCTTTTTTGTGTTCTAGGGTGGTAGGTTTAGAATTTGAGCCTTGCCTAAAAAAGGCACTTTGGGGGTGGCAAGAGCCTTTGCCAATATCCGGAATCCCAGGGGTGACAGGTGCAAGCCGTCCCTTGCGAAGCAGCGTGGCTTGTCCAGCATGTCATCCCAGGCAGACAGATACTGGATCCCCTTTGAATGACACCAGTGTTTAAGCCAATTGTTAAAGCTGATCATCTTATCTCTGTATTGTGGCATCATTCTTGGTGAAGGTAGGATACTGCTCAAGGTCAGGGTCATACCTGCCTGGGCTACATAACATTAAAGATGCAAACTTTACACTTTGTAACAGTGACATGGTATCCTTTCAGCCCACTGGGCCAGTGGCAGATACAACCCACAATGCTGACCCCTACACAATTGCTTTCTACAGACATCTCCGAGAATGCATGGATCATGCAATCCCATATATGACCAAGACACTCTCCACAAAGGGACAGCATCCTGTCTGGTGGACCCCAGCCATAGACAGATTGTATTACAGAAGATGGAAGCTACTGCAAGACAGAGCATAATTCCATAAAGGGAGGGCATGTCTGAGCAGCACTAGTAAGGATCTATTTTCCATCATACAAAATCCATGGGCAACTTTGAGTGGGAAATCAAGAGGGACACTACAGATAACCAGAAGGCCTTCTTCAGTTATGTTAGCAACCTGGTCAGGATCCATCCTCTATGCCCATAGTTAGTACACAACAACAAATATTTCACTGACACCACAGATATCGACAACATTGTGGCAGACAGGTTCAGTGCAGGTGTCACCCCGCCCTCTCCCCCAACATAAGACATAGTTATCCCAGATGACTGTAACCTCCCTGTCATCACAGATGTCCAGGTGAGAGCCACCCTCAGGACATCAGAATACACAACATGAATGGGACCTGATGGTATCCCCAGTTGCATGCTACATAAACTCTGACAGGAGCTAAACATACATATAGAAGTGCTATGTAACACTAGCCTGACTACAGGATATGTACCTGTACACTGGCACAAAGCAGCAGTGGTTCCACTCCACGAAGGAGGCACCTCAACATACCAAATACAATACAACACAATACATTACATTATAATACAATACTATACAATATGCTATTGCCCCTGGGACTACAGCAGCGTACTGTTCTGCTACCCTGACCATTGTGACACATGTGGTGTGATGGTACCTGCTGCTGTCACACAGTTACACAGGGTGACTCATATGGCATATTACCTATCTGACTAACATTCAGCGGGGGTATGTGTGACATGTACTCATGGGGAGTCTTGCTTCTTAACACTGTGTGGTTTATTGCAGGGTATGTCTTATCTGTGGGTAGGAACTCTTACCTCCACATGTGCACTCTATTGCAGTGGCACAGACGACACACAGCAGACATTTAGGTTGTGGATGGTGTGAGGTGTTACTATGGTTGTTGGACATCTGTTATGGGTGTGACTTACATATGTAAATCCGGGAGTGGTAACCTCTATGTGGGTAGCATATGTGTACTCTGTGGTGTTGTCAGTCACTGTGCATTGGTAATGTGTTTGAGTGCATTGTCACAGTGTTGTACATGTCACTGTGTCCTTCTCCATATCTGTAACTGTCATGTGAGGTCCATACCATGGCATCCATTATGTGGTGTGGAGGGGTACACCGACCTACATGTCCATAGCTGACACACCATGTCTGCTGACACTTACCATGTGCAGGTATTCCAGGGATAGTGTGCCACTGTGAATATCATTGGGGCCACTATTGTACACATTTATGACCCTGTTCACCCCTAACACATGCAGTGATGGGCAGCCAATCACATATCTGGTGGTTACTGGTGTAGGTGATCTGGAATGTGGTATGGTACTCCGGTATTGACACTGGTGTTCACTCCATGCCTTTGTCACCAGACACCTGTTGCAATACATCTGTACACATGTGCCTCACTCAGAATTTATATACATCTCTCTCTCTCTCTCTCTCTATATATATATATATATATCTATATATATATATATATATATATATATATATATATATATATATATATATATATATATATATATATATATATATATATATATATATATGTCCGTATACATATACACATATATATATATGTACATATATTGCTATAGATGTGGAGGGGGGGGCACACAGAGGGGGTGGGACAGGCTGTGTTGCAGGTCGTCATATACAGTCATACCTGTAGATAGTCAGATCAGTCTGTCTATGTATATGTATCTACATATATCTATATCTGTATGTGTGCATTACATAGATATGTTGGTACAATATTCTATCTACATCTGTCTATGTATTCCTACATCTCTCTCTATGTATGTATACATATATGCATATCATATATATATATATATATATATATATATATATATATATATATATATATATATATACACACACACATACATATGTTGACATACATACGTATCCATATGTTAGACAGGTATATCAACATATTTGTCTACCATACTGTATACACACACTAACATACTGCTAAACATACATAACTGTGAAACCTACTTTGTACATGGCACTACAACCTACAATCAACCAACATTGATATGTGCACATAGATGCTCTCACATACAAATGTATGTACAGCCTTCACTGATAGTTGCTGTATGTCCCCTGCCCTTTACACATCTTCATATACATATGGATACAGACCAATGACACATATGGAGGGTTCACAGTATGTAGACCTTTATAGTATTACTTTACATTACCTGTGTTTGTCACAGCTGCTTGTGTTGCCGTCTGGTTCTCTGTCCTGCTGCTCCACTTCCCAGTTGTCAGCTTTCAGGTAGCTGTTGCTGAACAATTTGTTTGTGTCTGCTTAATTGCAGTTTTCTCTGTCTGTCTCTCTCTCTCTCTCTGTCTCTCACGTCCTTCTCAGGGTGCAATGAAAGTATTGCATGTGTGGACTGGGAGTACAGCATACTTTTGTAGGTATCTGCATATACCCATGTGATGGCCTCTGCACCAATTGTTAGCCAGCATTTGCTAATTGCATGCAGCCAGTTGTGTACTGATTGCAGTTCTCACTGTGATTTCAGAACAGTGCTATAAAAAGGCATGTGAGATAGGCATAGCCCTTTCCGATTTTAAGGGCAGGGACCATGCTGTTATGCTGTGGACAATGTTCTGTGAGTGTAAAGGTTGGTATCTCTCTCATATTTCCAGGTGTGTTGTAGATTAACATTCCTCCATTCATTTCTCCAGTTTCCTGTACTAACTGTGTATGTACACTGACACTTACAAGTACTACTACTACTGTTAATGTGTGTGTGTTTGTGCTTTCCTTTCACTTTTGCTTGCACTTTGTTGCTAAGGCTTCAATAGTTGCCCTTTACAGTCACTACTTGTATGCCTGCTAGGTGTCTTGACTGTAGTGTGCTGCTGTAGCTTTCCTATTTTCCATGTACATTCACACCTTGGAATACTTGCTATATCTGCTAGGGTGTTACAGCATGCAGTGTGGTCTGGCCATGGTGTGGGCCTTGACATCTATTAGGGTATTTGAGTATGCTGCTGAGCAGGCCCCAGAGACTTTCAGGTTCATCTGTTATGTGCCTCATGGAATGGTACATATCAGTGGGGTACACCCATTAAAATGTCTGGTATGCTGCAGTTGTGA
The DNA here is from genome assembly GCF_019279795.1 of Protopterus annectens. Lineage (NCBI taxonomy): Eukaryota > Metazoa > Chordata > Ceratodontiformes > Protopteridae > Protopterus > Protopterus annectens. The sequence goes on from NC_056733.1 coordinate 1,080,435,142, forward strand.
CTGTGGGTTAGCATGATCATATGTATTACTACACTTTTTCTGCCATGCAAGTGATGAATACTTTCAGGACTCCATAGTTACCATTGCATGTGTTACACCTTTCTGCCTACTGTTTGTACATTTCACATGGGGTCTGTGGGGCATCCCTGTAAGTCATTCACTGTTGCTATGTCTAGGCTCTTAACTATTCAAATATGGTGGTGTCAGACCCGTCATGTGTACAGATATTTGCAGGTTGTCCACATTTCTGCCTCATATTTTGGTCAATATCTCATGCACACCTTTTTCTGACAAGTCACTCTGGGCTCAAGTCAGAATATGGTGACAAACATTCAAGTTTCAGACTGCATACCCTTCCAAACATCCAACAAAGTGCAGACCCTGTTACTCTCTGAACTGTCTGCGTTTGTTGTAACATTATTTGTAATGTGTCCCTGGTTTTGGGCCTTTGCTCCACATATTTTATTACTTGGTCCAGATGTGTTCCTGTAAGAGGTTGTGGGGTATGGACAGTGCTTATCCTGCTGTGAGTATGTGTGTGGCTTGCAAGGTGCTATAGTGACATTATTACCTACTAGCTTCCAACTAGCATGGCTGTTTCTGTTCACACACTACTGTTATGGAAATCCACTAGTTTTGATAGTAATTCTAAATGGCATGCTTTGTGTACTACACATCTATATTCCCTTTACATTCATTCCTACTATTACATGATATATTTATTTTAGCACAATGGTTTTGTATAAGAGTCATGGTTTAGTGGTAAGTCATGCAGACTACTGTTTCCAAGGTCCTGGGTTCAGGACTCACAGTGGGATTTTATTTTGCTTTTGAACTGAGTACAGGACCTGTCAATCAAAGTGACTAAGGCACTTTTAAGCAGTTGTAACCGGGTTAGCGCTGGTTTGCACGGAGCTCACACATGCGCACTGGCGGTTAGCTCCACGCACACCCGCTTACAACCACTTAAACGTGCTTACTCTTGCGCACACCCGCGCTATTTTCTTTGAAAGAAAAGAAAATGGGGAGACAGGAAAGTGGTGAAAAAGGGGTCACAAAGAGGGTAAGACAATAGGGAAACAAGCTTGGGATGTGCAGGAGGGATGTAGGTAAGGCCCATAGCTGCCCATTTCTTCATCAGCAACAGTTGTGCATATGTATGTAATTTTCTGTGACATTTGAAACCTTCCACCCCTGAGAGAGGTGTCAGGACAACAATAATACTTGTACAGCCAATTGTAATTGATAGGTTCCATGTCCAGTAGACATGTGTGCGGAATGGGCAGCTATGTATGGGGCGTAATTTATTTGTGGGTACAGAGTGCCCGTTTTTTTTTTTTTTTTTCAGGTGAGAGTGGTATGTCAGGTGAAGGAAGTCGGTACAGCTGGGGAGGTAGGTTGGGTAGGTAAACAGACAAGACAAACAAGACGCATACAGGGGAGGTGTATGATACGTGCGGGAGGGTTATGCAATTGACGGGGACGGAGGTTTGGATATCCAGAGCCCACGAGCCCACAGATGGCAACAGTGGAACTGATATCCCCACCCATAGGCAGTTGCCACTGTTCCTTCACTGCCCAGGATGGGGCTGTGCTGGGGGCTGTGTAGGCAGGGCAACAGGCATGCCCATTAGTTGCGCCACCCATGCCTCGAGCTGGCATAGGGGCTCAAGAACAGAGTCCCGAATCTCCCTACGCACCACAGTCCGGACGCTATGGAGGGTGAGTGGTGGTTCTCCTCTGGCCACACTTGCAGAGGGGGGGCGAGTCCCATCCCCTGCAGCGCTTCCACCCGCAGGTGGCACAGGGCCACCGGAGGAGGGTCTGGACTCGGCACTAGTGCCAGGTGCACTCGCCAGCTGAGGTGGGAGAGGTGGGTCCGCTGGAACCCGCCTTCCCTGTCGTACTATGTTTTGCATTATGTCATGACAGTTTGGGTTAGTGACATATAATACCATTCACAATTAGTTGTAACAGCATGCATTAGTATTCCCATTAACCAAACACCCAGATATTCACACCATTGAACAGCGTGCATAACACATGCATAATTTGAACAGAAATACACAGTCCAACAACATGCAGGGTTAACTGATGGCAACAGGCCATCAGGTGTGGATGTATGAACAGGGCAGATGCATCAACAGACATGCAAATATATGTGACCCAACAGGACAAACGGCCAGGGGTGTTAATTGTGATTGCACATACCATTTTTACGTGGAATGGGTTATATGTGGTTATAGGGTGGGGTGAAGAAAGTAATATTAACACCTTCGAATAACAATACATATGCTGTACATTTCTAATAGCTACAGTTATATACACACTACTGTTCTAACTACAGTTTCCTATATGATAACTATTTCAACTTGGTGATAGGACTGTTACTGCAACATCAATATACATTTTATGGTTCTTCATACACATTCATATCTAGCTTTGTTCAGCTACATCATCCTGCTACATTTGCTTTATATAGCTGTAGACAAGTGTGGATGTTTGGTATATCAGACAAACATCCTATCTGCATATTGCAGACTGAGAGCAACATATCCAGATTTTGGGATAAACATTCCAGATGCAGCATCACTTTGAACAGATTTTGCTGTTTGGTTTTGAATCTCACATGCATTTCATTCTGTCTTGACTGCAGTATACTTTATTCAGGGGTTATTACTACTGTATTGCTGGATTCATGACACTTTCTCACACTCTCTCACTTGCTTTCATTTTACTATTCAGGATGGTACTTCTAGGCTTTATTGACATGTTTTACCAGTAGTTATTACAATCCTTTCCAGCAGTCTCACTTCTGTCATGTTTCAGTATTTCCACAGGGATATATTTCACACGTGATTTCATCATCTTCTGCAGCTATACTTTTCAGCCTGCTGCAGGTTGTGTATTATTTTCTTACAGGCAGGGCATTTTTATTTCAGAATATATGTTGGACAGTTTCATGTTTAGGTTAAACTTACAGGCTGAAACACGCTTTTGTAATCAAGCAATACTTGCATACACTTTCACACTGTTACTTGCAGATTTTATTCCTTACTGACTACACTGCACTCTTTTGCTGACTGTCATACTTTTATATTTTTTTACAGTTACGTGTAGTGGATTACTGACCTGCCTGGTGGTGCAACCGCACCAGCCTATCGCCATAGGCTCTGCGGTTCACAGAACGGACACCTGCAGCTGTAATATAAATTAAGTAATATTGGAATACACATCTCCATAATATCAGCTAGTTTAATTTCTTACATACATAATTAAATGTTACTTTCTCAGTAGTGGGGCGTTGGGTGTTTGCCGGGCCTCCTGGATCCAAAGGTTCAGTTGGTCCTGCTTGTGTCTCTTCAGGTCCGCATGGTGGTGACGGACATGCTCACCAGTCCTTGGAATCCCTGTGGCACTGGTGAGATCATGAGCCAACCGGTCCCACGCCTCAGCCCTGTATGCTCCCCAGAGGACCTGGCCCTGCATGAGTTGGGCCTCATGATTATGGACTAGGAGCCATACCATGTACCTGGACTCCTCACCACCCCACCTCTGTGCTCGAAAGTGACTACCCTCTCCTACTCCTGTCATTCTGCCTGCAGGTCAGTTCTACAATCGTTTATGCTGTGTATTCCCGCCTATGGGGCTTATATAGTCTGTTTTTCCCGCACATATTTGTGATTGGCCATTTTGGAATTGTATCAACTTCAGTAAACCTGCATTGTCATGCTCTAGTTTGTATTCATTCCTATATATTAGCTATTATTGCATTTACAGGTACTGCTGTCATGGCTTAGTGGTTCTGTACCTTGACTATGGTGTATAGTATCCTGGGTTCGAACCTGGCCACTGATTTTTATTTTTCATGACTGTCTAGACATGCTGAGGGGTGTGTGTGTGTAAAGGCAGTTTTGATATGGCTTGCTCAACGTTGCCCGTCGGTTAGCTTGTTTGCGCGATGCGCAGCTCCGCGCAAATGGGGTACGCTGGTTTAAACCTCATTTGGCTATCGGCACGCATATTACGCTCAGCTCAGTTAGGGGCACATAGATTTAGCATGTTAAACCACTGCTCAGCTACGGGCACTCATTTTGCACCAGTTAAACCACTGCTCATCTACTGGCACATGCACTCACTCTGTTAAACTGTAGCTCAGCTATGAGCACATCTGGCATTTTTTCTTCTTTTGTTACCTCACATGTCTTCAATATAAATGGGCTATTTCATTACATTTTACATATATTGGGGTTTTATGTGTACATATTTGTCAGGGACTTGTTTCCTGCTTATTTTGAAAAAAAAAAAATTGGTGTTGTGGGGCTCGAACCATGAATGCCTGCTCTTCAGCCAACATCTCTACTGCTACACTATTGCTTCCTGGCTTATTTTGCATATTTAGTTCTTATATGCTTTCCCACTGACTGCTAACTGTAGCTGCGCTTACGGGCACGCCAGCAAACGCACTCACGGTTAAACATCTTTACAATTTAAAAAATATATATAACATGTTCATTTATATATATTTTATGTTCATAGTCTGTGGGGGCATGTGTTGTGTTGTGTTTATTCACATTTCCGTGGACTCTGTTGTGGGTGTTTACTATGGGCACTTTTACACTTCTGGGGGCGTGTCCGCTTGCAGGGCTCAGCCTACGGACACGCCCCCTACTGTCTTACATGGACCGTGTTAGACTTAGGTGTGATTCAGCATGCTCTCATGAATATGCAAAGCATGCTGACATCACTCCGTTTAACTGCAGCCTCCGTGTAAGAGTTATAACTCTTACACGGAGGCTTCGTGAATCCTGGGGCATATCTTCCAGGCCAGAAGACAGACTAATACTGAGATAATGCTGAGAGGAAAACAGCGGTAGCAAATCATCATCACCATCCCCCTTTTTCTAGCGCTCTCTCCATTCACAGCCACTCTCCTACCTTTTTCAAAAGTCAGGCCCAGCTGTCAATGGTGTTCCCTTTCTTGCATGGGCATCCTTGTCTTGTCTTGCTTTCCTCATCTCTCCCAAATCTGTTTTACCCAATCATATTCTACTTCCCCGCACATGTGACTAAACCATGGAAATCTGGTCTCCTTGACATTCCCCCCAACTGGGCTTATTTTGGTTTCTTCTCTGATGCTCTCATTTCTTTCAGGTTTGTCCACAGTATGCATCCAACATCCTGTCTGGAGCACTTAATTTTCATCACTTCAAATTTCCTCAGCTACTCTGTCTTCATTGCCCATGTTTGGTGCCATACAGAATCACCAGTCACACCATTGTTTTTTACTTATCTTGCATTTCATATTCCTCTGTCATATACAGCCCCTAAAATGTCCCATGGTCAGCTGCAGTACCTGTGATTATTGCTTTGACCTCCTTGTTCGAAATGTCCTTTTTCTGCAGCCACACCTACCAGATACTTGAAGGTGTGATCCTGTCACATTACTTTCCCTGCTATCTCAGTTTTCAGCTTTTCTGATGTCCCCACTTGCTGCCATTCCCTCTGTCCTGTCTGTAATCCATTATATCCATTGTATTTTAAGTTTTGCATTCCAGTCACCTATTATTTGCTAACATTCTTATTCAGAGTCTGGTTGTAGTGCCACAATGTCTGCATACAACAGCTTTGTTGCTCCCTTCCCATTGACCTGTTTGCTGATGTAGTCTATCATAAATATGAACAGGAGTGGACTCTGAATCCTGATGCACAACTACTCCCACTGGGAACCTCTCTGTGAGTCCGAACACTCTTCTCACTTGTGTCACTGGACTGTTATACATAGCCTGCACTAATTCTAGCAGTATTGTTTGGACTTTGAACCATTACAGAACTGCCCATGTCAGCTATCTTTGAACATTTTCATTTGCTCTTTCCAAGTCTACGAATGTCCAGATGGATTTTTTCCTCATTTCCAACTTCTTCTCCACTATCTATCTCACTGCAAACATTGTCAGTTGTTCTGCATCCTGATCTGAATCCAAACTGCTCATCTCCCATCTTACTTTCTGCTAATCTATGTACTTAATTATCAATCACCCTGACCAGCAGTTTCATTTAGTGTGACAGGAGTTTGATACCTCTATACTGCCCACAGTTCTGAATGCCCACTTTGTTCTTGTACACAAGAATGCTTATTCTCCAGTCAGCTGGGATACACGTCTCTCCATATTGTTATGGGTATCTTCTAAAGCCATTTCTCCTCTGTCTCACCCAGCATCTTGATGACATCTGCAGTGACCTCATCTGAGCCTGCTGGTTTTTGTGACTTCATTTGCCTTAGTGTTGTTCATACTTCTAGTGTGGGCTCTTTGTCTTTTATTCTAGGCTGTGTCTGGGGCAGCACATTTTCTCTGGGGTTTGCTTCATTCAGAAGCTGCTGGAAGCACTTATTCCATCTGTCTTGGATGTGCTGTGGGCTGCTGAGTAGGTTGTTACTGGCATCCCTTATGGAAAGTGTCTTGACTACCCTCTTTATCTTTTTGTTCTTCCCTTGCAGCCTGACAGAGTTTCTTTGTGCCATCTGTTGAGTTACTTTCCAGAAGCTGGAAGAGTGCCTCTGATGCCTTTTTCTTTGCTACTGTGACTGCTTTCTTAGCCTCTTTGTTAGCCAGCAAACAATGAACAATATGACATAGATAAGGACTGCACTAAACTAGGTTAAGGGAGAACTGTGCTTCACATGGATGGGAAGTCTGTTTCAGAGAAGGGATAGTCTGTGTCATATATACCTTTCTCTCCAGCAGGTCATATTTATATCAAAGGCAAGGTTTAAGTCTTTAAAACAGATAATTCTGGTGCTGTTTGTTTTGCAGCTATGCAGGAGGTCCATCACGGTGGGGTCTGACAACATCTTGTATGCCAGACATACGTAGATCTCTCCTCAACAGCCTGTAAGAGACAGAATACCGGGATAGGGCTTTGAGGTGTTCTGCATAGGACATATTACATATGCCCTGTATTCTTTTAGGTTGGATCCTCTTTGGATGTTTCAGTTGTTGGAAGTCCCTGGGGGGGCATTGTACTCAATGACACACCTGAGGAATGCTGAATACAGTGGAACAATTACCTCTTTGGACCTGGATTCCATACCTTTGTTCATAAGTTGCACAATGTAGAATGATTTCCTCAGTACTGCAGACACATGATAGTCAGAGGCTAGATTACTGTCTAAGTGTCTCCAGTCCCTCATTATTGGGGTGACTCTTACGGTTGTTTTGCCTGTATGATAATTACCAGGGGTAGATGACTTCCCCTGTTTAACTCTGTCTGTGGAAATACCTAATCATATATGCAACTTGTCTTTAGGATCACTTTACTTACCATTCAACTGTGTCTTAAACAAATAATAAAACAAGGAAACTACATTGTAATCAGTCATGTTATTTAATTTGACAATACCACCTGCAATTAAACAACCTGTTATGCTTGCTATTTACTCATGCTATGTAAGAACTATCTTAGAATATGCTATGTTGTAATCAGTCTTGTTATGTTGATTTCCACCTGAGTTGTAACTGCTTAGTTATATTATGAGATTTATCATGCCATGTAAGTTCAATTTTCTACCTGTAATCTTGTAAACAAAATGGAGCTTTTCTCCCTGGGCCTCTGCTCAAAATGGGCTATTAGCCCAATTGAACCTTGCCGGTAAACAAATGTAAGTAAGTAAATAAATAAATAAAATAATATTATTATGCATTTCTTGGCATTTAGTTTTAGTCCGTGGCTCTGACATAAGTTATTTGTCTGTGTCAGCCCTTCTTAGAGAACATTAGTGTCAGTGGGGGATTATATGATTGCTCTTAATTTGCAATCATCTGCAAATTTAGTTAGCCAGAGGCCTATGACATTGGCCATTACCTCAGAGAAGTAAATGCCAAAAAGGAGTGGTCCCAGGACCAGTGCTTGAGGGACTCCTCTTGTAACTGACCTCTCTGTAGAAGTGGGCTTCCCATTTTTAACTTCCTGGGTCCTGTCTGTGAGCCAGCTGCCTATCCACTGAGTGACATAAACTCAAGAGCTTAGGTAAAAGCTCTTATCAACAATGCCTGAGTGAGGTATTGTGTCAAATGCCTTGACTATGTCAAGGTAGGCAGTGAGAACAATTTTGCCTCATCCATTGCTTTGATGCCCATCTCAAAGAAGTCCAACTGGTTGATTAGGCATGACCTGCCCTTGACAAAACCAGACTGAGTTGGGTTCAGTGTCTGCAGGTTTCTTATGTCATTATTGATCATTTCAATGATAATTTTTAATGGCTTTGCTTATGAGACTAGAGACACTTATTGGTCTGTAGTTGTCATGATCCGTAGATGGTCCACTTTTGTGCAGAAGGATGACTGCTGTTGTTCTCCATTTGTGAGACTCAAATCCTGTTTGGAGGCTATGGTTAAATAGGAATTCCAGGAGGCCTGATAGTTCACGTTTCATGCTATTTAGAAAGCATCCTAGGATATTGTCTGGGCCCAGTGATGCAGTGTTTTTGGCATTAGAGAGCACTGAGGGCTTACTCCCTAGTGATAGTAGGCAGAGTTATATTTAATGCTATTTCCCAACGGGAGGTTGATGGAGGCGAGAGGGGTAAAGTTAGAACTGAATTTGTCTGCCAGTAGTTTTGCTTACATCCTCTGGATCAGTATAGGTGGCTCCATTAACAATACGTTCTGCACTGAATTGTGTATTGCCTTTGAAATCCCGGACATAGATAAAGAATGCTTTGTGGTTGCTGCTGGCCTAGGAGGCCTAATTTACCTTCAATTTGACTTTGGAAGACTTTATTTGACCTCCAAGTTGTTTTAGTTTAATGATAATGCTTTTATCCTGCTGGGTCCTATATCTCCTAAATTATGCCATGCTTTTTAGTGCTGTCAAATCACAGCAAGAGGTTCCCCCGTTTGATTCTTGGTTGGGATGGCTTCTGTGTGGAGTCTGCATGTTCTCCCTGTGTTCATGAGGGTTTCCTTCAGGTGCTCTGGTTTCCTCCCACATTCCAAAGACATGAAGTAGGTGGATTGGGCACTGTGAACTGATCAGAGGTATGAGTGTGATTGTGTAGTGTGGAACAACTACCACAGCAGGGCTAGCCACTTGGCAGTGTAAACCTTGGGTCTAGATGATTGCCACTGTTGAAGTGACACCCAGATCCCTTTTGTAAATAT
>NC_056733.1:1080451802-1080506802 GCF_019279795.1 Protopterus annectens
AAGATTTTCATAAATTACTTCAGAAATCTACCATCTTTTGTTATATCTCCCTTCTAGGCCCACCAGATACATCCTTACTGTTGCAAATAATATTCTAGTCCCCACTTAAAAGTAATACTCCTTGATGAAAACTGATTATTTCTCTCATTTTTAAGCTCCATAATTGCAGTTTTAGGTGAAATATAAATGCGTCCCAGCATAACACTCATCCCTTGCCAGTAGCCACTTACTGCCACAAATCTGCCATTATTATTTCTTTTTTGCCCTTCTATCATTATTGGAGATCCTCTAGCAATTATCATAAGTACTTCTCTTTTACTTAGTTCCTGATATTCTACTGACTATCCATCTTGAAATCCTTTCTGTAGCAAATACATATGCTCCATTCTTTCCAAATGTTTCTGCTGTAGAATTGCTATTTGTACTCCATTTTTTTAATATAATTAAATATGCTTTCCTTTTTGTCTTTACATGTGAGACCATTCACACTTCAAGATAATATGGAAAGTGTTGCCATTATGGTAAGAAGTCATTACTCCCAACTATTATATGACAGCTTTTTAAAATGCCCATTTCCAGATTTTATGATACACGCACCCACTAATGTTTGTCAGGTTAATCTTTTACATGTTTTTTTCTTATCATCAGCATTAAAACATATGTCATGTCTTACGAGACATTGTCTTGTAATGAAAACGCCTATATAAAAAAAAAAAAAAAAAAAACCCTACATGTTCCCAAAACACCCTCATAAGCTGTTAAATTAATACAAACACAGAAAGCTATGTACATCTTCAAATAATGAAGTTTACCCTCCTAATAGGAAAAAATTGTCAGAAAAAGACAGTTGCAAACACAGGCCGTAATTAACCAAAAATTGAGTTTATCCATGCTAAGAAGCATGCTGCTGCCTGAGCTTCTTCTTACAATAATTTGTGTCTGTTCTTTTTATCATCATTCTCCTCACGGATGTGAGAAACAACTTGCATGCTATCAGAAAACATTAACTTTTAACCTTGAAGAAACCAGTGTTCTGGCTTTTTATTGCCCTACTATCAGCTTGTCTCCATGGAAATGTTAGAGAGAAAAAAATTACTCCTCAGCTGCAGGCTTCTAAAGACAGACTGAAACATTTATTGCTAATGGAAAACTTTTATTATATTCAGTGTTCTCTTATTTACTTGTTTCCACTTAAAATTCGATTTTAGATTAAGCCAATGGTCTTATTCCAGACAGCCACCTATGAAAAAGTAAGAAAAAACATGTCAGCTTTTCATATATTATATGTGTACTTTTGCACCCCATTCCCCACCTCAAGAATTTTTTTTTGCATTGTAATGTCTACATTTCTTAATACTAAAAATGAGGAAAGAAAGAAAAATAGAAAAAAAAGGCATCTGTTTACTTTGGTATTTTCATCATATACAAGAACAACTAAGAATGCTTTACTATAAAGCAAGCAATTTATACTGTGAAATATTTCATAGAAATGCTATTAAGATAGAAATTGTTTTACTTACAGTTACATTTTCCTTCTGCTTTTAATGACATTAAGTGAGGCAAATGCCTTTTAGTACCCCACACATTTAACAAAGTCAACAAAAGTCCAATCTTTCTACTTTTTTGACACAGCCATACTTCACAAATGCGATTGATGCTTTGTAGTGTCATATTTATTCATGAATTTCCTGTTGCTGGTCTTCTTCCTGTTCATCTCCATTTCCCAACTCCAGATTCTTGTTCAGTTCCAGGATACTCCAAATTCTTCTGGTGAACTGTACTTTTCTCTGTCTTTCAAGCATTTTCCTTTGGAACAGTGGAAAAGGTTTCACTAGCAAAGTTTATCTGTGTTTCATTATCAGAACAATGAAAAGCAGAGTCCCTTCTACTTGATGGCTCACTTTTTTATTGGCCAAACCTTTTTATTTCCTCCTTAGCCTGTTCTGCATCAAAAATTACTTTGATCCTCTGAGAAAAAATTCTGAAGACAGCTATATACAGCAGCTTGAATCTCACATCTGCATCTTCGTATTCCCTGACTGCTGGAATAAATTTGTTTCTCTTCTGCCTGCTGTACAGTGAAAAATCATTTTCCACAACGGTCTACAGTCTCCAACTTTTAATGCTTTTCCCTTTTTCACAGCTTTGTCAGGATCAACTCTGCTGGTAGTTTGCATATTTACTAATACAGGTCTTGGCTGCTTTATCCTGGCCAGATTTGGAGCATACACACAGTGTGCATTTCAATTACTCATTACATCTGAGTGACGCCTCCAGGTGCATCTGCAGTTAACTCCTACTGACTTCTTTAGGCATCAAATATTGCTTGTTCATATTTGCATCAATAATTTCAAAACCATGCTATGCACAAGTTTAAAAGATTTCATCTTAAAGTTTACACAATAGCAAACTGCATTAATAGTTGACCTCTGTCTAGTGCAGGTAAATAGATATTAACTGTTTTTATGGTATTAATTTATACAGATATCTTTTTTCACATTTTTCTAAATATCTCAACAACCAGGTAACACAGACAGAGCGCCTTAGCCTCAAATGAAATCTCTCAGCTAGATAAATAAAATGCTGCTGACATTATGTGTGTAATGTGAGTGGTTGATATTTTAAGTTGTTTACAAAATATTACAAATGTAATAATTAGTGTGTTTACTGTGACTTAGAAAATTTGGTTTAAGACCTAGAACCTAAAGAATACTACCACTATAAAAATAGTTTGTGCTGAATTGTTTGCCATTTATACTTCTTTCATAACTACTATGGTTCCAGAGATATGAACATTTGTTTGAAATGTGAGGGAATTATTTGATTCTGTCAAAAGACTTAGGCTCTGCCCATTGGAAGTTACAGAGCAAACTTCCTGAGCTGCATTGGAGTGAATGAGTTAACAGTTCCTGCTGTGGAATACCAGTTCAGTTGCTTATTTGTACCTTCATAAAATTAATACAGTCTATTCCTTCAGGTTTGTCTGGTACAGCAGGAGATCTCAGATTTTCCACCAATGCTGTGTCCACTAATCCTTTCATTTTTATTTTTGAAAAATCTCTTCTTGAACAGTCACATGCACAGTCAACCTTTTCTTCATTTTGACATCTGATTTTGCAGTTTTATCAGCTCATCTAAATACCATTTTAAAGCTTCTTCCATTTCCCAACGTTTTGTTATTTGAGTTGATATACTCTTTCAGTTTATTTTAACCAGCTCTGAGCACATTTGACTTATTTTTCCTCTAGATTACTGGAAGCCATATCTTGTACTAAAGCGGGAACTTGAACTGCTTTTCATTGAACAGCTACAGGATTCTTCCCAGTCAGTGTTTTCTTTTCTCCTGTTCTGGTTGATTTTCTTTCAGAATCTCTTAGTTTCTTATTTGCTGGTATTCAAGCAGTGTAATTACTAGCCAGTAAATGAGTTTACAAAAAGTGACAGAGTTCCTAGCACTTGTATTTCAGTTTTTTTTTCACACTGGAAGAGTTGAAGTTAAGCTGTTAATCAGTGTGCAACCATCTTGGAAAGTCTCAAAGGAACTGAGATTCTTGAGGTGCATTTTGAAGGTGCAATGCACAACAGAAGGAAATTATATTATCCTTGGATTTGGGATGCCAAAGTAGCAGTAGAAACTTAGGGAATGTTGGCCCACAGTTATAAGAAGAACTTGTTAGAAAAGAGTACAACTGAAGCCTGAGACAAGTATCCATGGAAGTAGATATTGTTTAAATTATTTTTTGTAGAGGCATAAGAGACAAGTTGCTTTAGTCAGGAAAGGACTGCTGTTTATAGCAGACTGAGAAAAAGTCATTCATTTCAATTTTACTTGCTACAGAAGCACTGTTTCCTTACATAGTAAATATATCTTATTTAATATTGACTCAACTAAGATTATGATACTTTTTATTTTGCATACCTAAGTCTCTGCTACTGAAAAAACAAACACACACAATGCACATACACAGGCAAGCACACACATAATGCAACTTTTCATTGCTATATAATATCGTCGGCAGCTTTTTCTCTATCTAACAATAACCTTTCTGCATATTTGTAATGGCTTTACAGCCGTATCCAACTGGTTTATCTTCATGAGGAATTACAGGACAAGTACCATTCTTAACTTCACTTATTTAGTCATATCAAAATATTTCAGCGTGTGTGTGTGTGTGTGTGTGTGTGTGTGTGTATGCCTCTGTCACTAAATGTTCTAAGTACTTCAAAAGTCTTCCATTGCTCATGGCTGGCTGGTAGGTACTGAAGAAAATACCAAACTGAAATCTTAGGAATCTTGCAATCTCAGAAAATGTACAAATCTTGGAACATTCTTCCTCAAGTTTAATTTGCTAAAAAAAAATCCATATTTATGTATATTTGAATCTTGTCTGGCTTGGCAGGTGTACATCACACCCTGTTTACCCATTCGCTAGACTTTGCTTGTTTTTTAATCACACTCAATGCTTTTCATTCTCATCAGTTCTCTTTATGTTTACAGTCCTTAGGGCAAAGGGAAATACTTTTCTTACTTCTTGTACATCTTGGTAAATTGAATTAGCTTGCCATTCCTTATACCACATATGATTCTATCTCATATTAATGAATCATGTAATTTACTAAATCCATGGTCTTTTACTCAATTATTTAATTCAGTAACATAAGCTTCTGTAGGATATGTTGCTTTGCCACAGATGGTCTGCACCTGTCGCCCCTGGGATTCAGATTACTGGCCAAGGCCCTTGCCACCCCATAGTGCCTTTTTAGATAAGGTTCAAATGATAAAACCACCAATGTGACAAACACAAACATGCAAAATCTGAGGGTACCGCTACTCAATGCTAGAAGTCTAAACCTCAAAATGTACTCTCTTGAGGCACTCCTAAAAATGGAGAACATTGATATCTGTGCAGTAACTGAGACCTGGTTCAAGGTTCTACCAGGTTACAACTCTTACCACACTTTTCGGCTACCAAACCAGGACCGAAACATGAAAGGTGGAGGAGTGTCCATATTCACCAAGGACATTCACACCTCCAGGCTAGTCACCCAACATAATGCATCTGAAATTCTCCAGGTGCAACTGACACTCGGTAAGGCTGCAATCCAAATTGTAGCTTGCTACAGATCCCCTACCATGCTCCAAGAGTCCCACCACACCTTTCTAAACATATTGGAAAATATTAAGATACAACCAAACACCCTAATACTGGGTGATTTCAACTACCCCGCAATTAACTGGAAAAACTACTTGGGTACCAACACCTTCGCCCAACGTTTCTTGGGAATTCATTAATTCCAACACCCTAGACCAACTAATTCATAGTCCCACCAGGGGCTCAAATATTCTATACCTGGTCATTACCAACATGGGAAACAGATGCTCCACACCAGCGGCCACCCCCTCCTTGGTCAGGTCTGACCATAAACTAATCACCCTTGACATCCACAACCCATCCCCACCCCCTAGTAAGGAAACCACCGTTAAAAACTTTGCCAAAGCCAACTTCATGCTACTCAAGTCAGAAGTGACAAACTTCATGACACCCATGCAGAAGGGAACTGAATGTTCAATGGCTGAATCCTACACTAAGGCACTGTACAAGCACATACAGTCATGCATGAGTCATGCTATCCCTAACAGAACCAAGATGCTCTCCTCCAAAAAAAGGAAGCCATTCTGGCGGTCCCCAGCCATAAACAAAATATACAAGAGAAGGAAGAAACTGCTGCAGAAAAGAGGAAAATCCCAAGATGTAAAAAACTCCATTACCAGCCTTAGCAAAAAGCTGAGATCCCTCATAAAATCCTCCAAAGCTAGTTACGAAAATAGAATTGCCAAAGATTCCAAAGACAACCACAAGGCATTCTATACATATGTCAAAAATCTAAGTGGCAATGCTCAGATCTGCTCTGAGCTACAACGGAATGGCATTAAATATACTGATCCCAAGGATATCACCAATAACCTGGCAGACTGATTCAGTGCCAATTTCACCCCCTCACCCCCTAAAGAGCCCATCCAAATACCAGAAGATTGCCAAATTCTGGTTATCACAGCCACACAGGTAAAAACTGCACTCTCCAAAGCTAAAAACACAGCATCCATGGGACCAGATGATATTACAGGCTGTGTACTACATGAACTACAAAATGAACTGACACCTCACCTAAGCGTCATGTTCAACCACAGCCTCACCTCAGGATTCGTGCCCACTGAATGGCGCACAGCTACAGTCATCCCACTTCACAAGGGAGGATCCACCCTGAATCCCAGGAACTACCACCCCATCAGTCTGACAAGCCTGGTCTGCAAGACCATGGAACGCATTATCATAGAACTTATAAACAAGGACATTGGCAACCTTCAAACGTTGGAC
This sequence comes from Protopterus annectens, assembly GCF_019279795.1. NCBI lineage: Eukaryota > Metazoa > Chordata > Ceratodontiformes > Protopteridae > Protopterus > Protopterus annectens. The sequence goes on from NC_056733.1 coordinate 1,080,458,180, forward strand.
CCCACCCAATTCGGTTTTGTGAAGGGCTGATCCTGTCTCCTCAACCTGGTTGATTTCTTTGACTCAGTCTCTAGAGCCATGGATGAAGGTAAGACAGTCCACACAGCCTATCTGGACCTCGCCAAGGCCTTTGACACCATCCCCCACTCTGGAATCATAGATAAACTTACCAAGCTGGGCATTTATCCCTATATCACTCGATGGATTGCCAATTGGCTTACTGACAGAACACGCACTATCAAAATATCTGATTCCAGATCCAGCTCCAGACAAGTGACAAGTGGAGTGCCTCAGGGTTCAGTCCTGGGACCGCTCCTGTTTGGCATCTACTTCTCTGAAGTACAGGCCAACGCTAAGGGACACTGGCTAACAAAGTTCGCAGGTGACTGCAAACTGGGAGCCATTAACGATTCCCCAAATTATGTAGATATCCTACAAAATGGCCTTACAGAAACAGATGCTTGGTGCCAGAGTCATGGACTCAAGCTCAATGCCAAGAAATGTATAGTTACCCCCTTTGAGAAAAAACAAGTACCCATGAACTACCACATAGGTGGCAATACTCTAAACACTGAAAGTGTGATGAGAGACTTAGGAACACAGATGGACAGTGGTCTCATCTTTGATAACCACATCACCACAACAGTGATGAAATCCTTCTATGTGGCACATCTTATCACAAAGGGCTTTTCACCCAGAAAGAAGGAGGTCATTGTCCCACTGTACTCGTCCCTCATTAGACCCATTATAGACTACAACGCCCCATTTGGTATGTAGCTCACAAGACATCTGCAACAGTTGAAAAGGCCTCAGAAATATCTCACTAAAAGAATCACAGGCCTAAAGCAGATGCCCTATGCTGACAGGTCTAAAAAAACTCCAGCTATACTCTGTCACATATCACCTACTCAGAGGCGACCTTTGCTTAACTTACAAGGCCATGTCTAACCCTGAGCTGTTGGACATGCCCCACCTAAAGAAATACCAATCCCTAAGAGCCACACACTCTAGGGAACTAAACCTCATTGTCACAATGAACAAGACATGCAGGAGGGATAGGTCCCTGACCCAGAGACTTCCCATACTCTGGAATAGACTGCCCATACATGTCAAGCAGAGCGCCTCTTTGGCCTTCTTCAAAAGGAACCTTGACAACTGGATGGGAGATAGGAAATTCATCCCGGGAATCACGTCAGTCACCTTAATAGACATGGATCCAGGGAAGTAAACATTGTGGGTATAAACAACCAGGGAACTGTCATGGCTAGGCTTGTATAGGCCCTAGGACCGATAGCCTAGTACCAACCTATTGAATAAATTGCAATTTCTTTCTGATTCACAGTAACTTTAGAACTTCTTTCTCATCACAATGATAGTCTTATCTTTCTCCTTCTTAAAAGACAGAAGCATTATAAACACTCAAGACACCTTCACTTGTAACATGCATATATGCAGCACACTGTTCATCTTCTGGCATCCTGGGTAATCTGCTCACAGTCAGGAACAAATCAAATTTCTGGACACAGAGCTTCCAGTTTCCTGCTATGTTGCCCCGCAATGATAGACTCTCTGGAGCCTCAACTGCACCATTTCTCAATAAAAGATTAAATTATTCAGATGGCTTCACAAATATCCCCTGTGACATTAATCAGACTTTAATTTGGCATCATGTAATATCTTATAATGTCAAAAGGACCACTAAAGCTATAGACCTGAAGAGCTGTGCTGTCTGCTTCCTCGGCTTTTACTTATTATATGTGTACTTATATTTGAAATAAGACCACGAGACATATAAATGCATACTTTGTACAGGCTCAAGGTGCCAGTATCTTAAAGAAGCATACCTCATATATTATAACTGTGTCCCTCTCAGAAGTGTGACACCCAGAGAGTCTTGTAACTCTGAAAACTGAGCTGTGACTTCAAGGGATACACAGCAAATATCAAAACTCACTGTAATACCGTTAAACTGATTTTATAAGTGGGCTATGCCCCTTGCATCATCTGATAAAAGTGGTTGCACAGCCCACCACCCTGTTACTTCTAACTTTGAGATCATTGTTCCATACAGTTTAGGGAATATGCCAAGGTACCACAAACCCATACATAGCATACATTATCCATATTCATCTTTACATTCTTGCTATTTTGAGGATTACAGTTACAGTCCTTTGAATATCAAGCACTGTACTATGAGAATGGCATACTATAAGACCTGAATGTATTAATGGGTTGCGCAAAGAATTCAGAGCTATTCTTTCCAATAAGAAGCTATCAACACTGTAGAACAGAAAAAAAAAATTAAAAAAATGAAGTTTTATGACACAGTTAGTTCCTGTACGGAATGTGTACCTGTAAAGAAAGAGCACAGCAAATCAACACAAACTGAATATGACACATCTAAGTCTTAAAACATGGTGCAGTGGTGGCTGGATCCAAGACTAGAGAAAAATTATCACAAGTTTTAACAACTCTCTTGAGGGTTCAACAGTACATATTTATACAGAAGTTTATGGAAGACTAAGAATAAGTCACTGAGACGATAATGCAAAAAATTAATTCTGATGCGGGCACCAAGCGTTTGTGTGTGTATGCACATGCTCACACTGATCTGCTGTTAGACTAAAGTTGTAGGCCCACTTCACTCCCTTTTCATCTCCATTCATGGCCATACTAAGAGGTTGACAGCATATACTGTTACAAGCCAAACCATATCCATCTGCCTCTATTTTTCTTTCTCTCCTACTTGCGCCATCTTTAACATAACCTTCAAATTCAAAACACAAATAATCCTGCAGAATAATAATACAAAGAGCCAAAACTAAAGTCCTCCAATCCAAGTTACACATCATCCACTTAAAATATACTGCTCTTTTACACCAAAATGACAATGCAATCCAAAACAAATACACTTAACTCCTCTAAAATACAAACAATTTCAAAAAGATTGGCTTACTTCACATATACTTACTTTTGTTACTCACATATAACTATGGTATTAAAATTATTACTGCTGACATTGTTTATAACAGCCTTTCCAACAGTTCTAACTCTTATCTCCACAGCAGTCTGCCACCAGACTGCACCCAGCTTTACATGGAACACTTTTAAAACTCATCATTTTTAGGTAGCCACTCGATTCACATTAGTTGCAAACATATATCCAATACATTCACAGAACAGCCTCTCAGAAATAGAAAATGGTATATCTATCACTACTCCACATAAATCCTTAACTTATAAGCACTAAACTTCTTACATCTGGTGGCGTAAACTCTAATCCAGGACCACACTCACCCTTGTAATCACCAAAAAACAACAAGTGACTACTTCCTACCCTGCCACATAAATACTCAAAGCCTAAGCAACAAACGAGATACCCTTGAAACTTGGGTAAAAGTACACTTCACAGATGTTATATGAATTCACTAAATATAGCAATGTTTGTGGCTTAGAAAAAAATATGAATAGTCAATTAATAAAAACAAAATTATTTCCTGTTCCATTGAGTGTTTTCATCCTTGTAATCCAGGACTTCATCAAAATAATTAAACCAGTTCCCAACACCATTTAAATAGTCTAGCATGGCAACAATTAAATAATTAAATGTCTATTGAGATTGCACTTTAAAGTGCCAGTTGTTGTTTGTCTTTTCGGCTTTTCCCGGTTAGGGGTCGCCACAGCGGAACTCCGGTCCGCTAATGATTGGCAGTAGATTTTTATGGTGCCAAGTTGCCAGCCCGATACCCAACCTTTAGTGAAGGCATGCCCATTCACACATGTCTTTTGGAGGCCACTCGACTACAAAAATAAATACAGAATGTTAATAATTATAAATAAAAGTCACTCTGATACACACTTAACACATGTTAAAAATTAATGTCACTAATACTATACCCTTAAAAAAACTTGTGTTATAAAATCATAAAACTTTCTTAGGAAGATAATGCTTTCATTTTTAAAAAGGGTTGAATTGAACTCTGTTCGGTCAACCCTGGTTGGTAGAAGGCATTTAACCTAAGCTACCACCTAACTTCTTGTGCTTCCAGTTTGACATTCATATTACCCCCCCCCCCCCCGTGGGGTGTACTTTATTTGTTCTAAAACTGCAAATTCAAATCTCTTAAAATTTTTTACACAAACAGAGTGCTTAAAAAGAGCATTTTTCTAATTCATTTTAGCTATTTCTTAGTTGTGTTCCTAAATGTGCTTCTTGAGACATCTTGCAGTTTTGCCAACATAATAAGCAGGGCAACTAAAACACTTGGAAAGGTACACAACATACTTGGATAAACAATTACTACCACAAAATTCTAAAGGGGTGCCCAAGTTATTTTCTAAGACCAAATTTTTTGTTTCTAAAATATAGGGACATTGGGCACATCTTCCACATTTAACTGTCCGACATTTAACTGACATTTATAACCGTGCCTGTTTTCAAAACATTCTTTAAGATTACGCCCCATTTTAAAACAAAATTTAGGTTCTGGCCCTAGTAATTGAAAAATATCTGTGTTGGCTCATAAGATATTCCAGTTATATTTGATAATATTCATAATTTCCCTAGTTTGTGGGCAATGTTGTACTATCGCAGCCATTTCATAATTGTTACTGCTAGTATCCTGTTTGCCAGAATCCAATCCAATACCTAACAAAAGTTTATACCATAGACCCCACTGAGATTGAACGTAATTCATTGTCTCTTTTACCATATAGTCAGGGTACCATCTCTTAATGAACATATCTTCTAAGCCTGTGAAGAAGTTTGAGACACAGAAAAAGTTGTTAAATGAAAAGAAGATTGTGAATCAACAGAAATGGCAGCCGTCTTGCTTCACTCAGAAGTAAAAGCAAGGACTTTCTAGGGCTTGGATGTGGATCCATGGCTCCTGTTCTTCTTACCAAGGTGGATTTTATTACTGGTTGTTACTTGGAGTTATTTGCTGACAAGTTTGAATTCCAGCTGATGGTGCACTCTTTATTTTCTTTTTTATACGATATCTTCTAAGATATCTAATTATTTAATCCCATCATCTAACTGGGATGTTATTCTAGCTGTACAAATGCATTATCCCTTGAGAATACCCTTTTTTGACTCAAAGGGTGGCAGCTACCAAAATCCAAATAAGAATTGCTAAAAGTAGGTTTTCTATAGACATTAGATTTAAACCCATTATTGGTATGTACTATTAAGGTGTCCAAATAATTAATATCATATTTGTTAAAATTATTAGTAAATGTAAAAAAAATGGAAGTGTTGTTCAAATAAGTAATACATCTTAAATATTTCATCCTTCGTACCACTCCATAAAATAAAAATATCATCCAAAAATCTCACATCTAGTTTTATATTGACAAAAAAATTTGAATTAAAGACTGCATTGGTTTCCCAATCAACCAGCACTAAATTTGGTGTACATGGGGGCACAACAGGCCCCCAAAGCTACCCCCTTATTGTGTTTAAAAATCTCTCCTTCAGAATATATATTGTTATAATCCAACACTATTGACATGAATTCTACCATAAAATTAACCTTATCATTTGAAAAAGATGTAAACTTAAGCATACTGTTGTAACAAGATTCAAGTCCTTCTTCTCTGAGTATAACAGTAAATAAATCTATGATGTCAATAGTCAAAAAAATCAACTGACTTGTCCATAAATCACTTTTTAATCTACCCAAAAAATCCCAAGAATCTATAAACAAATGTGGTATATATCAGAATAGAGGTTTAAGCCATGGTTCAATAACTACTCCCAGGGGGTGGGTTTTTGTTTTGTAAGCCACAAGCGTTACCGTATTTAGTGTTTTCAATATTCTTAGTAATGCTGACATCTTTTATGATATTTTTAAATGTTATATGAATTACTGAATCCTGGCAGTCAACATGTTTTGAAAGTAATTATATTTATATTAACAAACAAAAATAAAATCTCATGGTGGATATGTCATTATACAAATCAAGCAGAACCAAAAGTACTGAACTACCCTGCTTGGACAAAGCAGTAGACCCCACAAAGATTCCCTTAATTGGCTATTAATAAAACTACAAATTAACAATACTGTAAAGGTAAACATATGAATTGCCTACCTACTTCTACCCATAATCCCCCCTTAATTATTGAATAATTCCTTCTCAACATGCTACATTTATTAAAATATCTTCCTCTTTGGTAATTTTAGTTTAAAGCTACTGGGTCCAAAGATATCACAGATAAACAGTTTGAGGTATCTTGAAAGCAATACCTTACAGAGGCAGGCAGGAGAAGTACTACTAAAATTTGTTGTTACCAACTTTACTATATGCATCGCTAATCCTATCAAAAAAATTTGATACCTTAATGATTAAAATCTAAAACAATCTTATAACAAACTAGCCAAATTCACAGCCAGTCTTCCAAACAGAACTCAACACTGTCTAGCTTTACAAAAAAAAAAAAAAAAAATGAGAGACTGGAATTCCACAACACTCTGACTTTACCTCAGATAAAGACTATGTATATTATAGTTTTTAAATCCAACAAGTGGTCAACAATATCGACTATTACCCAGGAAATATTTACTAGATGAAAACCCAAGCTCCCAAAAGAACAATCTCCTATAAAAATCCCAAATCCATCAAGAGAATTCACCATGTTCTAAGTATCCCTATTACGGAACTCTTTAATGCCAGACCTCATACAAAAAGGAAATCTAATTCACTTTCAAGACAAACTAAAAACCTACATAATATCACAGTGGCACTGCTTTTGTTAAAAACCTACATGTTAACTGATCACATAGTGCAGTTCATACTAGATTCTAATACACATATTCCATTCGACTTACACCACTCAACATTCTCTACCTCTTCCTTAGAGTTGCTTTTAATTACTTATGCAAAACTAAACCCTCTCAATTTTTTCTTCCACTCCTCTCATTTCACTAACCTTTCTACTGTAGTATTGTCCCTCTTTCATCCTCTTTTCTCTCTCATTTTTGTTTTTGTTTTTCTATTCCTCTTCTCCATCTATTAACACTCACCTGTAATTGTCATTTACCACCACTGTATTCTAATTATAACTACGTGTGCTAGTTATGATACATACTTTTTGTACTTGTGTAATATTTTGCAATTTCTGAAAAAAATCTATTATTAGGTGATTTTATCTCTAGACTTCTGCTGAAAATGGGCTCTGCCCAATCAGATTATCCTGGTAAACAAACAGAGATACCTAAATAACATAAATTGTTGTCATATTATAGATTTCAGGCAGACTGGCAGTCAGTGCAGATGATTAAGGCTATGAGCTGTTAACCAGCTGCTTACATGGTACAGGATTTGATTCCCTCAGCTTTCATTTGCCTGCTGTATGACCTTGAACAAGTCATTTAACCAGACAGTGTTCTGAGGCAACTGGAAAATTTGGGTAGGCTCCACAATGGTGTCTTGAACTGCATGCCTATTAACTACCTGTAAGCCTATGACAGACTATTAGGGTACCACAAAGTTAACCAATTAATGAATTCACCCATATTGATGCACTGACAAACAAACATTCATTACTAGACTTGTTAGTAACAAACAGTCCACACGGAATTCACACCTTTTTTCTAATTTCCTCAGTAGCTAATGCCCTATCACATGAATCCTGTCCTTCAAAGCTCCCAAGATGCAACAGATACTACTCTCTCTCTTCCAGGGCATTCGCTGAAGAAAAATAGTCAGATGCTACCTGACATACAGGCATAGCTGGCCTTAGGCATAGGCCAACTAGGCGGCCACCTAGGGCACCGCTCCAGCAGGGGCACTTTTCCAGTATTTATTTGATGTAGGTAAACCAGGATGGGGGCACTGGGTAGTGTTGTGGGGGGCGCCATGGAGCTGTTTTGCCTAGGGCACCAGTTGACCTAAGGCCGCTCCGGCATACAGGCCAATGACTGGTCAGCTTTTTACCAAGAAAAACTAATACAATGCATTACACGTACTCATGAGCATATTACAACTCATCTTTGGCAAATGCAAACAAAAAGGAGTTAGAGGTAACAACTGTCCATACATAACTGCCATTATCAGAGAAGTCTTCAAATCCTGTGATCTTGCCTGTGTAAAATGGAAGTCTTCAGCTCTAAGTCAAGACTATGCGAAATACCAGACCCTCAGTAATTGTTGCAAATTCCAAGTTAAAGCATATAAAGCTTGTTATCTATGAAGCAAACAATCCCGTCCCCATCTGTTTTGGAAAACTTTTAAAGAAATATCTAATCTCAACTCCCAATCTCCTTCAATAATGCTTATACATGCAGTGGTATGTTTATACCCCAAGCAGATTCCAAACATTTTTTCCTCAGATATATGGCAAATGTTGGTAGTGTGATGTGGAAGAAAGACGTAACTGGGAACATGTTTTCTGAGTGTAATGAGTTGGCAGACTTCCTACAGAGTACTATGTCATAAATACTGGATGAGAAATGGGTGTGACAAAGGAAATTATTATTTTGAGCTGGTAAACAGGATCTGAATTGTCTAGACATAATAAGACCTTGGCAAGTGTAATTCTGGTGGTTGCCAAAAAGCAATTACTAGAAAATGGAAATCAAAGTCTAAACCAACTGTATTTGAAGTATTAAACACTGTAACAGAGATAAAAGAACTGGAAGTGGGATCTTTAAAAAACGATATGAGCAAATTACATGGAAATAAATGGAAGTTGTGGGAACAAAACATGCAGAACAATGTCCTGGAGGCGGAGTGAGGTTTAAGGGAAGGCAGGAATTGTGCAATTTATGTAATGCTGGATCAGTGAGAGTTGTACAAAAGAACATACCTGATGTTTAATGTATGCAACTGGGAACATGTTAACATGGTTTGTTTTCTTTTATATAAATGTATGTTTGCCTATATCTTAAGTGATAATTCAATAAAGGTATTAAAAAATAATGGCTTATACAATGGATAGCACTATGCTAAAGCGTCACTCAATCTTGTCAGTTAACAAATTCCCACATCATACACCTTTTGTAATGATATTACTCGACCTTTTTACTTCAGTCACACCTCACTTGAAACAATAAAAGATCCATTGTTGCACCTGAAAAACAAACATAATAATATCTACAATCCCCAACTTTAGTCCATATAATTAGCTGATACACAAAACCATGTCACACACATACGCACACACACACACACACACACACACACACACACACACACACACACACACACACACACACAATCTGTAGCCTTTCACAAACCACTTACCTTGTATCTACACAATTCAAGCACTCAAAGTTCCATTTATAAGTATTAAAACACATACTCCCAGTGGTCCACATAACTGCAGGCCAATCTCCATCCTCTGTCCAATCATTAAAATCTGTCAAAAAATACTCTATAAGTAAATTATCACATCAATAAATATAGAGTCTTAATAGATCCTCAATATGGCTTCTATTCTGGTCATAACACACTCAATGCTCTGTATACAGTTACTGATGCCATTTAATCCCATATGGACAAAGTCCTTCTCTGTGTAGATATATTTATTGACCTTAAACAAGCCTTTGAAGATGTCAACCTCCCACTTCTCTTACATAAGCTTTACAAACTTGAATTTGGCACAGAAGTCACCTCTTGGCTCCAGAACTATCTAACTAACAGGACCTTTAACTTCTTGAACTCTGAACAGATCTCTACTTCTGGCTTCTTCTTTTCATGGGCCCTTCAAGGTTTTGTCTCTGTTCTTCATGATATCATCGTGTATATTCTCCATAACTCACGTTTTCTTTAAGCAGATGACATTCTACTCTACCAATTTTCTCCTTTTATTAAGTAACTTGAAACAAATTTACAGGATAACTTTTCAGCCATTTTTAACTAAGTGACTCAAAATATGCTCCAACTAAATCCTAACACATTGACTGGTACTCTTTCATGACACCACACAAACTTAAGGACAGTCACTGTATTTGTGTTTATCAAAATAACTCAAAAAATCCCTCAAGTTCATTCCCACTGGTAATTGGGGCTGCTTCTTGATCCCTTACTAAACTTCACTAAGTACACTGAAACCGCAATAGTAAAAGTATGAAACCAGCTAAAAGTTTCAGTATACAACCATCTCTGTAAGAACGAAGTAGGTAGTAATAGGAACGTTAGTAGCAGTTTCAAAATTAAATAAGTGAATGTTTATTCAGTTAAATTAAAATGGTATATTTTCAAAGCACTTATGAATCTGATTTGTCTCCATAGTTCTCTCTTCACTCTCTCTCTGCCTCTTTCCTCTCCCATTATGTTCTTTTTTCTACAGGTCCAGACATCCTAGGGGCATCTGAGTTGAGTGCCTCCCACTCACCATGTCACCCTGCTTGCCCAGGAATGTCTTTTCAGAGTCAGAGCTGTGACTCTTCCTCGTGGACCCCTGGTACACAGCAGCCTGGAAAGCTGCCAACACCATGAGCCTAAGGACAAAACAGTTGAGCACTTGCAGCCCATTCAAGGTCTCCTACAGTGGATGCAAGACTTGCTGAACCAGTCACCTTTGACCATCAAGCCGCAGGAGGCCCTTATAAGCCTACCTAAGAGTTTAGCCCATGACAAGTCTGGTTTTGCTAAATGTCTTTTACCCTATAAGCTCAATTATGGCTTATACCAAACATTAAAATTTTTGAGGAGTACTTACGTCCAGTGGTAGACAAATGTAGTAAAGATTTTAAGTATGTATGGCAATATAACTCTGACATACCATCAACAGTAAAAACAAAACATTAAGCATTGCACTTGTATTGCCTTGGAATTTGAATTTTCACAGAGTCTGAAATATGTGCACAAACATATCACAAATAAATATGCAAGCAGGCTTCTATATACTTACATGTAATAAAAAAAAATATATATATATATATATATATATATACACACACACACACACACATATATAAAAATATATATATACATACACACACACACACACACACACACACATATATATATATATATATATATATATATATATATATATATATATATATAAAATATATATATATATATATATATATATATATATATATATAGCCCCGGTGGTGCAGCGGTAGCATTGTTGCCTCACAGCAAGAGGTTCTCCTGTTCGATTCTCAGCTGGAGTGCCTTCTGTGTGGAGTCAACATGTCCTCCTGCGGTCGAGTGGCGTCCAAAAGACATGCGTGAATGGGCGTGCCGTTGCTGAAGGTTGGGCATCGGGCTGGCAACTTGGCACCATAAAAATCTACTGCCAATCATTAGTGGACTGGAGTTCTGCTGTGGCGACCCCTAACTGGGAAAAGCTGAAAAGACAAACATATATATCTATATATGCAAATAGATATATTTAAAGACACACACACACACACACACACACACACACACACACACACACACACATTTGTATATGTTCAGTTCTGTGTGTGTGTGTGTGTCTACTGTCAAAGGAAAAAACTTCAAAGACCAATTCACGTAAGGTTCAGATATGGCATTTAATTACTTGCTGCAAGGAGACAAAAACATGCAAATACAGGATTTTGCCTGACTACTAACAGGAAGTATGCTCTTCTTATACTGTTCTACAAAACGTTGCTTTCTATAGTTGACGTAATTAAACACAACTTTCTGTATTGTTCTACAGCAGATGTTACTCAGATTTTTCTGCTGACATGACTGGATTTATGAAAAACATTTGAGAAAAACAACCTGGCCTTGGGGGCTTTAGCCCGCTACAAGCTTCTATTGTGTAGTTCTAATGCATGTGTTACATTTCAAGGTACTTTTCTAGCTTAGACACTAGTAAATGCTGATTGCAGTTCATATATTTTCAAGCAGTCTTTGTTCTTATTATCAATAGCTTCTGCAGCTGTGTATTTTCTCACAGCATAAGCGGGACTCCTTGTCTAAATCTCATAACATTAATACAAGCGATACATCTATTTATTATTTTCCTGACACAAGCAGAAATTATCTGCTTCCCTGTAAATTTCCAGAGCATAAGCAAAGATCATAACTGCGCATATTTCATGACAATACAAGATTGGAAAGCTTCTGCAGTTTGTACAGATTTATGCAGTGTGAAATAGAATAAATGTGTTAACCCTTTTCAAACCATAAATGCACTAAGCATATTACTAATACATATTTTTCTAACATTTCCCCCTTTTAATACTTTATTCTACTTTCAAAATAAGCATAAACAGTTTTTCTTCCCCTAACCTCTTCCTACTCAGGATTTGCAGTTAAGAGAGTCATTCAGTTTAAACTTATGAAAGCATTTTCAATTTTTTAACAGTTCTTCAAACTCAGCACTTTGATATAAGGTTTCTGAAACTGACATGTCTATAAGGTCTTTGATCAGTCTTTTCATGCAGGGTATGCCACAGCAAACACATACTCCCAGTAGGATCATTCCTACACAAATAGCAATCAGGATGTTCATTAGGATAGTACCCCACCCCCCCAAATCATTTCTGGAAAAAGTCCATCAGTGGGTTTGGTCCTGGTTTGTTCATGTCCGACACTTGCTGAATTACCTCAAGGTGATTGTCTATCTCGTGTTTGTGGTCAGGAATATACTAACAGCACTCCTCCTGGATTAAAGCACAAGTACCGCCTCTTGCCACTAGGGTGAAGTCAAGAGCCATGCGGTTTTGAAGCACTACAGTTCTCATGGCATTCAGTTCATCAGTCACCAATTCTAGGGCGGAAAAAGTTGCATTGCTCATTACTTCGAGAAGTTTAAACAGTTTTCTCAGCTCCCAGATCGATTTCACTGCTCCATATGCTGGTAATATACCTGCCCACGATATAACACTGTCACTCAGGTCCATGTGTGTCAGTTTATTGCTTATAGAATGATGTTTTTTCCAGCGCGCATCAATTTGCCCCACTGGATTTACAGGTTTCTTGACGACTTCTCGGACATTCCGAATTTTTCCTCGAGGTAAGACTGCCGTGTGTCATATGGCTGGAACCAGGTAGCCCAAAAAACAACTGCCGGACCAATTCTCAGGTAACCACTTGTATGCTTTTCTACCACATACAAAATAACAATCCTCTACTTTAGTAGTAACTTTACTATGAACATACACTTGTCCTGCATGAAATATTTTTCTATCAATTATAGACAGTTGTTTATAAAGAACAGAATCATGCTTTACTTCATCAGTTGTTTTGTGCATTAATTCAAAAAATGAATCATAGTTTGTATTACAATAAGAACCTGCATTATTAGCTTTAGTGTAGCATCTATAAGGAACAGTCACATTGCAATTGCTCCACCCCACCTGAACAGTATCATTTTTATAAAAACACACAGTCCCTTTTTGTGGAACAGACAAGTGCAATGCTATTTTATCTTGTGATGTAACAGTTGATGTATCATAAATCAAGTCTTCCCAGGTCTTGTTGACTCCTAGGGGGACTGAAGTCATCAATAACCCCCTCGTATGCTGTCAAAGCTGTGCAAATCCAGCAATTCGAAACATTGAAAGTCTCAGCAAACACATATTTGATGGCCTGGTAAGTGTTGAAGTTTGGGTGCCAGTCTATGAGCAACGCTTCACATTTATTCAGTTCAGTTTGTGTGGCTGGGAAAAGGAATGGCCACAACAAAAAGATTATTGTCACTAGTACAGTTAACAGGATGATTATGCAATACTTCTGAGGAAGTGGTTGTTCTGCATTCCTGTTTTCTCCAACTCTTCTGAGTAGTTTTATTTGGATTCTTCTGCATTCTATAATTTTTTTCTCTTGACATGTGACAAGATTTTTGTTCAGTTCAAAGTTCTTAATTAGTTTGCAGTGCGTCAGGTGGATCCACGAGGCCCGCTCTGTGATTTTGACTGCAGTAGGTGTTGACAGTAGCACCTGATATGGACCTTCCCACTTTGGTGTTGTCCAGTTTTTCTTTTTGATTGTTTTCACCCATATCCACTCCCCTGGGGCCACTGCCACTTCCGATGTCTCGGTTTGTTCTTTATCTGAAACAGAATTTGACTGCAACAGATGTTTAGAATTCAACACATTTCTCATATACTCTGCTAGTGTACAGTCAGCTTCCTGGTCTGCGGGCATGAGAGGTTTCCACTGAAGTATATAATAAGCTCTTCCAAATAGTTTTTCAAAAGGAGTCAATCCTTTTGCATTCGGAAAAATTCTCATGCTCAACAGTGCCAGAGGCAGACAGTACACCTAATTCTTCTCTGTTTCTACTATTAATTTCCTTAGTTTATTCTTTAAAATCCCATTATGTCTCTCAACTAGCCCTGCAGATTGCGGATGGTATGCACAATGATTCTTTAAAGAAATACCAAAATGTTTACTTAACTGTTGTATGGTTTGGTTTACAAATTGTGTACCATTGTCACTGTAGATCCTTTCCAGAATGCCGAATCTAGGGATGATTTCTTTAACAAGGACTTTCGCTACTGTAGCCGCGTCTGGATTTTTGGTCGGAAAGGCTTCCACCCATCTGGAAAACATATCTACAATGACAAGACAATACTTCTTATTTTCACATTTGTTCAATTCTATGAAATCCATACAGATAGTATGAAACGGATATGGTGGTGTAGGGAGACTCCCTTGCTTGGGCTTTAACGCCCCTTGTGCATGATGTTTGTTACAAATATGGCACATCAAATAGTTTGTAACTCCATATGTTGTGAACACTCGGTTCACCAGCTGTACCATCCCCCCTGTTGAGACATGGCATTGCCCATGGCTCAACAAAGCTGCATATCTAAACAAATTAGATGGTAATATCGGTTTCCTTTCTTTAGAGATGTACAGCCCCTTTTCGAGAATTGCTCCTCATTTTACCCATCTTTGTTTCTCAACTTGCGTAGTGAGTGTCTGCATTGTCTTTAACATTTCTAAGTCTAAAATCTCAGAGGGTTGTAGTTCCTCATTCAAAAGAAATACTTCTGAAGCTGTCTGCTTTGCAGCTGTATCAGCTCTCGCATTACCTTTTGAAATCCTATCCTGTTGCTTGGTATGAGCTGTGCATTTACAAATAGCTACTTTCTGAGGTAACTGAATAGATTCTAAAAGATCTAAAATAAACTGTGCATGATTAATAGGTTTGCCAGTAGATATTATCATTCCTCGCTTTTTCCACTGTTGCACAAAAACATGTACAGTAGAAAAAGTGTACTGGCTGTCAGTAAAAATGTTTACACATTTACCCTTTGCTAAGGTACATGCCCGTGTCAAGGCAATCAATTCTGCTGCCTGTGCAGATAAGTTGTGTGGTAAAGGTTTCGCTTCTATAATCTCAGTATCAGAAACTACTGCATAACCTGTTAGGTTCTGTCCTGCAGGACCCCTTTTGCACGAGCCATCCACGTAGTATGTCACCTCGGCATCATCCAAGGGGACATCCATGAGATCTTTTCTAGGCAGTGTCTTTTGCTCAATCACCTGCAGGCAGCAGTGTGGTGTGCCATCTGCAGGGGTTGGGAGCAAGGTAGAAGGGTTCAAAGTCGTGCATTGCTCAATTGTCATATGAGGTTGGCTCAACAATATAGTCATACAGGAAAGATGCCTAGCAGGGGAAAGATATGCTACCTTCTCTTGCAGTAAAATAATTGCGACTGCATGAGGCACTCTCAATGTGAGAGGATGGAACAAAACTACTGAGGCCTAAGCCTGTACTGCCATTGCAGCTGCAACTACTACTTGTACACAGTGAGGTAAAGACCGTGCCACTGGGTCTAGTTGTGATGAATAATAAGCAATGGGGCATTGCTTGTCCCCATGCTGTTGTGTTAACACTGATGTCATATAACCTTGCTTACAATCTACAGTTTGGAAAAAACGTTTATGATAGTTTGGTAATCCCAGAACTAATGAGGACGCTATTAACTGTTTCAGTTTGCAGAAAGCGGATTCTGCTTCTGGTATCCATTGCAGCAAGTCCTGTGCTGCCATAGGCTTTTTATATATCAGGTCAGTCAGTGGTGCAGATTCCAAAGCATAGTTTGGAATCCAGCTCCGGCAAAAATTAGTCGTACCCAGGAAGGACATCATTTCCTTCTTGGTAGTGGGTTTTGGTGCTTGTAAAATTGCTACTTTTCTGTCCTCATCTAATGTTCTACCCTCTTTGGATATTACATATCCTAGGTATTTAACTTGTTTTTTCCAAAGCTGCAGTTCATTTTTGTTTACCTTATGTCCTTCAGTGGCTAAAAATTGTAATAGCGCTATGGTATCTTCTTTGCAATCTTGCTGGATGGGGGCTGCCAGCAGGATATCATCAACATAAAGTAAAATCTGACTGCCTCTTGGTGGGGTAAATCCCGCCAAGTTGCTTGCCATTTCTTGTGAAAATATTGTCGGACTTTCACAATATCCCTGTGGTAGTCGCGTATATATATATATATATATATACATATATATATATATATATATATATATATATATATATATATATATATATACCTTTTCCCCTGAAATGTGAATGCAAACCAATACTGGCTGTCAGGGTGTATTGGTATCGAAAAGAACGCATTGCTGATATCTACCACAGAAAAATATTTCTGTTGAGGTTTTAAATCATTTAACAGGGTGTGTGGGTCTGGCACTGTAGGTGCCCTTGGTATCACTGCGTCATTTACAGCTTGTAAATCTTGGACCATACGCCATTCTCCATTCGCTTTCTTAACAGGAAATAAGGGTGTGTTACATGGTGAATCAGGAGATTCCACCAGTACCCCTTCCTTAAGTAAAGCTGCTATAATAGGTTTGATTCCTACCTCTGCATCTTTTCTTAAGGGATACTGTCTTTTCTATGGTCTAAATGCTGACTTTGGCGTGATAGTAACTGGTCCTGCTGTACGAATAAGTCCTACATCTGACTTTCCTGTTGACCAGAGAGTTTCTGGTATATTCTGTAAGGCATTCTCTTCCTCCTTTAATAGGAGTGCTAATCAGCTGTCCTTACTAGACTGCAAGTGTACGGCTGGGTGGGTCTGAGTTATCCAACTCAGCCTCTGTATTTGTATTCCTTGTTCTGACAGTTCTAATTCTGTCTGCCTTTCCCATCTTGTAACTTTTTCTCCTAAGTCTGCCCATTCTATGTTTCTATCCTTGGTTAAGCTAACATGTGGTAATCGATTAGATTTATAAAGTGCAAAGAACTCCTGGGGCAATGAACAGTTGGCCACACTGTTCCCTTCCATGTCCCAGTACAGATTACGTAATATCAATCTGTTTGCACGATTTTTAAACAATTCTTGCTCATATTCTTTATCAGGTCCTGGTGTGTTACAGTAATACAGAGTACAGTGCAACAGGTGCTGTTTGTCAATGTCAAGGGAGGGGAACTTACTGATGGCTATATTCATTAATTCTTTGGTCACAGTCCCTGGACCAGTCATAATCAAGTCCTGACTGTACCAATAAAACACTTCACCCTCCAATTGCACTGCAAAGGTATCAATTTGTCACTGTGCTTCCATACCCTGCATGGTCGGAACTACTGCTATACCAAATAGCTGCATAAGGTCTCTGCCCAAGAGGTTTACTGGGCATTTTGCAGAAACAACAATTTTGCTTTTCTGGGTCAATCCTGAAACAGGATCAGTTATTGCGATGCCACGGGAGAGAGGCTCCCGGTACAGCTGTCCATTAGCTGCTTTTACTAGTATATAGTCAGGTGACTCTGAATTTTCTGACAGTTTGGAGGGATGTATCAGGGTCTGTGATGCCCCTGAGTCACACAAGAATTTGACTTCCCTCCCTTCTACCAAGAGCGTAACTTCTGGTTTTGTGTCTGCTAAATAGAGCTCTAAGCTCAATAAAGCTAAATCCAATATTTCATTTTCTTCACTATCCGTAACTTCCTGCACTTCCTCTATTTCTTCTGTCACATTCTCTACTCCTTCTATCACATTCTCATATGTCCTTTCTCCGTTGTCCCCTTCTAGTGATTCCTATCATATAGTCAGTCCTCACCCTCTTTGTCTTCCGTGGTTGCCTTCTTGTTTTTCTTGCAATCCCTTACCATGTGTCCCTTTTTACCGCATTTAAAACATTCTCCCCTTTTCTTTTGCCCTTCAAAGTCCTCTGATCACTGATCAGATTGTTTGTTTCCCTGGGCATTTTTCTTGCCCTTTTTCCCGGACTGTACTACATAAACTTCTGCTCCATCTTCTACAGAAAATACTTGGGCTTTCTTTTTCTTTTTGCCATTAAAATGCCTTTCGCCATGCCTAGCATATTCAAGTAATGACTGTAACCAGCTTGTACGATGATCTACCATGTGTTTTGTAATAAAACTGCTTATGGGTGCAATACTGCCTTTCAAAAATGCATTCTTTAACTGCTGTTCATATGGGGAATCTTGTGGCTGATCTTCAGGAACCTGCATTCCACAGTGGTTATTAAAACATTCTAATAGTCTGGTATAATATCTGTCAACAGTTTCACCTTCTTGTTGAATGCATTGATTAATGCAAGTCCAGTCTGCCCTAGGCTTCCATTTTTCAGAGATGCGGTCTGTAAGACCTTTTACTCTGTTGTCTAGTTCTGCACTGCTAGTCTGTGTGCAGCATCATGGGGATTCCAGTTGCCACTAATCATGTGCCAATCTGGTCCCACAATTTGTCTAACTACTTTTTCTACCTCTTCTCCATTTAAATTATAACTTAGCCTCATTCCTTGTAAATCTTCTGAGAACTTTCTAAAATTAACTTTTGGATGGGGAATTCCTTCAGTGGCTTTCCGGATATCTTCCGGAGTCCAGGGTCTATACACTAGAATAGTTGGATCCTGACCTTCTTGCCCTGCCTGAGGATTAGGTACTTCTATAAGTGGGAATTTTTCTTCTTCACTCATAGATCATGAATTCCTAACCATTTGATATAACTCAATGTCTCCTTTTGAGTTACCTGCCCGTGTTCGAGACCTGGTCTCGATGGGATCTCTAATAAACGGTTTTGCTCTTGTAATGTCTCTAATTTCAGTGACAACAGGATATCGTGGAGGTGGACTAACCTGTTCACTTGCTTCATATTCTGGTAAGGGAGGCAGAGGGGCCGACGCTATCACTAAGTTATTGTCCTCCTTATCTAAAAACATCGCTTTTGATTTATTATTCTTTTGTTCCCTACAGTTTACCTCCTCAATCCACCTGTGTGCCTGAGGAATTCCTAATTGGCGTTGCTTTTTTACCTGACCTTTGGAATCGGTTTTGAGCTGTTTGACAAGTTTGACAAGTTTGACAAGCGAGGATTTTTCTAATTTACTGTCTAATTCATACTTATTAACCCATTTTGAATAGTATTTAATATTATCAGTACGTTGCGACTGCATGTATTTTGCAGCTGCGACTGCATGTATTTTGCATCTTCTGTTAACGGCAGATTTTGGGGTCTTTTTGTGCAATTATTACCCATTTTGCTCTACGCTTTTAATCGTTACGCAACCTCTCTTATTTTTTAACGTGATACCACAGATTTTGTTATAGTCTCTTCAGAATGACTGCCTACCTACTTTGTTTTCCCTGATATATGACAAGACAGTAATCTTTTCTGTCCCTGACTTGTAAAAATACAGTCTTGACAAAAACAATACAAATCTAGTCCCTGATCTAAAACAGAAAAAAAGTAGATTCACCTTACCTGAGCCTTCGTGATTGATCACCTGGTTCGTGAAAACCCGTCCTTCAGTCGCAGATCAGAAAGTGGCTGGCCTCTTTTGCACGACAATTCAGTCGGAGGGCTTTTCAAATAAGAAGAACCAATGTGGTTTCTTCCCCGTACGGTTTCAAGCCACCTGGCCCGTCTGATCTGAGGCGAAGTGAGGATTTCAGGTCCGAAGGACCAATCTGTCAAAGGAAAAAACTTCAAAGACTAATTCACGTAAGGTTCAGATATGGCATTTAATTACTTGCTGCAAGGAGACAAAAACATGGAAATACAGGATTTTGCCTGACTACTAACAGGAAGTATGCTCTTCTTATACTGTTCTACAAAACGTTGCTTTCTATAGTTGACGTAATTAAACACAACTTTCTGTATTGTTCTACAGCAGATGTTACTCAGATTTTCTGCTGACATGACTGGATTTATGAAAAACATTTAAGGAAAAACAACCTGGCCTTGGGGGCTTTAGCCCGCTACAAGCTTCTATTGTGTAGTTCTAATGCATGTGTTACATTTCAATGTACTTTTCTAGCTTAGACACTAGTAAATGCTGATTGCAGTTCATATATTTTCAAGCAGTCTTTGTTCTTATTATCAATAGCTTCTGCAGCTGTGTATTTTCTCACAGCATAAGCGGAACTCCTTGTCTAAATCTCATAACATTAATACAAGCGATACATCTATTTATTATTTTCCTGACACAAGCAGAAATTATCTGCTTCCCTGTAAATTTCCAGAGCATAAGCAAAGATCATAACTGCACATATTTCATGACAATACAAGATTGGAAAGCTTCTGCAGTTTGTACAGATTTATGCAGTGTGAAATAGAATAAATGTGTTAACCGTTTTCAAACCTTAAATGTACTAAGCATATTACTAATACATATTTTTCTAACACTACTTACACATTTGTGTACATATGCATATCACAGTACATACTGACAAAACCTTAGCAGTAAAGATAGTGATGCATAGTATATGTACTATACAGGTAAATACTAGGCTAAATGCCCTTGCAGGTCATTTTAAGCCTAGCCACTTTCCCTTCTGGTGCTTGAATTAACCTATCCCATTTGGTGTTAGATTGGCCTTAATCATCCCATGGTTGATAATTATATATTACTCAAGTAAGAATAACTGGGATCATAACACAGATAATTTGAGGAGAACCAATGCATGGATAAAACATTAGGAGATGTCTCTCTCCAGTCATAGCGCAGGTGGCAGTCCTGGGGAAAATGTTCTATTTCTCATCCATAAATCCAAGTTGCACTTGAATATGGACAGGAATACGCTTTGGCTTACGGTGATGGGGAGTCTGCTCCAGAGTACTGGTATCCTCTGCTAGATATACCTGTCCCTCCAAACCTTACTATTGATGTTGAAGAAGAGGTTTTGATCCATGGACTAAATACTTATGATGCCATTTGACTTGCTGATGTGTAGAAGGTCCATCAGTATTGGGTCAGAGAATATCTTGCATGTCAGACACAGGCTACCTCTTAGCAATCTGACAGAGCTTTGATCCGGTCCATGTAGAACATGTTGTTTAGGCCTTGTATCCTTTTATTAAGGTATTTCTGTGGGCATTCCAGTAGTTGCATGTGTATGGACAAATACATACCACAAGGGGCATTATACTCAATGACTGGCCTAATTAGGGATGAGTAAAGGGGACAAAGAAACCTGTAGATCTAATTGCAATCCCTTTGTTTATAATTTGCACAATATAGTAGGATTTTCTTATGACAGTTGAGACATGTTGGTAAAAAGTAAAGTCACTGTGCACATAAGTCCCCAAATTCAGAACAAGTGGGTCAACTCTCAGAGACATGTTGCCACTGTGGTATTTTCTCAGGATATATGGCTTCACAAAGGAGACAATAATGCATTTTTAGCATTTATTTTCAGTCCATGATTCTGGCACCAGTTATTTGTTTGAGGCAAACCTTTCTGCATGATGGCTAAGAAATTTCGAGAGTCAATAACTGCTCATAACTTGAAGTCATCTGCAAATGTAGTCAGCCAGAGCCCTGTGCTATTGGCTTTTACTTCAGAGAAGAAGATGCCAAACAGGAGCAATCCCAGCACTGAACCCTGGGGGACTCCATTGGTGACTGGTCTCTTTGTGGAGGCAGCTCCTCCTATTTTGATCTCTTGCATCTTATTTGTGATCCAGTTGGCAGTCCAGTGGATGATGTAGGGATTTATTAAATAAGTTAGGTTCAGAGATTAAATATTAGGCTATCAATCTGCAGACTATTACAAGGCTAGCTAATAACCCAAGGACCCAAGGTCAAAATCAAACCCTGTGAGGTAAATACCTTAACCATTATGCCAACCCCTCCCAATCACAGTTTATTTAGTATTTCTACTCTGTCTGAATGGGGTCTTGTGTCAAAAGCATTGGCCAGGAGGTATAATGTGTATACTGTTTCACCTTCATCTATTGCTTTGGTAACCTATTAAAAGAAATCTACCAGGTTGACCTGCCTTTGACAAATCTAAACTAATACGTGTCCATTGATTGAAGGTTCCATATGTCCTTATTGATTAGCTACCCGATAAGTCTTACAATGGCTTTGCATATGAGGCTAGTCAGACTTATGGGACTATAACTGCCTTGGTCTGTGGAAGGTCCTTCCTTATGCAGGGAAATGACTGCAGTTGTTCTCCATTCGCTTGGTACAAAACCTGTATGGACGCTGAGTTTGAACAGTGTTGTTAGGGAGGGGTGGCTAAATTGAGTTTCATGCTATTTTAAATGCAGGTAGAAATATTGTCAGGACCAATTGATACAATATTTTAGCTTCTGATAGTGATTTCAGGACTTGGTCTTGTGTGATAGCGGAAGCAAGTAAATTCAAGAGGTACCCTATTAGAAGACCGAAGACACATTCTTTCTAATGCATCTTGGTCGAACTCAGAAGCCTAAAACAGCAAAATATCGATGTGGCTCTTAAGCGAATTCTTTCCCTGGGAAAGAAGTTGCTTGGCCGCTTCATCACTTTGCCATTTTCGGCACTGTAGTGCGGTCTCGGAGTTGATATAGTTAAATAGGGGGGGGGGGCACTTAATCTAATATTTAAAGTGTTTTATTTACTTATTTTTGTTGGAACAACATTTTTTTCGCTAAGAAAAAAATTGCTGTTCTGAAAGTTTGAAATTGTAAGCTTTCTTTTACATTGAGTTACTTAATCACCGTTCACTTTTTTAAGCATTCGATGATCTAATATATACCCAATTCAAGATCTATCTTTTGGGATAAACAGAGGGAAGAGAAGGTAAAGTTTGAGTTGAATTTATTGGCCAATAGGTCAGCTATATCTTCAGCCTTGGTGTAAGTAACATTGTTGACACTCAGCTCATCATATTGCTGCATCCTGCTTCTGAGATTACAAACACAACTAAAAAAGGTCTTGTGATCATCTTTGGTGTGGGTGACTATTTTAGCCTCATATTTGGCATTGGTGGATGTTATTAAGCTCCTGAGTCATGTATTTATTTCAGTGATGAGCATGATATCTTTCTGTGAATTACTCTTCTTACTTTTGGTCAAAATTCTCTTCCTTTTAAAGTAAAGCTCGTTGATATTACGGTTCCACCATGGCAGTTTACTTCTGTGATTTGTCCTACACTTATTCCTACAGGGTACACCTGCATCCATGCAGCTGTTTACTTTCTGGTATAGTATGGTGGTGTACATTTCTGGTATTCAGTGAAGTTAACTGGGTTTGGTAGAGATAAGAAACTTGCCAATATATCACTTAGGAGCAGGCAGTTTGTATCAGAGAAATCTCTGAAGACACTTTGGATGGAAGGGGTTTCTGGTTTCAATTTTGTTTCGAAGGAGACAGCTTTATGGTAAGACCTAACAAGTGAGAAAGACACTCAAGTGGATAGTGCAAGATGCCTCCATATTATTAAGGTCAAGATCCAAGATGTTGTTCCCCCTGGTGGGTACTCTGACTTGTTGAAGGACATTTATACTCGCAAAGTCCAGGAATATCTGTGCTTAGTCCACTAGTGGTGGTTTATATTTCCCAGTCTATAGCTGGATAGTTTAGATAACCTGGGAAATTGGTATTGGGTTCAACACTGAATGATTCCAGTTTCTGTTGCTAAGCATTTTGACTTTCTTAGGTCATACAGGGAGTTCTACAGGTAGCTAATATGTGGTACATGAAGAAGCTCTAGTGCACCATTCTGCTTTACTAGCCTTGACGCGAGTCTCTTTTGGTTGACTATTGAGACATCTTCACCTTTTTTTACTCCTGTGCAGAAGCTGGTCTAAACATGTGGAAGGTGTTATTGCACTGCACAGCTGGAGAGCTCTCTGCCATTTTAAAACATGTCTTAGTCACTAAACAGACGTGCATCCTCCAGCATGAGGAGGGCTTATAGGAGTGGAGTTTCTTATTTAGGCTCCTAGAATCGGTCGGTAACACCGTCATATTTTTCTTTGCTTACTTCATTATATTGCTAGGTTTATTGGGTTGGCATTGCTTTAAAAAGGTGGACAGTGTCTTTGCCAATAATAAAGAACCCCAGAAGGGACAGATGCAGGTCATCCCTGGAGAAGCAGCATAGTCTATCAATCATATATTCTCAAGTCCACACATATTAGACCCCCTGTGAATGCCACCGAAAACCTAGCCAATTACTGAAGTCAATTATTTTTGCTCATATTGTGGCATCATCTTTGGAGAAGATATAATACTGCTCAGTGCTAGGCTCACACCTGCCTGCGACACTTCGTTTGATAGATCCATCAAGTCACTCTTCAGGAAGGTACATCTCAAGTCACTGACACCCACATGTAGTATGACAGAGTCATACCTGTACTTTTTGATCACAGAGTGTGTGTGTGTGTGTGTGTGTGTGTGTGTGTGTGTGTGTGTGTGTGTGTGTGTGTGTGTGTGTGTGTGTGTGTGTGATGGATATGAATCCCGACAACAGACAAGTAACTAGGTAGATGCCAGCTTTACAGGCTCAGCATCCTTAACTTTGGGACTCCTTGTGTTATGTGAGGTGGTAGGCTTAACCTGTTCAGTGTGTTTTGTGCCTGTATTGCATTTTGGAGTCCTTTAAGGTATAGCTAAATTAATCTCTAGATCCTCAGCATATTTTGGATTACATGTATTGTGATGTCCTTGGTCAGATGTGGTGTGTTTTTTGTCTCCAATGGCATTATACATGTACACCTCTTACACACCATGTTATATGTTTGAGTAATAGATGATTATGAAACAATACTTATACTGTCTCAAGATACCTATCTCAGTTGGCTTGGCTACAGAAAGTGCGGGGAAGTGTTTGGCCGTGGGTTCGACAAGAATGACTTGGGGGGGGGGGGGGTGACTGACTGTTTGGAGTCTTGTTTGTTTAAGATACTGTTTGGGTAAACTTACTACTAAGGCATGGGGAAATGCTTATTTATTTGGTCAAAGGTGCACTGTAGCTCAAGGTGTGTTTATTTTCTTGTAGTAGAAGTTACTTGAGCCTCGGATATGGATTTCTAAGGTTGTATACATTTTCACGCACATTTCACTACAGAGTGAGTCTGACAGTGGCAGTGAGCTTTTGATGAAAAGGTGATTTCTCACAGTTTTACGCTGGGGCAAGAAAAAACTGTAATAAGTATGCAAACAGTATGAAGCAGCAGGGAGAGCAGTACTTAATATATCAGTAGGGGCTGGGGCAGACACAACAACTGGGTAACAACAGTATCAATGTAACAAACAGAAAGGCACTGGAATGCAACATTCAGCAGGGCAAATGATAAGCTGAATATGAGTCTAGCAGTAAAACTTGAATGTAAACAACTAAAGAAGTAGAGAAACTACATACAAGATATATAATTTTTCTTTGTTTACATAAGCACATATATACCAGTTTTTTATCTCTCTCTCTCTCTATATATATATATATATATATATATATATATATATATATATATATATATATTTATATATACATATACATTCACACACATGGACACATGTAGAAACATATATAAGAAATAAAATCAAGAGTATTTACTATAAAACTCTGGCCTTCTGTCTTGGACTACTGAAACCCTCCAGGCCAGTTGGTCCCTCCTCCATCTCTGCAGGTTGTGGAATCTGTGACTGTATAGCTGACTGGAGAAATAGATCTGTCTTAAGAGATTACAGGTGATCATCCCATTGCCTCCCAGATGTCAACCTTTCTCCATTCAGAAGTGGCAGTTGCTTTTTCCAGCTTCTGAAAGTACAACTCCTGCAGCATACAGAGGTGGACTTTCGTATCCTTATCAGACCAGTTTTGGACTCAGCCCTGGGCTGAAAAGAAGCCATCCTACCATCCTAGAACAAAATGGAAATATTTAAGTCTAATGCAGGGGATAAGAGTATGTCAACCATACCCTCTCAGGTGTGACATAACAATGACCAGCCCATACACCCATATCTAAGATAACTTCCCTGCTTAGTCTAGCAGAAGCATATCGGTGTCAAGCAGTAATGGAAATCAAACCAGAAGTAGACAAAAATCAGGTAGCAACTGAATATGCTAAAAAAAAAAAGAAAAAAATATAAGGTGAAGGATCAGATAAGAAGGCAAGAAATGTGGAAAATGCATAAATATAGTTGCAAGTATAGAAAACTTCTGCAAGAACCTCATGTTAATCAGGACTGAATGCAGAAAAGGTGAAGGAGAAGCAAATTCAAACCAAGAGATGAAAGGTTAATATTGGCGGCCCAAGGTAGTGGGCTACATACCAAATGGTTTACAAAGTCCATTGAACATGTGGGAGAAACAGACAAATGTAGGTTGTCTAAAACAGAACTGGAAACAGTTGCACACCTCATTGCTGGTTATGACATACTAATGGCAGAAGGACTGTATACTGAAAGGCATAATAATGTGGCAAGACTATTACACTGGGGATTGTGCAAACATTATGGTACTGAAGTGGCTGATAAAACACTGCAAACATGAGTCACAAAGCATCATAGAAAATTATGAAGTCTACATCATGTGAGATCACCCATTACCATCAAAAGACAGATGCTAGAAAACCGGATATAGTGGTCCATGAAAAAAAAGACAAAAGTAGCACTGATCATTGAAATCGCCACACCCAGTGACCTCATTGTCTTGTGATAAAACACTGCAAACATGAGTCACAAAGCATCATAGAAAATTATGAAGTCTACATCATGTGAGATCACCCATTACCATCAAAAGACAGATGCTAGAAAACCGGATATAGTGGTCCATGAAAAAAAAGACAAAAGTAGCATTGATCATTGAAATCGCCACACCCAGTGACCTCATTGTCTTGCGTACAAAGAGACACAAAGTCATAAAATATCAAGATTTGCAGGCAGAAAAGAGAGCAACGTGGAAGAAAGATACCCAGACAGTTCCAATAGTAGTAGGAGCAGCAGAATCTACAATCATATTTAGATATGTTACCAATACATGTAACTGTACAAATAGCAGAAAGAGTCATTACTTGGCACATTGCGGGTGCTGTGAAGACCACTTCTGGCTGACATCAAAGATTGAAACAATACTAATTTCATGACCTTTAATCTTACTTTGACTTAGGAATGAGGTCCATTCCTGTCATGGTATCAGAAACCCAAAATATTTGGAGAAATTAAAAGAGAGAATTCATATCTCATCCCAATAAATACCATAAATCTGAATCATCATCTGACTTTCTTAGTAACCATGCACCTATCCAAGTACTTAGATACACCTCCCATGCTACTAGTACTCACAAATCCAAAACTTTCCATAAACTGACCAACTTCAACCCAAAATACTTAAATAGCCTCCTATCCGCCATTAACTGGTCTTCACTCTTTTCACTGCCTCTTAATGACGCCATCCTACACTTCAGCTTAGCTTTCTTAAATATTCTCAATACTCTTGCCCCTCTTCGAACAAGAAGAGTTCAATCTCAAATCACCCCTTGGCTTACCAACATCACTTGTTCCTCTATACATGTCAGAGATCTTGCATGGAAAAAATGGACTAAATCAAAATCTCCTTCAGACTTACAAAAATATAAAGAACTTAGAAACAAAACTAAAAAAAAAGATAGTATCTGATAAAAGAAACTTCTACTCCCAATCCACCTCTAATCACAATAGTAACCCTAGAGACTTCTGGAAGTCAATTAACCACATATTACATCCAGGTAACCCACCATCTCCCAACCCTGATCCTAATCTGTCTCCCACTGAAATATCCACCCAGTTCAATTCCTTTTTCATCAACACCATCAGTAAATTACTGCCTTATAGCTCCAGATCTCTTCCTAACTCCACACTTGCTTCTGATTCATCCAGCCCTCACTCTGAAAAACTCCCCAATCCCCCCCAAAAAAACACTTTTTCTCTTCAATCTGTATCATCATCTTCTTTCGGCTGTTCCCATTAGGGGTCACCACAGCAGATCTTCTGTTTCCATTTCTTCCTGTCCTCTGCAGCATGCTCTTTCACACCAACTGCCTGCATGTCCTCTTTCACCACATCCATTAACCTTATCTTAGGCCTTCCTCTTTTCCTGTTACCTGGCAGGTCCATCCTTAGCATCCTTTTCCCAATATAGCCAGCATCCCTCCACAGCACATGTCCAAACCAACGCAATCTTACCTCTCTTGCTTTGTCTCCAAACTGTCCAACCTGAGCTGACCCTCTAATATACTGATTCCTAATCCTGTCCATCCTAGTCACACCCAGTGCAAAGTTTAATATCTTTAACTCTGCCACATCCAGCTCTGACTCCTGCCTTTTCGTCAATGCCACCGTCTCCAACCCATATAACATAGTTGGTCTCACTACCCTCTTGTAGACCTTCCCTTTCAATCTTACTGGTACCCGTCTGTCACAAATCACTCCTGACACTCTTCTCCACTCATTCCACCCTGCCTGTACTCTCTTCTTCACCTCTCTTCCACACTCACCATTACTCTGAACTGTTGATCCCAAATACTTAAACTCATCGACCTTTACCAACTCTACTCCCTGCATCCTTATCATTCCTCTACCCTTCCTCAAATTTACACACATATATTCTGTTCTAGCCCTGCTGACCTTCATTCCTCTCCTCTCTAAAGCATATTTCCACCTCTCCAGGGTCTCCTCAACCTGGTCCCTACTCTCACTACATATCACAATGTCATCTGCAAACATCTTAGTCCACGGGGCCTCCTGTCTGATCTCATCTGTCAACCTGTCCATCACTACTGCAAATAAGAAAGGTCTCAGAGCTGATCCTTGATGTAATCCCACCTCCACCTTAAACGTATCTGTC
Organism: Protopterus annectens; assembly: GCF_019279795.1. NCBI lineage: Eukaryota > Metazoa > Chordata > Ceratodontiformes > Protopteridae > Protopterus > Protopterus annectens. The sequence continues at coordinate 1,080,487,149 of NC_056733.1, forward strand.
ACTCCCACTGCAGTCCTCACCAATGTCACACTACCCTCGTACATATCCTGTACCACTCTTACATACTTCTCTGCCAGTCCAGACTTCCTCATACAATACCACAACTCCTCTCTAGGCATCCTGTCATATGCTTTCTCTAAGTCCACAAAGACACAATGCAACTCCTTCTGACCTTCTCTGTATTTCTCCAACAACACTCTCAGAGCAAATATTGCATCCATAGTGCTCTTTCCTGGCATGAAACCATACTGCTGATCACTAATCATCACCTCCCTTCTTAACCTAGCTTCCACTACTCTTTCCCATAACTTCAAGCTGTGACTGATAATTTTAATCCCTCTGTAGTTACTGCACATCACCCTTATTCTTAAAGATAGGTACCAAAACACTTTTTCTCCTCTCCTCAGGCATCCTCTGACTTTCCAAAATGTTATTAAACAATCTGGTTAAAAATTCCACTGCCATTTCACCTAAGCACCTCCATGCTTCCACTGGTATGTCATCTGGGCCAACAGCCTTTCCATTCTTCATCCTCTTCATAGCTGACCTTACTTCCTCCTTACTAATCTGTTTCACTTCCGGATTCACTATCCCCACATCATCCAACCTTCTTTCTCTCTCATTCTCTTCATTCATCAGCCCTTCAAAGTACTCTTTCCATCTAATCAACACACTCTCCTCACTTGTGAGTACATTTCCCTCACTATCCTTTATCACCCTTACCTGCTGCACATCTTTCCCAGCTCTGTCCCTCTGTCTAGCCAATTGGTACAGGTCCTTTTCTCCCTCTTTAGTGTCCAATCTCTCATACAACTCTCCATATGCCTTATCCTTAGCCTTCGCCACCTCTCTCTTTGCCATGCGTCTCATCTCCTTATACTCATGTCTACTTTCTTTACCTCTTTGACAATCCCACTTCTTCTTTGCCAGCCTCTTCCTCTGTATACTCTCCTGTACTTCCTCATTCCACCACCAGGTCTCCTTGTCCTCCTTCCTCTGTCCAGATGTCACACCAAGCACCTTTCTAGCAGTCTCCATTACTAGCTCTGCTGTATTTTCCCAGCTATTCGGTAACTCTTCACTTCCTCCCAGTGCCTGTCTTAACTCTTCCCTGAACTCCACCTCACAATCACCCTTTTTTAACTTCCACCATTTAATCCTTGGCACTGCTTTCACACTCCTCCTCCTCTTGATGACCAACATCATCCTACAGACCACGAATCTATGCTGCTTAACTACACTTTCCCCTGTCACCACTTTACAGTCTCCAATCTCCTTCAGACTGGACCTCCTACATAAGATATAATCCACCTGTGTGCATCTTCCTCCACTCTTGTATGTCACCCTATGCTCCTCCCTCTTCTTAAAATACGTATTCACCACAGCCATGTCCATCCTTTTCACAAAATCCACAGTCATCTGACCTTCTGCATTCCTCTCCTTAACACCATACCTATCCATCACTTCCTCATCCCCTCTGTTCACTTCACCAACATGCCCATTGAGGTCCACTCCAATCACTAGTCTCTAACCCTTGGGTACACTCACCACCACTTCATCCACCTCACTTCAAAATTTTTCTTTCTCATCCATCGCACACCCAACTTGTGGAGCATATGCACTAACAACATTCATCATTACGCCGTCAATTTCAAGCTTCATAAACATCACTCTATCAGACACTCTCTTCATCTCCAAACCACTCTTGGCATACTGTTCTGTTAGGATAACCCCTACCCCATTTCTCCTGCCATCCACACCATGATAGAACAATTTGAACCCGCATCCTATACACCTGGCCTTACTTCCCTTCCATCTGGTCTTTTGCACGCACAATATATCAACCTTCCTTCTCTCCATCATATCAGCTAGCTCTCTCCCTATACCAGTCATACTGCCAACATTCAAAGTATCAACTGCCTATATCAAAAAACTTCTTCAAAACCTAAAGCCATGCTCTCCATCTGCTGACAACTTACCACCATACTTCCTAAAAAGAGCCATCTGTTCCATTGCATACCCCATATCTATTCTGATAAATCGTTCACTGTATGAATTTACTGTTCCATCTATCTGGAAAAAAAAATCTATACTATCCCCATCCATAAAGGAGGAAAATCTACAGAAATTTCCAATTTTAGGCCTATAGCTATTCTCTCTCCACTCTCAAAAATCATAGGAAAATGTGTACGTGCACAATTTTTATGCCACCTATTACTAGAAAACATTTTAACACCCACTCAGCATGGTTTTCGACCAAACCGTAGTACTTCCACCACTCTCGTTGCTTTTACCACTTCAGTTGCGCAATTCAGAGACAATAACAAACTAGTCTCTTGCCTATTCCTGGACTTATCCAAGTCATTTGATACTGTGTCTCATCCTTTTCTCATTTCTAAGCTAACAGAATTTAATATGTCCCCATCCACTATCTCTTGGTTTAGCAGCTACCTGTCCAGTAGTACCCAGTTTCCATGAATTACTACATCGATGGTAGTCCACTGAACACAAAAGGTGTTACAAGAGATCTGGGAACACAGGTTGACAGCAACCTCTCTTTTGACCACCACATTGCCACTGTGGTCAGAAAGTCCTTCTATCTGCCACATCTCATTACTAAGGGTTTTGCATCCAGGAAGAAAGAGGTCATTGTCTCCCTCTACTCTTCCCTCATTAGGCCAATCATCAAGTACAATGCCCCATTTGGCATGTACCTCACTAGACACCTTCAACAACTGGAGAGGCCAGAAAAGTACCTCACAAAGAGGGTCCTAGGCCTTAAACACGTGTCCTGTGCACCTGTCACCCCTGGGCTTTTGGATATTGGCAAAGGCTCTTGCCACCCCCATAGTGCCTTTTTTAGGCAAGGCTCAAAAGATAAACCCACCTCCATAGGTATCACAAGGGATAAGAAACTAAGAGTAATACTACTCAATGCCAGAAGTCTAAATCTCAAGATGCATGCACTCAAAACTCTCCTTAGCATGGAGAACATCGATATCTGTGCAGTAACAGAAACCTGGTTCAAGGCTCCCGAGAGCACCCTAGCACTACCAGGTTATACCTCATACCATGTTTTTCGGCCCCAAAACTTGGACCGAACCACAAAAGGAGGGGGAGTATCAATATTCGTCAAAGATACCCACACCTCCAGGTTGGTGGCCAGCACGAAGCATCAGAGACTATCCATGTGCAACTAACAGTGGGTAAAACTGCCTTCCACCTTATAGCCTGCTACAGACCACCCTCCCAAACCCAGGAACCCCACTTGGCCTTCCTGAGAACACTGGAAGATATGAAGGTCTCTCCAAACACCATTATATTGGATGACTTCAACTACCCAAACATAGACTGGGAGCATTACTCTAGCTTCAACACCCTAGCCCAAAGGTTCCTAGAATTTATAAACTCAAATGCTATGGAACAACTTGTTACCACTCCCACAAGAGGGGAAAACATACTGGACCTGATCATCACCAACATGGGGGCTCTATGCTCCAGACCAGAAGTGTATCCCTCACTGGTAAGATCAGACCATAAACTAATCTCACTGGATATTCACATCCCGACCCCACCCCCTGCCCTGTAAACCACAGTGAAAAACTTCTCTAAAGCAAATTTCACACTCCTCAAAACCGAGGTAGAATCCTTCAAAGCCCCGGGCCTGTGGAAAATACGGCCCAGACCGCAGAATCCTTTATAAATGCATTCTATGAACACCTTCAGGAATGCATGGATCATGCAATCCCAAATAAAACCAAGACCCAATCCTCCAAAGGCAGGCGTCCTGTCTGGTGGACCCCAGCCATAAACAAATTATACAATAGAAGGAGGAAACTACTACATGATAGAGCAAAATCCCAAAAAGGGAAGGCATCTCTGATCAGTATTAGCAAAAAACTACGGGCACTCATAAAATCGTCTAAGGCCAGCTTCGAGAGAAAAATTGCACAGGACACTAGGGATAATCACAAGGCTTTCTTTAGTCATGTTAGGAACCTGGGTGGGAATTCCCAGATATGCTCAGAATTTGTCCAGAATGACAAAAGATACACCGAACCCACAGACATTGCCAACATCCTAGCTGACAGGTTCAGCGCAAACCCCCCACCCTCCCCACCAAAAGGGCAAATATCTATCCCAGAAGAGTGCTTCCCCCCTGACATCTCAAATGCTCAGGTAAGAGCCGCCCTCTCCAAAGCAAAAAACACAGCATCAATGGGACCAGACGGTGTCCCGGGCTGCGTCCTACATGAACTCCAAGAAGAGCTAAACCCAAACATAAAACTACTGCTCAATCTCAGCCTTACTACAGGATATGTACCCAAAGAGTGGCGTACAGCAACAGTGGTCTCTCTCCGCAAAGGTGGTGCCTCAACGGATCCTGGAAACTATCGCCCCATAAGCCTGACTAGCTTGGTCTGCAAAGCTATGGAAAGGATCATCATGGACCTCATAAATAAAGATATTGGGGACCTACAGACACTGGATCCTACCCAGTTCGGCTTTGTTAAGGGCAGATCCTGCCTCTTAAACCTGGTCAATTTCTTTGAAACAGTCACCAAGGCCATTGACGAGGGGAAGGTGGTCCACACAGCCTACCTGGACCTCGGAAAATCCTTTGATACAATACCCCACTCAGGCATTATAGATAAGCTCACCAGCTTAAATATAAACCCCTATGTCACTAGATGGGTTGCAAACTGGTTCAAGGACAGAACCCACAGGGTTAGAATTGCTGGAGCCATGTCAGACTCCAAACCAGTTACAAGTGGCGTCCCACAAGGCTCAGTCCTGGGACCTCTCTTGTTCGGTATATATTTCTCGGTGGTACAGGCCAACATGGAAGGATTGTGGCTGACCAAGTTCACAGATGACTGCAAACTAGGCGCCATAATCGACTCTTCAGCTGACACAAGCATCCTCCAAAAGGGCCTCATAGAAACAGACAACTGGTGCCAGAGCCATGGCCTCAAACTAAATGCCAAAAAGTGTGTAGTCATCCCCTTTGGCAAAAACAAAGTGCCCACAAATTACCACATAGGTGGTAATCCATTAAGTACGGAAGAAGTAATTAGGGACCTGGGGACCCAAGTTGATAGCAATCTCTCATTTGAAAACCACATGGCCAAAGTGGTTAGAAAAACATTTTATATAGCCCACCTAATCATGAAGGGATTCACATCTAGATCAGGGGAGGTCATTGTGCCTCTTTACTCATCCCTCATCAGGCCCATAATTGAGTACAATGCCCCTTTTGGGATGTACCTTACCAGACACCTGCAGCAACTGGAAAGACCCCAAAAGTACCTCACCAAGAGGATCAAAGGGCTCAAACAGATGCCATATGCTGCCTGGTTAAAGAAACTCCAGCTCTACTCAGTGGCATACCGCCTGCTTAGAGGCGATCTGTACCTGACGTATAAAGCCATGTCCAACCCGGAATTAATGGACATGCTGCACCTCAGAAAATCCAAATCCCATCGAGCTACGCGCTCGAGAGACTTGAACCTCAGCATTGAAATAAATAGGACATGCTGGAGGGACAGATTCATAACCCAGAGGCTCCCTTCACTCTGGAATAAAGTCCCAGTCCAGGTTAGGCAGAGTCCCTCATTGACTCTGTTCAAGAGGAATCTTGATGATTGGATGGGAGATCGTAGGTTTACCCCGGGTATCACTTCTGTGTCACTGTTAGACAGAGGCACAGTATACTAACCTCGAAAAAGGGCATAGCAAAATTCATTTAAAATGGGTGGCGAAAGCCAAACACACTATGGCTAGGCTTATAAATGCCCTAGGGCAGATAGCCTAGTATGAACCTATGAACCTATATGGACAGACTCAAAAAAACTTGAACTATTCTCTATCTCATATCGCCTACTTAGAGGCACTCTCTGCTTGACTTACAAAGCCATGTCTGACTCAGCTCTGTTAGAAAAGCTATATCTAAAGAAATCCCAATCCCTCCACACCACACGGTCCAGAGACCTCAACATGCTGGAGGGACAGGTTCATAATCCAGAGACTGCTCATGCTATGGAATAGACTTCCCATACATGTCGAACAGAGCACCGCACTGGCCCTCTTCAAGAGAAATCTTGATGAGTGGATGGGAAATAGAAAATTCAACCCGGGGATCATGCCAGTGGCTCTATTTGACAGAGGCACTGGGAACTATGGTCGGGTGGCATGATGCCAGGGTAATCCTATGGGCTAGGCTTGTAAAGGCTCCAGGGCCATTAGCCTAGTACACACCTACAAACCTATGAATAGGCAACAATCTGTTAGATGGCTTTCTACACTGTCCCATCCTCTGCCAGTCACCACAGGTGTGCCCCAAGGCTCCATCTTAGGACCTCTTCTATTCAATATTTTTACTAACAATCTTTATAAATCCTGCCCCAACTCAACTCTCATACAATATACAGACGATCCTACAGTCATCACCTCCTCTGATTATTTCTCAGACCTACTTTCCAAAACCCAGCAAGCTTTCACAAATATTGAGACTGGGCTAGCCAATAATCAGCTAATACTCAATGGTGAGAAAACTGAACTACTTCTATTTCTGCCTAAATCACACTCTCATAACACCTCAGCCATCACTATCACTTCTTTAGACAACACCACCATCAATGTTGAATTCGGACAACACCACCATCAATGTTGAATTCCATACCAAACTACTAGGGGTCATAACTGATGATAAACTAAAGTTCGACCTTCATACAAATTGCTGTATCAAAAATACTAACCAAAAGCTTGGCTTACTATACCGTAACAAAAGATATCTCACACCAGAGGCAAGATGGTTACTCTCTCTTGCTCATCTCCTACGTTGTCTCGTCTATGGCTCCCAAATCCTCACTAACCTACAGGCAACACTGCTGAATAAGATGGAAAATACATATTACAAAAAAGCGAGATTTGCCACCAACACTCAACCTAAACCCCATCACTGCCCGGCCTTGAAAACACTAAACTGGCTTGAGTTCCCTAATCAGCTTCTTTTCTACCAACTTAATATTATCCACTCCATCCTCTACAAACCCTCCTTCTACCCTAACATTTCCAACATCTTAAATTACTACTTCCCAAATAGAAAACGTAGAATCACCGACCAAAACCTCCTTGACATCTATAAACTTAAAAAAATCAGTTAGTGAAACCCTCTACAACGATCTTCCCTCATTCCACTGGAATAAGCTACCTTTATAAATCAGATCTATTACACAGCCCCACTCATTTAAAATCACCCTAAAAGTCCACTTTGCAAATACCTGGACTTGCTTCTGTACACAATCACTGTGGCCTTAATCAGCTGACCTTCTTTGCATACACACCCTTCTCAATTCATATGTAATTCTGGCTACAGAACTCCAACTCCTAATACCTTTTTCACCTAATTTCTCCACTGCTCATATTTACCTACTTCCCGTATTTTCCCATTTAGCTTACTCCCCTTTCTCAGATTTCACTTGATTCTAACTACTACTACTCTCCTCTCTTATTTGCAAATTTAAAAAAATCTGTAATGTTCCCTCTTTTACCCATAGCCACCCCCTTTTTTCTCTTGATACTTTACTTTTTCTATCACCTGCTCTATCAACTTCCCCTCTGCTTCTGATTACTGGTGTGCATGTTATTGCCTGTAAGAACCAATATTTGATATAGAATACTTCTGTACTCTTTTCTTAAACTCTGAGTGAATTGTCATTACTTCCCCTCTATATGGCGAAGTCCTTATGTATTGGGGATATATGAATAACTTTAACATATTCAATAACAGCAAAAAAGTATTCCAATGTGGAAGGCTCCTATGAGCAACAAATAAAACTGCAAAACATATATTCATTCAAAAGGACCAGCCATGGCAACAGATGTAAAACGTCAATCCTTTAATTCATACGGTGAGCGCTTTCATGCCCAAATGAGCACTTCTTCAGACCAATAAAAACAACAATAATTAAAACTCCTTATATACCAAAACATCAAAGGTAAAATGCATCACATGACTAACAAGTATTAACTTCATTTAAATAAAGTACGAGCTTTAAGGAATTGTGTTAAAGAGACTTTATCATTTAACCTTGAATGTCTGTCAGCCTGAAATCTTATTATTCATAGGTTCATAGGTTCATACTAGGCTATCTGCCCAAGGGCATTTATAAGCCTAGCCCAGAATTTTGTGGCTTTCGCCACCCCTTAGTTTGAAGGAAACTATGCCCATTATTTTGCTGTGCCTCTGTCAAGCAGTGACACTGAGGTAATCCCTGGGGTATATCTGCGATCTCCCATCCATTGGTCAAGATTTCTTCATTCTGTTTCTCATTGTTCAGTAATATTTATAATATCCACAAGACATTTACTAAGGTTTAAGCACTCTAAAACCCTAAATTTATATGTGTGTGAAGCCCCTTCATCTTGTGCATGTCTTGCTAAAGATTCCTTAAATCTACCTCCCTTATAGCTAAACTATGCTCACTAATCCTTTCCTTGAGCATCCTATTTGTTTTTCCTATATAAAAGGATGAACAGGCTTCACAGCATGCTAAATAAACCGCATGTGAGGTAGAATAATCTGATCTAATCTAAAATTCAAACATATGATTAGTTGTGGGATGCCTAAAAAACACATTATTGTCTATGAATAAGCAGAAATTACATTTGTCACATGGCACTGTCTCTTTATTTCCCTTTTGCCTTACACTATGTCTGCTGCCATAACACAATAATCTCTTTAATGATTTCTTATTTTTTAAAACAAAATGTGGGTGTTCTCTTACAAAACCACTGATTTTCGTGTCAGGTAACAGGACAGCCCAATTTTTCTTAATTATGTTCCAAAAAATATTTGCATTGTTAGTGTAATGCATCATAAAATTCACCCCTGGAGTATCATTAGTTAACTCAAAATTAATAGCAACAGCATTATTATTAGAAAAATATGGTCGTGCATGTCCTTTTCTAAGTACCTTCACATCTCTAACCATATTCTTTATTTTAAAATTCCTATAATCTCTATCTCTGAATTATTGTTCTAGAACATTTATATTTGATTCAAAAGTACTATCCATGCTATTTAATCTGGATATTCTCATGCCCTGACCTTTTAACACATTCTTAAAAATTCTTGAAGGGTGCATACTATCTCTTCTCAATGTAGTACTGGTGTAGCAAGCTTTCCTATATAATCTGGTATTAATAGTGCTGTCCTCTGATCTATACACCTCTATATCCAAAAACTCCATGACAGATCTAGAACTCTTAAACATGAATCTTAGAAAAGAGGTCATGCTATGGGGGTAATCAATGAACTCTATAATGTCTTCTTCCTGTCTTGTCCACGATAGAAAAATGTCATCCACAAATCTTTTGAAAAACTTTGTATATTGTGAAAACCTATTTCCTGCTCAAAACATGCATGTCTTCCCAGTGGGACATTACTAAATTTGTGTAGCTATTCATGTAGGGTGTGCCCATGTCAACACCCTGCTTCTGCCAATAATAAGTCCCATCAAACAAAAACACATTGTTTCCAAGAAATCAAATTAATTACACAGCAGATCAACTCTATCTTCATATTACTGAAGTTGCTTTGTTCCCCCAAAAGTGTCTGTAAAAAATGAAGTCCCACATAGTTGTGTAGACATGTAAAAAGTACATCCAGGGTTATAAAATACATATTTTCTCTTTCATTCCCTTCATTAACACATACATACAAATCATGTAAAAATTGTTTAGTGTCCTTAAGAATGGTCTCAGATGAACCCACTAGAGGTCTTAACTCCCTTTCAACATAAATGGAAAGAAATTTGGTTACCCACCCCCTCCCCAAAACTATGGGCTGCATCAGGGGTCTCCTCTGGTTTTTATGTAGCTCGGGTAACCTATGTAAAATTGGCACAGTGGGCATATATACTTTAAAATAATTAAATAAATCCAATGTGATCAAACTTGCTACTAAATAATCTCTTAACACTTTGTGCACAAAGGTGATTAAAACATGAACTTTTTCCACATCAGTAACTTCATATACATCATTAACATCCAACATTTCATGCATTAATTCTAATAAAAACTTCTGTCTAACACAACCAAAGATCTGCTTTTATCCGCTGGGTGGAATACAAGAGTCTCATCTACCTGCAACTCAAAAAGAGCTTTCCATTCTTTTCCTTTTAAGTTACAAAACATGCTGAAGGTCCATTCATAAAAGATTTTCTAACATCATTTTCACACATTTGACAAAATATTTCTAAAGCTGAATCAAGTACAGGCATAAACATACTCGGTTTCTTGTATATACAATTTTCAGTCTTCATTTTGAAAAGAACTTTTAACATAATGTTCCTAGCAAAAAGTTTTAAATCTAGTATTATTTCAGTCCTGTAGCAGGAATCTATGTAAGTCCCTTTTGTAACAAGAGGCATTGTGCTTCTGTTAACTCTTTAGAGGACAGATTAAAAACTAGTTGTCCACTCATCCTTGCCACATCTTCTTTATGGTCTGGTTCTGGCCCATTTCTGGGCCTGAGTGCTGTAAATGTCACTTCCTGGCTTGGCTGAGAGAGCGACTGTGTCCTGGAGAGAGTGTCTTCTCAATCAGAAGTGGTAGAGATGGAAAAAACAAAGTGTGTTCTTGTTGTACAGCTACTTTTCTCCTTACAATCGGTGGCTGCTGAACCAACAAAGCTGTAGGTGTGGCCCGACTCACGCTTGAGCCAGTTATCAGCACCGGTTCATCTTGAACACCAATAGAATTTATGGCCATTGAGCATGCATATACATGGTAGCTCTAAATTCAGCACTAGAGGAAACTTCATTCACTGTTGGCGGGATTCGAGATTTCGGTCATGAAAAAAACATATCCGGTTTTGAAATCTTATAGATCTCTGTCTATTTTTTTTCTTTTTCTGAGCCATCAGCTGTCTATGATAAGCCAATATATTATCAGCCACTTCATCAATGGCTTTTAAATAAATGTCTTTAGGACCCAAGTCCTGTAGCCACTGTTGGTTTCACTTATTTTAGAACGTTCCATAGGTATAAATAAATTAATCAATAATTTGATATAACTGAAGCTAAACTCCAGATTTAACTATTGCCAATCTTTTAATAAGTCATCATAAGTGTCCCAATATGTGGGCATTTTTAGAACATTGGATGTACAGTTGCTTTTTACATGTAAACCCAAAATATTGGGACTTAATTTTTTACAGACACTTTTGAGGGAATGAAGTAACTTCAGTGATATGAAGATAGATTTGATCTGTTGTTTAATTAATTTGATTCTTGGAAACAATGTGTTCTTGTTTGAGGGGACTTATTATTGGCAGAAGCAGAGTGTTGCCATGGGCACACCCTGCGCAAATAGCTACACAAATTTAGTAATATCCCACTGGGAAGGTATGTATGTTTTGAGAGGAAATAGGTTTTCACAATATATACAACATTTCAGGAGATTTGTGGATGGCATTTGTCTGTCGTGGACAGGACAGGGTGAGGACATTCTAGAGTTCATCGATTACCCACATAGCATGACCTCTTTTCTAAGATTCACGTTTAAGAGCTCTAGGTCTGTTATAGAATTTTTGGATGTAGAGGTGTCTAGATCAGAGGACAGCACTATTAATACCAGATTATATAGGAAAGTTTGCTACACCAATATTACATTGAGAAGAAATAGTATGTACCCTTCAAGAATTTTTAAGAATGTGTTAAAAGGTCAGGTCATGAGAATATCCAGATTAAATAGCATGGATAGTCCTTTTGAATCAAATATAAATGTTTCAGAACAAGAATTCAGAGATATAGGTTATAGGAATTTGGAAACAAAGAATATGGTTGAAGATGTGAAGGTACTTAGAAAAGGACATGAACGACCATATTTTTCTAATAACACTGCTGTTGCTAGTAATGTTGAGTTAACTAATGATACTCTAAGGGTGAATTTTATGATGCATTACACTAACAATGCAAATATTTTTTGGAACATAATTAAGAAAAATTGGGCTGTCCTATTATCTGATATGAAAATCAGTGATATTGTAGGATAACATCCATATTTTGTTTTTAAAAATAAGAAATCATTAAAGAGATTATTGTGTTATGGGAACGGACATAGTGTAAGTGGAGGGAAATAAGGGGACAGTGCCGTGTTGCAAATGTAATTTCTGCTTATTCATAGACAAGAATGTGCTTTTTAGGCATCCCACAACTAATCATGTTTGAATTTAAGATTAGAGCAGATTGTTCTACCTCAAATGTGGTCTGTTTATCATGCTGTGAAGCCTGTTCGTCCTTTTATATAGGAAAAACAAATAGGATGCTCAAGGAAAGGATTAGTGAGCATAGTTTAGCTATAAGGAAGATACATTTAAGGAATGCTTTAGCAAGACATATACAAGGTGAAGGGGCTTCACACACATCAATTTAGGGAATTAAAGTACTTAAACCTTAGTAAACGTCTTGGGGATATTAAAAATATTACTGAACAATGAGAAACAGAATGGATAATTAGATTTCAGGCTGACAGACATCCAAGGTTAAATGATAAAGTCTTTAACACAATTCCTTAAAGCTCGTAATTTATTTAAATTAAGTTAATACTTGTTAGTCATGTGATGTGTTTTACCTTTGATGTATGGGTATATAAGGAGTTTTAATTATTGTATTTTTATTGGTCTGAAGAAGTGCTCAGTTGGACATGAAAGAACTCACTGTGTGAATTAAAGGATTGACTTTTTATATCTGTTGCCATGGCTGGTCCTTTTGAATGAATAAATATTTTGCAATTTTATCATATTGTTTATTGCCTTTTTTGTAAATAACACCTTTAAACTCTCATGCTACAACTGAGAATCCAAGCATTATAATGCATGTTTATATTACCTCATGTATTCTGTATTGTTTGTATACATTTTTATGGTGTATGTAATACTTTGTGAAGCTTTTCTCCCTGGGCCTCTGTTGAAAAAGGGCACAAGCTCAGATATTCCCGGTCAACAAATGTGAAACAAATAAATAAATAAATTGATAATACCTATGGAAGTCATACTGGTGTAAAGATATGGGGTTATAGCAGGACTGCAGCTCTCTCATGCAGTTCTATTATTTTTTTCCAGTCCCACAGTTTGATTGGGTGGATGAATGAAAACCTTCCAGCAGTGTTGTAGCATTTTTGGGGGAAGTTCTGTTTATTTGATTGTAAGCAATCACACATAATTACACCCTACACACCCCAATCATAAACTCAGAAGCACACAGCAAAACCTTCTGTAGGTGACCAAGCCAAACAAAAATATTGGAAAAATACTTTACAGTCATTCATTTGCATACTCATGGAACAAACTTCCACTGTCCCTTCACTCCACTACCAAAAGTGGTGAATTCAAAAAGCAACTAAAAATTCATTTCCAACATGCATGGATATGTACTTGTCAGGAAATTACCTAATGAATTTTTCTTCTTCTCTCAATTAACATATCTGCCTGGTATCTACCTAAACTGTTTACATATACTACTCTCTCTGCAGATAGTATATATGCTATTGAATGCATCTTTGTTGTACTATGTCATAATTGTTGTTGTTTGTCTTTCAGCTTTTCCCGGTTAGGGGTCGCCACAGCGGAACTCCGATCCGTTAATGATTGGCAGTAGATTTTCATGAACGCTGAGGTGCCAGCTCGACGTTCAACCTTCAACAAAGGCACGCCCATTTACACATGTCTTTCGAACGCCCACCCAACTGCTGGGAGGACATGCAGACTCCACACAGAAGGCACTCCCCACAATCCAGCCAAGAATCGAACGGGAGAATGTTACTCTGAATTTTTTTTTATTCTAGGCATTGCTACATTCCTTGAAAATAACTTAATGCCAACCAAATTTCTCAAACATATTGCTACTGCATTCTCAAAATGCTGTACTTTTGCCTTCATATTGTATATGTTTCTCTGTTTTTGTACTGTTAAGTATCTTACAACTTGAATTGTTAGGTTTTTCTTATTTTTTAATTACTTTCCTGGAGCTTTTTTCCTCAAGTCTCTGCTGAAAAAGGGTTCTCTAGGCCCAGTCAGACCTGGTTAACAAATTTAAAAATAAATAAATAAAGTATGTGTGTGTACCTATATCAGAAAAACGAAACACCAAAACCTTGAACATTAAAAAATTTAGACCATAACCATGAAACATTACAAGCATGAGCATTTTAAACATCAAACCATAGATTAACAAAACTCATAACACTGAATTCAAAGAATGTAGTATTTATTGGACGTGTAACTCATACATAGAACCCGCAACCAAAGTAAATCAATTTGTGAAGCTCTTGCACGTCACCACGTGAATCCGGCAATGAAAATAATGTAATGTTGAAATACGGTCCATTCAGAAAATTCCACATGTGATATAACTAAAACAAAACATTTAATAATACTTGAGTTAATTTGTAAATGACTGTGCACATTAACACCATCTCAGATCTGGAATACGCAACCGAGTATCACATCTATGGTAACATAGCAACAGCTGTTACGAACTCATAAGGTGAGCGATGCTCCCTCTTTCCTAAAACATCAGCAAAGCCCTCATGTCAAGCATGCAGGCTGTGTTTCTTAGGAGAAGCAGAACAACCGATGCTCAGCCATAATGGTAGCTCCTCTACCCTGCTTTGCTCTCATACCAGAACGTTCATAACTGATAATAAATCAGAGATACAATGACCTAAAAGGCATCTCGCCCTTCTATGCCATGCTTCCACTGAATTTTGCGTATGAGGCAGAAACAGTTTATTAAGCTGAGAAACATTCCAAAATCCTATAGGAAATAGTGGTGGGAATTGTGCAGATACATCAGTACGTGCAGTGAGCTTCCGAGATCTTACTGGCAGATACCGATCTTGGAAATACTTTAAAAAGTCTTTACCTTCAATAGGGAACTCTTCTAATATTGTATTAAAGCATTCCAGAACCTCAATTTCTTCCAGAAAAGTTAGTGCAATCAGCTTTTTGACACACAACTGAAATGCATTGCTCTTCCCATATTGTCCTGCAAAACCTAGCACCTGTACCTTTACATCAGAAATTTTAGCTGAAGTGGAATAACCACCCTTTAGATACAGCACCATTCACGTTACTTGCAACACTTTTCATGGCAGCAATTTCAAAGTTGCATGTTACAAAAAGATAGCTTTAGGACAAGATTACAGCATGCTAGAAGCTCAAACAGACATTGCCAGATATAATTTTAACTTTTAAGTGATTTCCTGCTAATCAGTGCAAAAACCAAATGTATCAATGACTGCCACACAGACTAACAAAGCAATAAATGCTGTACAACTGTCTGTAGACAGACCCTTTCATAAGAAACGTCCCGTCCATTTACCATACTGTAGCTGTGCAGAGATCAACCAAATTGTATAATGTCAAAAATACTAGAATATGGATATCAGAACAATCCACCATAAGTTTCTCTATAAACTCCACAGTCTTTAATTTAAATGTATTCACTTGTAATGTATCCAATGTAATTTCTACCTTGTGTCCTACATGAACTCCAAGAAGAGCTAAACCCAAACATAAAACTACTGTTCAGTCTCAGCCTTACTACAGGATATGTACCCAAAGAGTGGCGTACAGCAACAGTGGTCCCTCTCCACAGAGGTGGTGCCTCAACGGATCTTGGAAACTATCGCCCCATAAGCCTGACTAGCTTGGTCTGCAAAGCTATGGAAAGGATCATCATGGACCTCATAAATAAAGATATTGGGGACCTACAGACACTGGATCCTACCCAGTTCAGCTTTGTTAAAGGCAGATCCTGCCTCTTAAACCTGGTTGATTTCTTTGAAACAGTCACCAAGGCCATTGACGAGGGGAAGGTGGTCCACACAGCCTACCTGGACCTCGCAAAAGCCTTCGATACAATACCCCACTCAGGCATTATAGATAAGCTCACCAGCTTAAATATAAACCCTATGTCACTAGATGGGCTGCAAACTGGCTCAAGGACAGAACCCACATGGTTAGAATTGCTGGAGCCATGTCAGACTCCAAACCAGTTACAAGTGGCATCCCACAAGGCTCAGTCCTGGGACCTCTCTTGTTCGGTATATATTTCTCGGAGGTACAGGCCAACACAGAAGGACTGCGGCTGACCAAGTTCGCAGATGACTGCAAACTGGGCCATAATCGACTCTCCAGCCGACATAAGCATCCTCCAAAAGGGCCTCATAGAAACAGACAACTGGTGCCAGAGCCATGGCCTCAAGCTAAACGCCAAAAAGTGTATAGTCATCCCCTTTGGCAAAAACAAAGTGCCCACAAATTACCACATAGGTGGTAATCCATTAAGTACAGAAGAAGTAATTAGGGACCTGGGGACCCAAGTTGATAGCAATCTCTCATTTGACAACCACGTGGCCAAAGTGGTTAGAAAAACATTTTATATAGCCCACCTAATCATGAAGGGATTCACATCTAGATCAGGGGAGGTTATCGTGCCTCTTTACTCATTCCTCATCAGGCCCATAATTAAGTACAATGCCCCTTTTGGAATGTACCTTACCAGACACCTGCAGCAACTGGAAAGACCTCAAAAGTACCTCACCAAGAGGATCAAAGGGCTCAAACAGATGCCATATGCTGCCCAGTTAAAGAAACTCCAGCTCTACTCAGTGGAATACCACCTGCTCAGAGGCGATCTGTGCCTGACATATAAAGCCATGTCCAACCGGGAATTAATGGACATGCTGCACCTCAGAAAATCCAAATCCCATCGAGCTACGCGCTTGAGAGACTTGAACCTCAGCACTGAAATAAATAGGACATGCTGGAGGGACAGATTCATAACCCAGAGGCTCTCTTCACTCTGGAAAAAAATCCCAGTCCAGATTAGGCAGAGTCCCTCATTGACTCTCTTCAAGAGGAATCTTGATGAGTGGATGGGAGATCGTAGGTTTACCCCGGGTATCACTTCTGTGTCACTGTTAGACAGAGGCACAGTATACTAACCTCGAAAAAGGGCATAGCAAAATTAATTTAAAATGGGTGGCGAAAGCCAAACACACTCTGGCTAGGCTTATAAATGCCCTAGGGCAGACAGCCTAGTATGAACCAATAAACCTATGAACAATGTCATCTCTGCACTCTGTATAGCTGTTGCAACATAGTCTTTCTATTAGACAGTGTGCCTATACATTGTAGTGGTGTACTTGCCACTACATCAAAAACTAAGCAGGGCATGTCTCTAGATAGTTTATCGCTCTCTTTCAGAGCTGCAGACACGACATACTTCTGTTTGCTGTTAGCATCGTCAGCATGGAAATGTGCAATACTGTTCTTCAGATGTTCACCTCTGGTAGTAGTCACAGTAACATAGCGTCTTCATCCAAGTCTAATACTTGGTCCCTTTCTGCAGTTTTTCCAGATAATACAGATATCTGTCAATTACTAACATTTCCTTTCCTTTTTGGCTGGTTGTCAGTTGGTATAGGTTTCCTAAGCAACTGAAAATGTTTCAAGACACACTTTGGTCAACATTAGTGCCAGTTCACTGCAGTACTGTAGTTGGGCAATATGCACTCTCCATGGTATTATGAAATGTCAGGATTCGAATATTTTAGTAGCAGGAGATGTAGGGGAGCAGGGGGGCCTGTCTCCATGCAAAAAAAAGTAGTAGTTTTCTTTTGCATGGTCTGAGGTTATGTCTCGGAGCATGCAGGTTAGGGTTTCAGTGTTTTTTTTTTTTGACCGTCTGCACTCAGTTTTTTTCCATGTAGATCTACTGAAGTTTAGCATAACTTCAGTAGTTCTATATATATATCTAGCTATAGATAGATAGGTAGATATAGACTAACTTCAGTAATTATATTCTTTTATTCTTTAGTTATATCACCGTTTTTGTCAACATTTGGTAAAGGTTGTTAATTCATAGTGAATTTAAAGGGGGGGTTATACAGCCACTTTCGTAGTATTGCATCTTTTTGGTATTATTTTTTTTTGTTATGGAGTTCTCATAAGTTAAGGCTCTGCTTTGTAGCCAGTAGTGCTGATTCTAACTGGTAACAAGCTCTGGCGCAGTTTAAGTAGTTCTACAAATATCACTCTGCAGTGGGACTGAGGTGTGCTTAGTAGTAATGCACGTTCATGGGTTCAATACCCATCAGCACAACTCACCCCAGCCATCGAAATGCATTTACACCTATAGTGACACATGCACATGTGCGCAGTAGTGCGATACAGTGAGCTCAGTGCTGCTGAGCCTCATTTACATAAAATCTTCATATAATAAGGCCAAACTTACACCATTTGTCATCAGTCTAACACTTTAGGCTCCACTGAGCTGTGCTTCACTCAAGCAATCCAAGAAATGCACAAACTGACCACAATAACTTGTTAATTGCAGAGATAATCAGAAATTACTTGGAAAAGGCAACTTACAATTTAATTTAGTAAGCTTGTTTGAGTGACAGTCTCATATTTACTGGTAAGACCTGAAACACATTACTATTTTTAGTTTCTAAATGACATGAATGGGAATGTGTAAAGTGCCAATTTTCAATGTTGTCCACATATATCACGGAGTTAATGCTGAGTTTTGAAAATATCATTGGGGTTAGAATAGGTTAATGGTAAATGTAAGACGACTTAAAATTATAAATTATATGCATTAACCTCCTCCCTATCACACTCTCACAGCCAACATGCACAACTATTTCTAGATTTACTTTTCCAGAGGAAAACACGACATGAGCAGTATGGCTAACAAGTAGTCAGAATTACTGCTGTAAGGTATATTTCTATCACTATCTGTAAGACAGTGACAATCACTGACCATATTTACTGCAAGTATTATACAAGGATGACAGCTGTCTATGTCACAATATGTGACTGCAGGGTATAACATGATTCAGCAGAAGGTAGCAAGGCACAAGAGAGATAACTTTAGTATGGAGGAGAGTCACATCATTATAGATGCTCTGAGAATATATGGTAAATATCTCTCTGGCAAAGGGAGGCAAAGCAGGTGGAGAGAGCTAAGGCATGAACTCGTGCATACCTCTCAACCTCTGACCATTAAAATTATAGCACTGGCCTTTATAAATCATAGCAAAGGATCAGAAAGAGAAGCACTTTCTTATTTTCCCAATAAAAAGTCTTTAGGTACTAAGTCTTATACAGTTAGTAATATTGAATCATTGTATAGGGTTACATAGTTTACTTATTTAATAACAGCAAATGCTGGGCAGAATGCAATTGGTCAGAGGACACTGGTGGTGGCCTTTCAACACTATGATGACAAGAATCACCAGTCGTGGTTTGGACACCAGAACTTTCAGACCACTCCAACAACTCCTGACATACAGTGTGCAGTTTTAGTGGATAGCTGATTTTACTCGGTTCTGCTCAGACTGCTGTCCATGACACTTCCATCATAATGGGAGATATCCAGGCTAGTAGCAACAGCAATCATCTTTGTGGATTGCAAAGCAGATGGAAAAAAATTACTTTGCTTCTTATAAGGCTTATGCGCATGGTGCCAAGCCACATAAAAGGGGACTATGAATCATATAATTTAGGGAAATATGTATAATTTACATAAGATAATCACAGAATTCTCATAAATCCTTATTTGCATGTCATTAGTTC
>NC_056733.1:1080511802-1080614302 GCF_019279795.1 Protopterus annectens
AGAAAGTGTTGTAGCCCAATAATACAGCCATAAAATACCCTGAATAATTCCTCGGCATGTACTGTTATATAAAATAAGTCAGAGAGCCAGAAAAAGAGTGTAGTAACCCATTAAGAAAGGTAAAATATGTCCGGAATAATATCTCTGCATGTACTGTCATATAAAATAAGTGAGCGAGCCTGAAAAAGAGTGTTTTAACCTATTAATAAAGGTATAATATGTCTTGAATATGTCTGCCATATGCACTGTAATATCAAATAAAGGTGAGAGCCTGTGGAAAAGTGTGTAATGTAATTAATAAAGGTATAAAACCTGGAGTGTGTCTGTGTCACTTACTTTGAAATATTGTTGTACCCTTGCATTATACAAATAGTACTGTTTTTATAAGTGCTGGCAACCAGCAGTTGGGCAGTCCCATCTAAAGTGGTTGAGGGAAGTGCCAGTAGCTGTGAAGCATATATACAGTCCTCAACAGTCAGTTACTGGCTGGCATGCATAAGTAAATCTGGCACACGAGTAGCTTGTTAATTTGTTTCCCAGAAATGTGAGTGTGCTACACGAAATGTAGGGTTCTGTACAAATTTAACTGAAAATGTCATGTGAACACATCCAGATATGTAGATAAAGAAATATAAATAAAATCAATAAATATGTAGCAGTAACATCTGCATCTTGGACAGTTAGTATGTCAGATTTAGGTCAGGTATATAATGAACTAGCCAAATCCATTACACAACCTAATTCATGTTGCCAAGTGTAATAATACATGTAGAGGATATACACCTGCAGTCAATAGGCATGTAGTGTAGAATAAAAGTACTTATAAGATGTTAATTGAGGTTTCTTTCTACACCCTACTGTATGTGCATAAACAATGCAATTCCACACCTCAATGGGTATGTGTAATCTCAAAACATTTGTTGGGACATATGTCCTATTGTTCAATAAATATCTACATTCACTTTGATGCATGTGCCCTGTTCAAACACCACAATCATGGTGGCCTGTTGCCACCAATCATCCCTGCATGCTGTTGGAATGTCCACTGTCGTTCAATATATGCATGTGTTATGCTTGCTTTTAAACTGTTGGAACCTTGGTATGTTGGGTTAATGGGAATATTACTGCATGCTGTTACAACTAACTTGGAATGCTGTTGTTTATGTTGTAATTAAACACACCTAATCACAGAACGTATGGGAAGGCCGGTCCCAGCGGACCCACCTGTCCCTCCTCAGCTGGAGAGTGCACCTGGCACCAGCAGGTCCGGTGCCCAGCCCAGGCTCCCCTCCTTCGTTGGTCCTGTGCCACCTTCAGGTGGAAGCGCTGCAGAGGATGGGGCTCATCCCCCCCGTGCAAGCGTGGGCGGAGAAGGGCCACCTGTCACCCTTCTAAGGGTAAGGGGCTGTGGTGCGTAGGGAGATCCAGCATTCAGTCGCTGATCCCCTATGCCAGCTCGAGGTGAGAGTGGTGCGTCTCAAGGGTGAGCCTGCCCATCCTACGCAGCCCCCAGCACAGCCACCCTCATGGCTGTGAAGATGCAGTGGTGACTGCCCATGGGTGGGGATCTCAGTTCCACTGTTACCATCTGTGGGCTCATGGCCTTGCGATTTCCAAACACCCATCCCCGTCAATTGTGTTCACCCACCCCATGTGTCATACACCACCCCTGTATGCATCTTGTTTGTCTTGTCTGTTTACCTCCCCAGTCTACCTCCCCAAATATACCTACTTCCTCTACCTCACTTTTCACTCTCACCTGAAAAAAAAAAAAAAAAAAAACGGCAATCTGTACCCACAAAAAAATTACGTCCCATACATAGCTGCCCATTTCGCACACATGTCCACTGGACATGTAAACTGATAATTATAATTGGCAGTACAACATACTTTGTTGTCCTGACCCCTCTCCCAGGGGTGGAAGGTTTCAAATTTCACTCCAAATTTATTGCATATGCACAGCTGTTGCTGGTAAAGAAGTGGGCAACTATGGACCTTCCCTACACCCATCCTGTACATCCCGAGCTTGTTTTCCTACTGTCTTTCCCTCTTTGTGCCCCCTTTTTCACCACTTTCCTATCTCCCCATTTTCTTTTCTTTCAAAGAAATTAGTGTGGGGGTTAGTGGGAGTAAGCACTTTTAAGCAGTAGTAAGTGAGTTTAAGCGAGTGTGCCCATGTGTGCGCTTAGCTAAGCATCGCTAAGCATCACGCAAACCCGCCCAAACCAGCTTACAACTGCTTAAAAGTGCCTTAGTCACTCTGCATGGTAGGGCCCTTGTTCTTCTGAGCAGCAAAATAAAACACCTTTGTCAGTCTCGAACCCCAGACCTTGGACACACTAGACTGCATGAAGTACCACTAAGCCACAGCAGATATACAATAACTTGGTGCTGAAATAAATATATCATGCATTACAATGAGTGACTGTAAAGGAAAAATAGGAAGGCCATAACACAAAGCTTGTTCTGTGGATCTTTACCAGCAATTGTTGTGGAATTGCATTACTTGAGTGTGATATGAGAAGCAGCCATTCTAGCAGCAAATAATGTTACAGAGGCACTTTACAACCCCCACACAGTATCATAGTAGGACAAACACTGGCATATCTGATTAGGGCAGAGGCCATACTTCCTAACTGTGACTACATTTCAGGGATGTCCCTGATTGTGAAACATATTTTAGCTGTGTCCCTCTGAATCCCTCTGAAAAGTACTGATGTCAGTCAGAAAGGTACAAAATGAATACTGACAATAATAACAGTAGACACCGCTTGTACTTCATAAAAGGTGTACTAATCCATATGCACTGCTTCACTCAAGTCTACACTTACTGTCTCTATAATGTGTAAAGTGTACCATACATTTAACTACCTATCCGTGACTCCATGCAAAGATGTATCTGAGTGTTTCATAGGCCTGGCAGAGGCACAAACAAACAGGCATATCAGCTATTCTGCTGTTACACACTCTGCAAATAGCTTTGGTAGGACTTCCACAAACATACCCTTATGTAGGAGTACAACACAGAATTCACAAAGGATTGTTTGCTGTGGACACAGTTGTGTAAGTCAGAAGGTTGGTATACGTCTTATATCTGAAGCTAGAGGTGTAGACAGTGATGTACATGTTGTACTCAGACCTGACTGTTGCCACTTCCAGTACAGAGCTATCAGTGTAGAGTTTAACTCACCCCTACAATTACTTACGTAGGATATATGTGACTATGTAGTTTCTTTTCTACTCATATAATTAACTGCCATACAAAAGTAGTTATTGAGAATAAGAAGTTATGTACCTACCATAACGTTCCATGTTAGTTGTCTTCTCTCGCCTTCTTTCTTGCTTGATGGGTTCGGAGCCGATCCCTCGGCTCTGACTCGGCACTTGCTAAGCTCGAGAGTCACTTTTACCAGCTCGAGGCAGCCCCATATCCCATGATGCAAGGCGGTAAGTACCCAGATCTCGTTTGATGACAAAGGGCAATAGCACCAAGCATAAAATACTTCCCAAAGGAAGAAAGAAAACTTACAGATGGAAGAAGGACCAGGTCTGAATGGTCTTCAGCATAACTGTTTCTTATAACAAGGTCTGTCCAGGCCAGGGGGAAGGAGGGAGGGTCAAGAAAGAAGGCGAGAAGACAACTAACATGGAACGTTATGGTAGGTACATAACTTCTTAATGTTAAGTTGTCAATCTCGCCTTCATTCTTGCTTGATGGGACCGCGTCCCTAGCACCTCTATCCTGGGTGGCTCAATGGAACAAACTCTTGAGGACTGTAGAGCCAAAACTGGCTCTGTCCCTGGAGGCCAAGTCCAATTTGTAATGGGAAACAAAAGTGTGAGGAGTGGCCCAAGTGGCCGCTGCACAAATAGTGTCTAAAGGAAGTCTAGCTTGAAAAGCTGTAGAAGTAGCTAAGCTCCTAGTTGAATGTGCTTTAGGTTTTGAGCACAGCTGTTTTCCCCTGAGCAGATAAATTTCAGAGATGACCGAAGAAAGCCATCTAGACAAAGTCACTTTAGAAACAGGAAGGCCTTTTTATTATCCGCATAGAAAACAAAAAGTTGATCAGATTTTCTAAATTTTTTGTTCTGTCCAAATAATATCTAAGTTGACGGTGGACATCAAGATAATGTAGCTTTTGTTCAGCTCTATCTGAATAGTTAGGGAAAAATACAGGGAGATCAATGGATTGATTCAAATTGTTCTTTGAAGCAACCTTAGGCAAAAAGGTTGGGTTAGTTCTCAAAGATACTCTGTCTTTGTGAAAAACCAAATAGGGGGGTCGAACCGAAAGAGCATGAAGTTCAGACACCCTCCTGGCCGATGTAATAGCCACTAGGAATAAAGTTTTCCAAGAAAGATATTTCAGGGAACAAGAAGCAGCTGGCTCGAAGGGGGGAAGAATCAAAGATGTCAGCACTAAATTTAGATCCCACTGAGGAGGAGGATTCCTGATTGGAGGCTTTAGTAGGAAAATTCCTTTCAAGAAGGCCCTGCAGAGCTTATGGGACATAATATTATGATCTGCTATCCCGACATGAAAATTGGAAATAGCAGCCAATTGAACTCTGACTGTGGAAGAAGAGGAGCCTGCATGAAAAATCTCTGCTAAGAAGTCCAGGACTGCCTGAACAGGGGCAGTAAAAGGATCAATATTCTGGGCCTTAGCCCAATAAGAGAAACGTTTCCATTTGCTTGTATAAATCCTCCTGGTAGATGATTTTAGTGAAGCTACTATGATGTCTCTAACTGGGTTAGAGATCAAAGGAAGCCTGGCTAAGGAAGGAAGTGGAGCAACCATGCTGTGAGGTTGAGAGAAGGGATTGACCGGTGCAGCTGACCCGATTGGTGAATCAGAAGATCTGGCACTGGGTCCAGATGCCACGGCTGCACCAAAAGGTGATGATGGAGGAACGGGAACCAAACTTGTCGAGGCCAGTAAGGGGCAATGAGAATCAATTTGGCTCTCAAAACGGTAGCTTTCTGGATCACCTAAGGGATCAGAGGAAATGGAGGGAAGGCATAAAGAAGTCCCTGGGGCCAATCCTGGGTCAGAGCGTCTCTGGGGGGATGGCCTGATAGAGGAAGAGGCTGAAGAAGTCTGGACATTTGCTGTTTTGGGGAGTAGCAAAAGATCGCAACATGGATGACCCCATTCCAGAAAAATCTCTTCCGCTATAGATTGCTTGAGAGACCACTCGTGAGGCATGAGAATAGCTCTGCTCAATCTGTCCGCTACAATGTTGGTTTTCCCAGGGATATGCATTGCTACCAGAAACCGATGAGAGGAGATCGCCCATTGCCATAGTCTGAGCGCTTCTCGACACAAGGGGTAGGACTTGGTTCCGCCCTGTTTGTTGATATACCAAACTACAGACATGTTGTCTGTGTGGACTGCAATTGTCCCTACGGGAAGAAAGTCGTTGAGGGCTTGCAACATTAAAAGCACTGCTCTCATCTCCAGGACATTTATGTGCAGATGGTACTCGAATGGCTGCCACGTCCCATGAACCATCCTGCCCTGATAATGACCCCCCCCACCCGATCAGGGAGGCATCCGTGGTGACAGTGGCTATCGGGGATGGGGTACAAAGTACCTGCCTTGGTGAACCTGAGGAGATGTGATCCACCAAGCAAGATGCTCTTTGCATGTCTGTGTCACCAGAATCTGGTGACGCATTGGAAGTTGCTGGTATGACCATTGTGTGAACAGCATCCACTGAAGAAGGCGCATGTAGAATCGAGCCAGGCGAAGAAGAGTAATGGCCGCAGCCATGAGACCTAATACCTTTAGAACCATTCTGGCCTGTACTTTCTTGTTGGCCAGAATGATCCTGACATGACTCTGAATGTCTGAAACTCTTTGATCTGTAAGGGTAGCTGACATCCGAACAGTGTTTAAGTTTGCGCCTATGAAGGTAATAGATTGGCAGGGCGATAAGGATGACTTTTTGAAGTTGATTGAGATGCCCAAATGAGAACAAAGGTTTATTGTGTAATCCCTGGCTTGTATAAGCTGATGCCTGGTGGTGGCTGACAGGAGCCAGTCGTCGAGATACGGAAACACCTGGAATCCTTGACGTCTCAGGTGAGCCGTGACCACTGCCATGCATTTGGTGAACACTCTGGGGGCTGTAGTGAGACCAAAGGGCAGGGCTCTGAACTGGAAATGACTGGACCCCAGCCGAAAGCGGAGAAATCTCCTGGAGCGTCTGTGAATTTTGATGTGATAGTACATCCTGAAGATCTATTGAGCACATCCAGTTGTCCTTCTGTAAGAAGGGCAGAATTGACTGTAGAGTGACCATTCGAATCTTGTCTTCCTGACAGACTTGTTGAGTCTGCTGAGATCCAATATTGGTCTCCAGTCTCCCGTCTTTTGGGGACCAAAAGAACCTTGAGTAGATTCCGGCTCTGAATGGTCTATTGTAATTGGCTGAATGGCTCTTTTTGCAGTAGTTTTGAGATTTCTAACTCTGCAATTTCCCTTAGACCGGTGGTACATCTGGAAGGGAATTTGAGGGGAAGGGACTTTCCTCGAAAGGAATTATGTAACCCTTGGATATGATCGACTGTACCCATCTGTCTTGAGTGAGGGAATGCCAGGCTTCTGGGTACAGTGATAATCTTCCCCGACTGCCTCCAAGGAGGGACAGCCGGGCAACATCTCAGGGATGCTGAAAGGGCTTGTCAGAGAGGCTCTCTGTTTCCCTGTTTTCGACCCCTCTGCCTCTAGAGCGTCTGTTGTTGTTACCCCCTCTGCCTCTAGGGGTAAACTGACCACGTGAATCCGGCGTGACTCCTTGGGATTTACGGAACCACATTTTCCCACCTTTCTGTCCTTTGGGATAAGGTCTAGAAGGGTGGAAAACGGACTCCAACAGCAGAAAGAGTCTTGCCGTCCTGTTCGCACCTGGTCAAGGTTTCCTTCACCTGAGGGCCAAACAAAGCTGACCCATCAAAGGGAGAATTTGTGAAGGACGCCTTAAAGGGATCCATAAAATCACATAGCCGCATCCAGGCTTGGCGTCTAAGAGCCACACCTGTACCTGCGGCTCTACTGCTCCATCCGCAGCATAAGATATTAGCCGCATGGAGGAGTTTGCAATGGAATTGAGGGTTCCTAGCTGCGAAGCAATTTTTCTTGAGCCCCTGCAGCTGTAGGATCCTGAACTACTTCACCCAGCTCCTTAAGGATATCCCTCTGGAGTCTGGTGAAGTGACATAGGTAATTCAGCGAGCATAGCAAAAGTCGCTGAGGAAAACATCCGCTTACACTACCTATCCATGGTCCTAGAGTCCTTATTAGGAGGATGGGCCAGGAAGGATCTGCAAGTTCCTTTTGGTGGCCGCAGCCACCACCATGGCATCATCGGGGACACCCTTAGTGGGGGATTGGCTGTCACACGGGGCAGTGTCAAATGTTGAGGGCCTCCTAGTGAACGGCTCTACAGAGTCAGGAGCTGCCCACGCCTTCGTGCAATAACCTTCATAAGGGGGGCGGAAGGCGGAGACACCCAGGAGGTGGAGGGCCGATATCCAAACGCCTCTAGGTACACTGACTCATCCTCAGAGGGATTGTTGGTGGGCCAGTTTCCCCTCTGTTTAAGGAGTTCTAGGATGTCTGAGAAGGAGACATCCTCAGAGGGGATCTAGGGGATCCCTCTGACTCATCAAAGTCAGTATCCGGTGACAGACTCGGGGAGTCTACATGTTTCCTCTTACAAGTCCTCTTCCTAGGAGGATCTCCGAAACATCAGGAGAATCCTCGGAAGAGGGGAAATTCCCAATGGGGAAACCTGAGGCGGAGGATCTCTGGGTCCTGTAGCAAGAGAAGTGGCAGAGATGTCAACAGGTACTATAGAGGGAGGAGCTACGGGAACAGACTGCTGACTGATACCAGTGGCCAGCACACTCTTCATCACCTCGAATGCTCCCCTCCCAGGCAGGTCCGAGAGAACCCGTTCCGAAGAGCTAGGAACTCCAGGGACCACCGAAAGGGAAGTCTCCGAGGCAGATGTCGGAGCCGAGCTCACCAAGGCCGAGGCTCCAAGGGGAAGAGCGGGTTCGGACAAGGGTCCGATGCCACTCACCCCCTCGGAGGAGACCATGGAAGCCCGACCACCGAATCCCTTAGAGTTGAAGGAGGAACTGTAACGGGGTGTGGACCAACAGTCGTCTGTTGAGACGGACTATGTAACATTTGGGCCAGTACCTGTGACTTAAGTAATCTACTGACCACTCTCTCTAGGTCATGATCTGACAGTCTGGATGACCTTGAAGATCGGCTCCGATGGCTCCGTTCGAAGAAGAGGTGAAGCCGGGCCGAAGTATCGGCTCCAAGGAAGGAGACCTCGACCTCTTCCTGGAATGAGCCATCGGAACCGATACTATAGATCCTGTCGGAGCCGAAGACTTGTCGGAGCCGACAGGAAGCTCGATGTATCGGCTCCAGCCGAGCCGATACAGCCACGAAAGTGACGGTGCCGGAACCGATCGGAGCGGACACCGATGCCTGTGCCACATGGTGGTCGGAACCGATCGGAGCCGACACGAAGTGGTCGATGCAGATTCGGCACCGATAGCCATCGGTGCTGAAGGCTGTTAAGCCAGAATCGGCTCCAGCCGGAGCGATCTCGACTCGAACGAAGTCGGAGCCGAGGCCGCAGGCTTAGACACAGAAGCCTGGGCCTTGGAAGATTTAGCTGATTTTGATGGAGCCGACTTAGCCGGAGAGCCCTCCGGCTTAAGAAGGCCCCTAAGTATCAGCTTGTTGCGTCTTTCCTGCAGGACTCTCTGGCTGAAGGAATGACAAATAGCACAGGAGTCCTGCAGGTGAAGAGGCCCCAGGCAATACAGGCAAGAAGTGTGACCGTCTGTCAGAGACATCTTCTGACAGCACGAGTCACACTTCTTAAAACCTGAGACCCTCTCCTTTGACATGGTGCTAGAAAACACACACACACCAGTCAAAAATTTAAATTAAAGAGAATACCAAAAAGGTATTCCTAAAAACAAACACACACACACCCTAACAGGGAGGGGATGGGATGGGTAAAGTTTGACTAAAAAATTTTAAAAGAGACAGGGATTTTCTGTCAGGAAATCTAAAAAATTAACTTATAATTAACAATAAAAGGTTTTTTTTTTAACAAAAAGGGGCTTAAATATCAATAAAGTGAATCACTTACCAGGAGCTGGTAAAAGGAGGACCTCATAAGCGAAGCGGCAAACGAGATCTGGGTACTTACCGCCTTGCATCATGGGATATGGGGCTGCCTCGAGCTGGTAAAAGTGACTCTCGAGCTTAGCAAGTGCCGAGTCGGAGCCGAGGGATCGGCTCCGAACCCATCAAGCAAGAATGAAGGCGAGATTGACAACTTAACATGTATTCTTTTGGCACATGAACTGTTTGTGAACTGTTATACTGTGAATATTAATGTACTCACTTCTGCAGGGTTTGTGTTATTTATTGTTGACATTAGCACAGGGTTCTCAGGACAACTGGACAATTCCAGTACTGAGTATGCCTACCTACATCCTTGGTAGACCCTAAACACACAAGTATATTTTAATTGTGGGGGGGGGGTGCTGACATACAGAGAGCATTATGTATCATTGTGTGAATGTTATCTTACTGGACTTAAAGGATTGGTGTGTACCTGTTAGTTTATCAAGGCAGGTGGTCTGTCTGCATAGTTCCCAACTGTGAACCTATCCAGATGGTAGCCAGATGTTACACTGTTATTCTTTGGGCTACGCCTACATACCTTAGCAATTTTGTAGCATTGGGTTGCTATGACAGTGAATACTGCAATTACCACACAGCAGGCTGTATGCATTTAGCAAATGCTGTGCACCAGTTGGTGCAGAGGGCATCACATGCACATGCGCAGATACCTATAAAAGCAGACTGTACTTGCTATCCCCACATGCAATCATTACATTGCACGTGTCAGAGACTATATAACTCCTGGAGAGTAGTGAGAAAAAATTATTACTTAATAAAGAAATATTTAATTAAGTAAAAAATATATATACTTAATTACTAACTAAAAATATTAATTAAGAAAAAAAATACTTAATTAATAACCAAAAATAAAACTTAAGTAAAAAAACTTTACTTAATAAATAAAAAAATAAATAAATAAAAAAGTTGTCAAAGCATACACAGACGGACCTGAAAGTGACAAACAGGTATGTAACAGATATGTAGATACCGGCAAGTAGTAGACGTTTATGAATAGTACTGTACATACTCTGAAACATGCATAGGTATGGATGCACTAATGCCATGCATAACTACTGTCATGGACAAATTAGTATGTAGCTGTGTGCAGTGGGACATAACTGTGACATATGTAGCTCAGCATTATATGCAAACATCTGAACATGTTATCTATGTTCTGTACAGTACTGTGTATAATGGCAGTTTGGGGGAGTAGTGCAAACACCTATATAAACTTGGATGTGACAGAGTAAGACATGCATGATAGTCACATAATGTGTAGCTTAGCATTGGCAACTGCTGTACCAGGCCAGTATAGTAATGTAGCATTTGCAGCTATATATACTTCCTGTACTATTAATGTATGCACACATGTGACAACTGTCTATGTTGTAGCAAGGCCCAACAGGTCATCCGTGAGGTGTATGGACTTACAACAGTGTGGACCTTGTGTGTGTATGGCACACACATATGGAGAGATATTTATGTGTCTGCTATATTAGCATCTGAACATGTGCATAGAGCAAGGGACATACTGCAACTGTTTGTGAAGGGTGGACCTTTATATGTTGGTGCAGGTTGTTATGTGCATATTTATATGTAGGTTGTAGTGTGTGGCAGACAAGACAGCATACAGTACTGGCATATGACATGTGGTGTTTAAACGCTGTGGTATGATTTGTTAGGTTTTTAGTCTTCCAGACAGGGGGTCCTGCTAAAGATACATGGGCTGAGAATACCTTCCATGCATTCTGCACAAGAGTGTGCAATATCATTACATAACTGTATCCCTCTCAACCTTTGCATAATTGATATTCCCACCATGAAAGGTGGACTGTATATGTGCCTATATGTATATCTATATGTACACCAATGGATGTTCATATGTATGCTCAAGCTCAATGTTGTAAACGTATTGCCATCCCTTTTGTTAAAAACCCTGTACCCATGAGCTACCACATAGGTGGTAGTCTACTCAACACCAAAAGTGTGATAAGAGACTATGGGACACAGGTGGGCAGTATTGTCCCTTTTGATAATCACAGTGCCACACTAGTCATGTAAACTGTGTATGGTCCACATGTCATCAGAAAAGGTGTGTTATCCATGGAAAAAGAGGTCAGTGTTCCACTCTACTCATCAGTCATAACAGCCATCATAGAGTGCAATGGCCCTGTTGGTATGTACCTCAGAAGACATCTACAGCAACTGTAGACGCCAGACACATACCTCACAAAGAGTATTACCAGACTCAAACAGATGCCCTATGCAGACTGTCTTACCAAACCACAGCTACACTGTGCCGCATACCGCCTACCCAGAGGCAACCTCTGCCTAACATACAAAGCTATGCCAAACCCACAGGTGTTGGACATGCTCCATATAAACAAATTAAAATCCATACAAGCTACACACTGTACTGATCTAAACCTTGTAACGTCAAAAAGCAGAACATGCTGGAGTGGTACATTATCATCTCAGACACATACCATACTCTGGAACTAACTACCTATCAATAGCAAATGAAGGTCTCATTAGCAGTTGTCATGAATAATCATGATGACTGGATGTGAGATAGGAGACACAACCCGGGAATCACCTCTGTGGCTCTGCATGACAGGGGCACATGAACCTAAATTACATGGGTGCTGAAGGGCAGGGTACCATATGGCTAGGCTTCCACAGGCCCTACGGCTAATAGCCTATTAGCTACCTAGGACCTGATACACACACACATGTACTTGTTGCATTACTTGCTATGTGAGGTTGACTGAGTGTGATGGCGAATGTGTAGGTGAATGTGTCAAAGTTGTGTATATTTGTGATAGCCTAGTGGGAAACTGTTTATATCATGGTATGTAGTGTTGTAGCTCTGATCCCAGCAAAAGATATGTATGCTATTGCTAGACAGGAAAAGCAGTATGGCATACGGTGTGACGTAGTCCCATGGTGTTGACTGGAGTGTGTCATTGTAGGCTAAAGCAGTACATGTATGCTTATTGATTGTTAACACTAGTGAATACAAATCCTATATGAACTGTAGTACTACCTGAAGCTGTAGGCCTAAACAGCACAGTATGGTGTATATCCACACTGCTTGGAAACACTGTTTTGTTTGTTACCTGTAGTCCTCACACATTACATACCTCAGGCATGAGGTTTTGTAAGTGCTGACACACAGTACTGTATGGTACACAGGTAACACTCATCTGGGTTGCCATACCTTTGTGTCTTGTAGGTATGTCTGATGTGTGTGTGGGTATGCCTGTAACATGGCCTCGGTGGTATGTGTGTCACAGGATATAAGCGCATATCTAGCAACATGTATAGTGTAGTACAGCAGTATGCCACCTATATTGATGAATGTGCACATATGTTACTGAGGGGTTTGCTATCAACAAGTAGCGTGGTGTACTGGTAGTACTGTAACTGTACTTTACATTCATTTCAATGGATGACAAATGTCTGTATGCATTAGCTTCATTTATACCTCCTGTGGCTAGGTGGTGCATTGTGTCACATACAGTGTGCCATGTACTGTTGTATAGTCTTACATACTGATTTCACTTTGTTGCCGTGCAGAACATGGTTTGGTATATAGTATGTGCCAGGCACTGTCAGGCAGTTGTGCGCTGAGCAGTGATATGTGGTATTAAAAGTGTGTATCTACTGACAGCCAATAGGTTGCTATATATGGCATTTCACTGATGTCTGTACTTTAGAATGTTAAGTGTGCCACATGACTTGCTCACAATTATTGTTTTATTGTCTTCCAGGGACATGTCTCACAATAGAAAACCCGCGTATTCCCCTGAGGAGGAGGAAGTCATCCTAGATGCCCTAATACAATATCACAACCTGCTGTTCTCCAGAACCAGCCAGGACCAGCATGGGCACACTGCACTGTGGCAGGATGTTGTCCGTCGGGTGAATGATGTAGGCATGCATAACCGGACTTATGAGCAGGTACACCATCACTGCAGTGATTTAATCAGACATGTCCGGCAGCATGCCTCCAATGTCCACAGACAACAGCTTGCCACAGGTGGTGGTGCAGCAACACATCTACCCCTCACCAGAGTGGAAGAGCTGCTCCTCAGCGTGGTGGCTCCTGGCCAACCAGTACAACAGACATGTGTCATCATGGAGGCCAGAGTCACCCAGCACATCAACTCAGACCATGCAGGTAACATGGCATATGATCTTCGTGTTTCACTGTTGCAGTCATAACTGTAGGGTGTTCCTGCCGGCAGGCAGCCCGAGGTCGGCCAGAATCACAAAGTCTGGGTCTGGCGTCGGCTGTACAAGCTAGTACCCTGACGTCAGTACGCTCTGGTACATAGCCCTCAGCCGACGCCATCTTCTCCAGTCTTTCTTGCCGTGCAGTGGAAAGCAGCTCGCAAGTTGTTGGTTGGCGATTTTCGAACAGCGTATTTGATTGTTGTTGGTCCAAAGTTCTTATTTCTCTTCTCAAAGCTAAGTACCCCGTTGGGGAATCTTTTTCTTATTCCTCCGATGTCAGAAAAAGTTAATAATTGTATAGCGTGTGGAAAACAGATACCTCATAAAGATTTCCACTCTTACTGTCTACCTTGCTTAGGCCCTGACCACGACATTTCTTGTTGTCGGTTCTGTGCCAGGTTCAATTCTTGCACTATTAAGCATCGGTACGACTGGGCTTTAAATTACTTTGGCAGACGCTTCAATTATAGAATGTCTTCGGATACTACCGGAATTCAAAAGAAGTGCAAAGACAAAGACAGGCCTCCGAGGTCCAAACAAGATTTGCTTGTTTTGGTCCAAACAAGATTCGTCGCAGCTGGAGCCAGCGTCCAGTTCGGCTGTCGTCAGTGAGGCACTTTTGCAGCCCCTGTCGTCCGCCACTTCTGAACCGATGGCCGATATGGACTCCCATGGGGAGCCATCAAGGCCTACTGTTTTACCTGCTGCAGGACCTTCGGACGTCGCTCCCTCAGATGGGTCCGGAACCGCTGTGCAGATACCGGCTTCTGAGGGGGTATTCAGGCCTACTCACATCACTATATCAAAGACAAAGGCAAAGTCTGAGACTCCAGTTAAGCCTAAAGTTTCTGCTCAAGCTACTTCTGAATCTACTCCCAGGACACAGAAGCAATTGCTAAGGATGGCTGAAGATTTGCTTACAATGATTAGGGGTTCTCACCCCCCTCCAGAGAAAAGGCCTCAACAGGATGTTCCTTTGGATTCCTCTGACCAGGCTTCTGTATCTTCTGTTTCTTCCTCTGATCAGGAATATTCTTTTCCTCCTTATGAGGATTCGGATGCTGAGGATTCCTTGCCCTCTGCTTCTCCGCCTGAGGATTTTTCTTTTGGGGAGACCTTACATGAAATGAGGGAACATTTTCATTGGGAAGGTCAGGATTATTCTGCTTCCAAGAAGAGGCTTAGGGAATTCCTTCTTCTTCCTCAACACAGACCTTTAGCTATTCCTCCTGTTCTTGATATTGTGGATGATGCCTTTTCTGAGGCTAATTTGAATCCTGATTCCATGCCCCCTGCTCCTTCTAAGCCTGATAGGTTTTACAGGGTCCCTGATTCTCATTTATTCTTATTTAAGAACCCTTCTGCAGATCCTGAAACTATTTCTCAGGGTTCTAAGGCTGCTAAGGTTGCTTCTTCCAAAAATCCTATTCCCTCTGAGAAGGATTCTCGTGCCTTAGACAGGTGGGGTAAAAAGGTATATACTTCTGCTACCCTTTCTATTAGGGCTTTAAATTGCCAGTTCCATATGATTAAGTATCAGCAATTTCTTTTGTCTGTTTTGAAGCAAAAGCTTGCTACTTTTCCAGCATGTGCAGAGGATAAGGAATTACAGGATGTATTGCATGCAACTGAACAAGTGAACAAGCATAGTTTACATTGTGGTTTTGATGCTTTGGAAGCTTCTTGCAGGGCCGCAGCCTCTGGTACTGTTATTAGGAGACATGCCTGGCTTTGTGAACAAAGTTTGCCGGAACAGGTTAAGGCTAAGCTTTTAGATGCCCCTGTTCAGCATGATGTTTTATTTGGATCTAAGGCTGAGGAGGTTATTAAAAAGATGGAAGAAAAGGCAAAATCTATGCAGACTGTGAAAGATTTCTTACAAGTTCAGCCTCCTAGATTTTCCAGGAATTGGTCCTCCAAAAATTGGTCCTTTCCCATGTCTGACAGGCCTCAAAGGGGAAGATATAGACGCTCCAGAGGTCGTGGTCAAGCTCAGACCTCTTACAGATCCAGACAATGGACTGCTTCTTCACCTAGAAGGGGAGAAGACAGATCCCAATCTCAAAGGAAACAGACTCAATGACTCTCTCGGTTGGGCTACAGGACCTCCTTACCTGGATGCCCCTCTCGGAGGAAAGCTTTCTCTTTTTTACAGAAATTAGGCTCATATTACCCAGGACAA
This sequence comes from Protopterus annectens, assembly GCF_019279795.1. NCBI lineage: Eukaryota > Metazoa > Chordata > Ceratodontiformes > Protopteridae > Protopterus > Protopterus annectens. The sequence goes on from NC_056733.1 coordinate 1,080,527,457, forward strand.
ATGGGAATTGGACGTGATTTTAAGAGGCTACAAGTTCCATTTTCATACTCTGCCAAGGATTATCGGTTGGCCAGATCTGCCAAAACATCAATGGTCAGAGGCCTTAAATCAAGTGGATGCTCTACTGGCCATGAGAGCCATAGAGCCTGTTCCTCTCTCAGAAAAGGGAAAAGGCTTTTACTCAAGACTGTTTCTGGTTCCAAGAAAACAAAACTCATGGAGACCTATTCTGGACCTTTCAGTGTTAAACACCTTTTTGGAAATTCCAAAATTCAAGATGCTTACTCTGCAACAACTGATTCCAATGCTTTCCCAGGACACTTGGATGGTGACATTGGACCTAAAGGAGGCCTACTTACACATTCCCATCAGGCAGGGACGCAGGAAATTCCTCAGATTCAAGGCAGGCTCGAGGCACTTTCAATTCTCTGTACTGCCCTTTGGGTTATCTACTGCGCCCAGGGTTTTTACCAAGTGCCTGGCCCCAGTAGTGGCTTATTGCAGACTTCAGGGGATTCAGGTTTACCCCTATTTGGATGACTGCCTTATTCAGGCAGACAGCAAGGATCTTTTACTTCAACGTCTGGATTTTGTTCAACGTCTTCTCCTCCTACTGGGATTCTCAGTGAACATAAAAAAGTCACAGTTGATCCCTTCTCAACAAATCATATTTTTGGGAGCCCTCCTAAATACAACCTTACAAAGGGCCTTCCTTACTCCAGAAAAACAAATACAGCTGGCTTCAATTTTCAAAACCTTGGCAATTTTAACTCAGCTCACTGCAAGGAAATTCCTGCAGGCTCTGGGCTACATGGCTTCATGCATTCTGTTAATCCCAAATGCAAGGCTTCATATGAGAAAGCTTCAATGGTATCTAAAACGTGTATGGTCACAGCATTACCACGATCTGGACACTATGATTCCTCTGATCCCCTGCCTCCAGAAGGAGTTCCTTTGGTGGTCCAGGGTGTGTGCTTTAAACGAAGGAAAGCCTTTTCGTCTACCTCAACCTTCTCAAATCATAACCACGGATGCCTCGAATTATGCTTGGGGAGCACATTTTCAAAACAATTGCCAGCAGGGAACCTGGACAAAGAACCATCTTCACTGGCACATCAATCTGAAGGAAATGTTGGCAGTTCAAAATGCTCTTCTAGCCTTCAAGAACCTTTTGCAACCAGGGCCTCTTCTAATTCGTACAGACAACACCACAGTCATGTGGTACATAAACAAGCAGGGGGGCTCTCATTCATACCCCCTTTGCAGACTAGCTATGGCTTTATGGGACACAGCTCTAACTCTGAATCTGCATCTTCAGGCTCAATTCATTCCAGGAAAGCAGAATCTCTTAGCAGACAGCCTAAGCAGAAACATTTCGGATCCTCACGAATGGATGCTAGACACCAACTTATTCAACAGGATAACTGCAGTTTGGGGGTGTCCCCAGATAGATCTGTTTGCATCCCATCTCAATCATCAGCTGCCTCTCTTTTGCACCAGGTCCTTCCACAAAACAGCTTGGAAAGTGTATGCCCTGTCATTCAGTTGGAGGAACCTTTCGAGATATGCCTTCCCTCCTCTTCCTCTTCTTCCTCGGGTATTACTGAAGATAAAACAGGACAAGCCCAAGTTCATCATCTTGATTGCTCCAAATTGGCCTCGACAGTTTTGGTATCCAACTTTACAGCATCTGTTCTTGGAACTTCCTTGGATCCTTCCTCTGTACCCTTCTCTTCTGTCCCAGCATCAGGGTCAGATGCTACACCCTCATCTCAAGACCCTTTGCCTGGCAGCTTGGCTCTTCAAGGGATTTGATTTCTTCTAAGCTCCCCCAACAAGTTTTGGATGTTCTTCTAGAAGCTAGACAGCCTAGCACTAGGAAATCCTATGCCTCTAAATGGAAAAGATTTTGTATTTGGATGCAGGACCGAGGCTTTAACCCTTTTGTGCCTGATCTCTCGTCTATTTTGCTTTACCTTTCGGACCTTTTGTCTAAAGGCCTTTCCTTTTCTTCTATTAAGATTCATGCTTCTGCTATATCTGCTCATTTCAATACTGATCCTCCTGTTTTTTCTCACCCATTGGTGAGACAATTCTTGAGAGGAGCTAAGAATTTGAGGCCTCCCAGGACCCCTCCTGTCCCTGCCTGGGATCTTAACTATGTTTTGGAAAAACTCACTTTGCCTCCTTTTGAGCCTGCTGCGGCTTCTGATATTAAGTTTTTGTCATGGAAGACAGTTCTTTTGTTAGCATTGACTTCTGCCAGAAGGGTTTCAGAGTTGCAAGCTCTCATGGCTGTGGAACCATACCTTATTTTCCATCAAGACAGAGTATCCTTGAGGACCAATCCTACTTTCATGCCTAAGGTGATTTCGAAAGTTGCTTTAAATCAGACAATTCACCTTCCTACATTCTTTCCTAATCCTTAAAATAAAGGGGAAAGGATTTTGCATTCATTGGACATACACAGACAGTTACGATTTTACTTGGACAAGACTAAAGAGTTCAGAAAATCTAACCAATTGTTTGTTTCTTTTACCTCCAGTTCTCTTGGAAAGGCTATTTCCAAACAAACTATTTCTAAATGGATTGCTTATGGAATAAGATTTTGTTACACTCATCATGGGAAACAGTTTCCAGGTACTGTGAGAAGTCATTCTACTAGAGCAGCTGCCACTTCTACAGCTTTTCTCAGAGGAGTTCCTACCAAGGATATCTTGGAAGCCGCCACTTGGAGTTCTGTGCATACCTTTTCCAAGCACTACAATCTCCCTTTGTATTCTAAGACCAGGGCAGGTTTTGCCTCTGCTGTTTTGCAGGGCCTTCTTGCTGCCCCTTCTTCTATCTAAGCCTCCTCCCTTTCTCCTCTGCTTTGGGATTCCACCCTACAGTTATGACTGCAACAGTGAAACACGAAGAACATAGTACAGTTGTGTACACCTACCATAAATGTAGATGTTCGAGTGTCTTCACTGTTGCAGTCGGTGTTTCCCTCCCTCCTATCCCCTCTTTTTTCTCTTTTATGGTGTATTTGTGTTTCCTTGTTGAATTCATTTTTGGTTTTTTGGGTATTTCTGACATCTGGGGCAAGAAAGGCTGGAGAAGATGGCGTCGGCTGAGGGCTATGTACCAGAGCGTACTGACGTCAGGGTACTAGCTTGTACAGCCGACGCCGGACCCAGACTTTGTGATTCTGGCCGACCTTGGGCTGCCTGCCGGCAGGAACACCCTACAGTTATGACTGCAATAGTGAAGACACTCGAACATCTACATTTATGGTAGGTGTACACAACTGTACTATCTGTAGACTATTGTTAGCTCGATTGTTAGAACATGCATTTATCAGATGTGTACTGTGTATTCAGAAGATGTGGAGCCTGGTGTCATGCAATACTGATAATTTGGAACATAATCTGTATGCCTGTGACTGTCACCTGTTGTACTACTGTAAAATTGCAAACACACAGCAGCAATGCCATAGTTGTTGACACTGACAAACTGTCTCATATCCTTGTAAATCCCTCTGGTGTGATAGCAAGACAGCAAATCCATGCTGGTGAGTGTTCTACATTTAATATAGCATATAACATGTGCATGTCATAGGAGAGTTGTAGGCCATATACACATGTAAAACACCTACACATAATGCATGCGCTGCATGTTCTCTGTGGGACTATGCACATCCCAGTAACATGAGTAGCTGCCTCAAACACATGCAATACACAGAGCATCCCAACCAATTGTGGTACACTGTAGTGGACATTGTATAGGCAGAGTCAATACACAGGCACACAACATACACCGCTTTGTCATATGCAGTAAGTGTTAATATGATACACATGGCATATGTGGACACCTGCTGTAAGGTCATACTCCAGTATCCCAAATGCCATCAACACAGTACACATACTATATCTGAGGGGTAGAAGCCTATCATGGGGCTGTGCAACACGCTTCAATACACAACACATTCATGTTAGGCAATGCTCCCTATTGAACATCTTACATACCCATGTAACAACTGGCTGTGAAATGGTTAATGTAGCCAAAGTGGTGCAGGTCAGGTACAGCAAGATTGTTGCCAGTGTGGCATACATTAGTGGCCTTGAGTGACCACATGATGCTGCCTGATGATGGCTCATGGTACTACACTACATCCAGTTACAGTAACTGCAGTACTATACATAGCATTCATTGCTATAATCCTGACAGTTGTGTGCATCCGGCCATGGTATGTATACCTATGGGTGATGGTGCACAACACATTGGAAAGCATTTTAGACTTGCACAGCAATGTTGTGTCCATGTACACATTGTGTTCCAGGGTGAGGCCAATCATTGAACAACACACATGCATCAAAGACATGTATACTGTTACCAACAAGGACTATCTACACTCGTACTGCATGCTGTTGAGCAACACACATCCTGCATGCTGACACGTGTGATAGGACTCTGTGGCTTGTGATACTGTACTCCACCATCAACCACTAATGAGTATGTTCCATATTGCTGTTGGTGTGTGTGTGTGTGTGTGTGTGTGTGTGTGTGTGTGTGTGTGTGTCAACTTGACTGAGTAGTGTATTTGTGTGCATATGTTCATGCGTTCATGTGTGCATGTGTTCATGTGTTCACGTGTGCATGTGTGCATGTGTGCATGTGTGCATGTGTTCATGTGTGCATGTGTTCACGTGTGCATGTGTTTATGTGTTCATGTGTTCGTGTGTGCATGTGTTCACGTGTGCATGTGTTCATGTGTGAATGTGTTCATGTGTGCATGTGTGCATGTGTGCATGTGTTCATGTGTGCTAACATCCTGTACAGATTGTAAAGTGTGTTTCCTGTCTCCCTCTCACAGGTGCTGCGGTATTGTTGGATAAGTGCAACAGGGAACCTAAAGCCACTGCCACAAATAGTGGACATGATGATACATGTATTATGGCACAGGCAGGTTTGACAGGGTCTGTCGTTGGTCCACCAATCGACAGTACACAGCTTTCCACCCCATCTATGCGCACATTCATACTGCCAATACATCCCTCAACACCAATGGCCTTAGCTGAAGAACAGCATACAGTAGGCATTGTCGAGGATAGTGTGGTATCTATGGCACATGCAACCCCACACAGCCGCCATACCCAGACACCTGGAATGGTACCACATAGGCATATTTCCAGGGGTTCTCATGGGAGCACTGCTGGTCGTAATGCCCCTGGCAGACGTGCCCCCACAGGTCTCACAACCTCAGGTATGTTCCAGGCTGTAATGCAGGCACAGGCACGTATGGAGCGGTACACCAGGCAGGAACTAAGGGTGCAGAGGGCTCATAACACCACTATCAATGACAGTATCCGTGACCTTGCCGGTGCCATCCGTAATTACACTGAGGTCATTGATAGACGTTGGGGGGAGACACTAGATGTCCTCCGCAATGTAATGTCCATGTGCCAGCACAGTGCAGGACGGCTGAGACATCGACATGGACGTATGCCAGCGACATCATCAGCTGGCAGTCATCACGGACGACACACAAGTCCCAGCCGCTCCCATAGTGGCAGTACTAGCCCCAGCAATGTTGGGGTTGGGCTGTCAATAGACCGTCCTAGACGACCACGTGCACGTCGCTCTGGCCAGTCCCAGCAGGGACATGGGTCCAGTCGGCATCCCTCTGCCTCTGACGATAGTACCCAGTCTGGCTTAGTACACAATACTGTCTGTGGCACCCCTGCCAGGCACAGGTACTGTGTCCGTGGCCAGAGACAGTGATCTGTACAGCCTGGCAGGTACAGTCTGTGGCTGTCCCACAACCTCCCGTATTTGGCAGCCACATGGTGGAACTGTGTAAATGCAGACACACACACATAAACCAAACACCTAGGGCTAACACATACACACACACATTACATCAATACTGACCCATACTGTATTGTTGTCGTTCACACACACACACACACACACACACACACACACACACACACACACACATGTCGATTGGATGGGTCATTGTCGGGCTCTGGCAAACCAATAGCACACCCCGTGCATATGATGAAACTATGCCACCTCCTGTCATCTGTGACATTGATGCAGGAACAAGCTAACATGGTGCTGATGCGCAGGGTGACCTAATAGCAGTGTAGCAATGTTAGCATGTTGTCAACTGTAAAGTGTAATGATATCCTTGTAAGTATATCTGAGCAGGCATGATGCATTAAAGCTATGATTATCAATGCAGTATTGTTTACACCAGTGTTAATTCCAAAAATGTATTGTCTGCCCATGTGCCACTTGGCTGATGTGTGTGGTACTGACAGCATGTGTTGGTGAGTGGACGGTACATGTGTGATGTGTGCAGTACAGATTTGCAGGTGTACATTTGTGAACATGGTGGAGGTGCACTGTCTGCATGTACGTGCATAGTGGACACATGGGAAGGGTGACATGCCCTGTATTACACAGTGTTAACACTTCATATTTCCTATTGGTGGCCAGTATGCATTTTACTACACATATGTTACAACTTGGGTACACATGTGTGTATGACATGGTTTGACACTATGCTGTGGGCGATACTGTTAATATCGGTCATTGGTTTGCATTCCAGTAGTATACATAACCTCAACAGCCTGATTTTAACCAATTGTTAGATGATGCCTTGACAGCTGACACACAGATGTAGGATACACAGTAGCATTTGAATCCTTCCGGTACTATACTATACCAGTAACCAGTAGTATTGACCACCACCCATTCCTGGGACCACCCCTGTTTGGCATGTAGCCATCCTAGGTACAAGCAAACACACTAGGGATATGTCCGTCCACATCTGGTAATACATACAGTGGCCTACAATGCATTCTCCGGATGAGGCACTTATCCTCCAGAAGGGTATCATACAGACAGATACCTGTTGACCAACCCATGCTGTAAAGCTATAAGCCAACTATAGCATAGTCATCCACATTTACTATACATAGTATCCTGACAGTACCACATTGGTAGTAGCCCACAACATGTAGCAGGTGTACCGATGTGTACATACAGCCACATGTTATGTCATCTGTCCTTTGGTATTCACATTTCCAAAGGTATGCTGGTGTCCTTCAGTGTATCACATAACCTATATGGGGTCTCTATGCATATCCACGGAGTTGTTGTACACCTATAATGAATGCCCATTATTGACAGACTGTGTTGTGTTTGAACATGTCTGTAATATACCCCAGGCATGAACCCTCACTCACACTATTCTATAGAAACTGTCATGGGTGTGTGTGACACAGATGACCTAGGCCACAGATCACTACAGTGGCTGGCCTTGTCACATACATACATATGTGTCCTAAGGTCTGAGAAGCAGCAGCACAAACTGTCAATGGTAACAGATGTATTCGTGTAGAAAGCAGGCTTCACACTTATGAACTAATTGAGGTTACATGTACATATATGTATTTGCCACACAGATACCAATTGAGGTCACATGTACATATATGTATTTGCCACACTGATACCTGAAGTGTGCAATGCACATACTGTTGTTTTACTGATATGTCATACAGTAGTAAAAGCAAAACCCACAATGCATTGACCAACAGTGTCACACACACACACTCAGCAATTGTAGGATTCAAACCTCTACCTAACTATGTTATGATTCTAGAGAGGTACGTATTAACACAACGCACTATGTGCTTTACTGGGTGATTTCATTTCCACTGCTGTATTTGTGGGATACTGACATCATCAGACTTGCCAAAGAGGAATTTACCTCTTTTAATGTGTTTTCCCAGTCTCCAAAAAGGGCACTCCTCTCAAAGGAAACCACACACATACACCCCCCCCCCACACACACACACACACACTCAGCAATTGCAAGATTCAAACCCTTACCTAACTATGCTATGATACTGGTTGGGTGGTTTCGTTTCTCCTGCTATATTTGTAGGATGCTGACATCATCAGACTGGACATGGTAATGTGTATGCACTTTGTTTTATGCAATCCCAGGAATGAACCATGTGGGTCAGCAGGTGTTAACAGCTTGAACAGGACTCCACAATTCTTAGCTTGTATGATATATCTGTGGACAGATTGCCATTCCTTCATATGACAATACATATGTATGCACAGATTGTTGATTTTGTGGATATGACATGTGTCTGGGATGTTGATAAAGGGCTATTCAAAGTCTATGTGGGACGTGTGTAGCGCCTTTCAGTGATGTATGTCCTGGCTGGCTGCCTTGCAAACAGTCTAGCAGGTTTGGGAACCATGATCTGCCCATGAACATACCAAAGTTGGTAGGGTTGTGTGTTTGTCGGCTTCCAATAGCTCTGTTTATGACTTCAATCATGATGGACTCCATGGCCTTGCAGATCAGACTTTATAGGCTTATAGGACTATAGTTCCCATGGTCTGTTGTGCACCAACACTTGTGGGGTGTGCCATATGTTGCTGTAACGCATTCAACAGTTTCAGATCCTGTAGAGGGGGAGAGGCTGAACAGACTGTTCAGGTGCAGGGTCTGTTTGTTCTGTAGTTCACTTATGACACATATAGGAAAACAATGTAATCCAACTGATGCCATGTTTTCAGCTTTGGAAGGAGCTGTTTACCCATTCTACATGTGATATCTCCTGGTATGATGATAGAGCCTTTTGTCAGTGGGAGGTGGGTATGTATGTATGGGCCTGTCTGACAGGATGTCGGCATTGTCAGTCAGGTACAGTTGGCCCTGACTCAGGACATATATGAGTGTACATTGCTATTTATGACATAGCTGAAGGAAGTGTCATGGTTCTGTCTGGACTCCTTCGCAGATAATCTTTCCAAAACACCGACAAACGTGAGCACTAAACCCGTTATACACTTTTACGCACTTAACACCCTACTGATCCTTTTTGATCAGTCAACAGAGTATTTCATCACAATATTCTGGCATGTCCAAAGGTCGGTTTTGTGTCTACTCTCCAGTCCAGCTGGTGAATATGGGAATTTTGAGGCAATGTTACAACTGCCTTATGTACACAGACAACCCTCTCCTCCTCCCAACAAACTCAGATATATGTGAGAGATGCAACTACATAGACAAACAGGAGGCTGAGCTGTCTCGACCCCTGACTGGCACAGTCTATCAGGTGGTGAAGGTAATCACACACACCACAAATCCAGTCTCACATAGACCTATAGCGACAGCAAACAAAATACATTACCACACAAAAACATACTTGGAGGCTCTAAATAAAATCTGCCTAAGCAGCAGAGACCTCCAAAGCAGACACCCAAACAACTGCTACCCCACAACAATACCCACATATCACATAGTTCACAAAGTCAGTGTGCCACACAGTCACTGCCCTTAGAGCTAAACAACACACCTAATACACTTGTAAGAGGTGACTCTATTGTCAGATACACTGACGTCCCACTCACCAGGCTGAACAAGGAGAAGGTCACTTTGAGCTGTCTGTTGGGTGCCAAGATCCGCCACAAAACACATGCACTCAGGTCATTCCAAAGCAAGTACAAATATGGCTCCATCATTGTCCATGCTAGTGTGAATGACCTCAGACGTTCCTCCCTGTACTACATGACAAGAGACATAGAGGAGATCTCTGATCATGTAGGCCAGGCCAGTGTGACCCTGACCTTGTGTAACATCCTATCCTCACCAAGAATGATGGCACAGTATACAGACAAACCGATAAATTTTAACAGTTGGCTAACGTATTGGTGTCATTCAAAGGGGGTCCAGTGTCTGGCAGCCTGGGATGACATGCTCGACATGCCACGTAGCTTCGCCATGGACGTCTTGCACCTGTCACCCCTGGACTTTCGAATATTGGCTAAGGCTCTTGCCACCACTATAGTGCCTTTTTTAGGCAAGGCGCAAAAGACAAACCCACCTCCATAGACAATACAAGGTAAAAGAAACTAAGGGTAATGCTGCTCAACACCAGATGTCTAAACCTCAAAATGCACACACTCAAGACTCTCCTCAGTATGGAGAATGTCGATATCTGTGCAGTAACAGACACCTGGTTCAGGCTCCCGAAAGCACCCCAGCACTACCAGGTTATACTTCGTACCATGCTTTTCGGCCACAAGACTCGGACCGACCAACATAACTAGGGGGAGTATCCATATACATCACAGATAAACACACCTCCAGGTTAGTAGCACTGCACGAAGCATCGGAGACCATACATGTGCAACTAACAGTGGGCAAAACTGCCTTTCAGTTTGTAGCCTGCTACAGACCACCCTCCCAAACACAGGAACCCCACTTGGCTTTCCTGGGAACACTGGAGAATATGAAGGTCTCTCCAAACACCATTATATTGGGTGACTTCATCTACCCAAACATTGACTGGGAATACTACTCAAGCCCAAACACCCTCGCCCAATGGTTGCTAGAATTTATAAACTCAAATGCTATGGCACAACTGGTCACCACACCCACAAGAGAGGAAAACATATTGGTCCTGATCATCACCAACATGGGGACTCTATGTTCCACACCAGAGGTATACTCCTCATTGGTAAGGTCAGACCATACATTTATCTCACTGGACATCCATATCCCATCCCCACCCCTATCCTAGGTAATCTCGGTGAAGAACTTCTCAAAAGCAAACGTCACACTTCTCAAAACCGAAGTAGTATCCTTCAAAGACCCTGGGACAGTGGTAAATACGGCTCAGACCGCTGAATCCTTTACAAACGCATTCTATGGACACCTACTGGAATGCATGGATCGTGCTATCCCAAATAAAAACAAGACTCACTCCTCCAAAGGCAGGGGACCTGTCTGGTGGACCCCGGCCATAAATAAGCTATACAATGAAAGGAGGAGGCTACTACATGATAGAGCACAATCCCAAAAAGGGAAGGCATCTTTGATCAGTACTAGCAAGAAGCTACGATCACTCATGAATTCATCTAAGGCCCACTTCGAATGGAAAATTGCACCAGACACTAGGGACAATCACAAGGCCTTCTTTAGTTATGTCAGGAACCTGGGTGGCAACTCCCAGATATGCTGTGAGTTACTGCAAAATGACAAAACTGCACCCACAGACATTGCCAACATCCTGGCAAACAGGTTCAGTGCAAATGTCTCCCCCCACCCCCCCTAAAGAGCAAATGTCCATCCCAACAGAGTGTAGCCTCCCTGACATCACAGATGAACTGGTGAGAGCTGCCCTCTCCAAAGCAAACAACACAGCATCAATGGGACCGGACGGTGTCCCGGCCTGCGTCTTACACGAGCTTCATGATGAATGTAGCCCTCACATTAAGTCACTGTTCAATATCAGACTTACTACAGGATATGTACCCAAGGAATAGCGTACAGCAACAGTGATCCCGCTCCACAAAGGTGGTGCCACAATGGACCCCAGACACTATCGCCCTATAAGCCTAACTAGCCTGGTCTGCAAAGCTATGGAGCATATCGTCATGGAACTCATACACAAAGACATCGCTAACCTACAGACACTGGATCCTACCGCATTCGGCTTTGTTGAGGGCAGATCTTGCCTCTTGAACCTGGTCGACTTTTTTAAACAGTTACCAGGTCCATAGACGTAGGGAAGGTAATCCACACAGCCTACCTGGACCTCGCAAAACCCTTCAACACAATACCCAACTCGGGCATCATACATAAGCTCACCAGCTTAGATATCAACACATATGTCACAAGATGGATTGCTAACTGGATCAGGGATAGCACCCACATGGTCAGTATTGCAGGTGCCATGTCTGACTCTACACCAGTTACAAGTGGCATCCCACAAGGCTCAGTCCTGGGACCTCTCTTGTTCAGTATATATTTCTCTGACGTACAGGCTAACACAGGAGGAATATGGCTGACCATGTTTGCAGATGACTGCAAACTGGGTGCCATAATCGACTCTCCAGCTGGCACATGCATCCTCCAGAAGGGTCTCACAGAGATGGATAACTGGTGCCAGAGCCATGGCCTACAGTTAAATGCCATTAAATGCATAGTCATCCCCTTTGGGAATAACAAAGTGCCCACACATTACCACATAGGTGGTAATCCATTAAGTACGGTAGAAGTTATTAGGGATTTGGGGACATGAATAGTTAGTAATCTCGCCTTTGACAGTCACGTTGCCAAAGTGGTTAGACAGACCTTCTATATAGCCCACCTTATCCCAAAAGGTTTCACATCTAGATCAAGTGAGGTCATTGTGCCGCTATACTCATCAGGCCCATGATTGGATACAATGCCCTATTTGGGATGTACCTTACCCGACACCTGCAGCAACTGTAATGGCCACAAAATTACCTCACCAAGTGGATCTAGGGACTCACACAGATGCCCTGCGCAGTTTGGCTAAAGTAACTCCAGCTCTACTCAGTCGCTTACCGCCTACTCGGATGCGATCTGTGCTTGTTGTTTAAAGCCATGTCCAACCCAGAATGAATGGACATGCTCCACCTCAGGATATCCAAATCCCTTAGAGCTACATGCTCCAGGGACTTAAACCTCAGCACAGATATTAATAGGACATGCTGGAGGGAAAGATTCATATCCCAGAGGCTCCCCAGTCTCTGGAATGAGATCCCAGTCCCGCATAGGCAGAGCCCCCCACTGACCCCCTACAGGAGACATCTTGACGAGTGGATGGGTGAGCGTATGTTTACCCCTGGGATCTCTTCTGGGTCCCTGCTAGACAGAGGCACAATAAACTAAACATAAAAGGGTTATCTTGTGTGACCTACTATTCACAGGCACAGTCTACTAATCTAACAGGGTTGCAAAAGCCAAACACACTCTGGCTAGGCTTATAAATGCCCTAGGGCAGATAGCCTAGTATCAACCTATGAACCTATGATAATGTTCGGGATGCACATTGTTTCTTGATGATACTGATTGCAGGTTTTTTATCTTCTTTGCTTTCCCACTTTCTATGAACAACCTAAGTATCTGCATAACATATTTGATTATGACAGGGTTCCAATATATTATATATGTGTCTGTTGTCATATAACTGTGTGCACAAGGCAGATTGGTGAATAGTGAGAGGTTCCTGGGTTAACACATGCAACTGCCGGATATGTGTGGCCCACTGCTGTACTCAGACATGGCCTAAGTGTGTGAGCATGCCCAGTTTGGCCTTTCAGTGTTTTGTTGCCTGACATTTGTCTCATTTATGTGTGTGTGAGCATGCGCAGTGTGACCTTTCAGTATGTTGCTGTCTGAAGTCCACTACATTTGTTGATGTGTGTGAACATGACCAATATTAACATTTATACTATATGTGTGTTGCAAATCAGGTTCTATTCTTACTGCAGGGCTCAACTTTGTGTCATAACTCGACAGGGATTATGCTGTGCCTGCAGGGTTTCCATGAGATACTTTGCATAGACTTGTCAACATTTCTTCATACAGGCTGACCAGTGAAATACGGTCATGGTTTAGTGGTTCAGTACTATAACTATAGTGCACAGTATCCTGGGTTTGAGGCCTGTCACTGCTTTATATTTTCATACTGAGCAGATCAGACTGCTTAAGGGCCAGTAGAGCAAATATGAGCATGTTGGCTTTTGTTCAGCTATGCCCAACTTAGACCAGGCTTGTCCAACGTTGCTCAACATTAACCAACATTGCTGAACGTTGCCCAATATTGCTCAACATTGACCACAGTTGTGCTAGTTAGTGTGTGCAATTTTGTTTACATATACTAAATGGTGGTAAAAGCTGTTTAGCACTTCTTTATATTGCTTAACACATGGCAATCGTGCCTCAGGTGGTGCTGCAGGGCTGCCTATGTCGGATGCACATACTACACTCCCTATACATGTTTGAAAACAGGTAGTGTCAAGTTAGGCATCCCTTTTACTATATGTGCGAGTCAGAGAGAGGTATCATTTCCAGGGTTCCTACTGAGCCAGTGTATGTGCTATGCGTTGCCTCTTTGCCAAGGCCAAAGCATACTGGGCACGCCTCCTTCTGCCTACTGGGGCAGGCTCAGGTTGTTCCTCCTCTGAGTCACGCTCTTCCTGTGATGGCCTTGGCAATGGTGAGGGGCTGTTTGGCCAGGGCCTATGCTGCTCCTGTTGCAGCTGTTTTCACAGGATCATATTATGTAGCATAGCGCATACCATGACAATTTGGGTACATGTAGTTGGTGAGTACTGCAAGGCTCCACCAAATGTGTCCAGGCACTGGAACCGTGACTTGAGCAGCCCAAACATACGCTCAATTACATTTCATGTTTGTGTGTGTGCCTCATTATGGTGTTCCTGTTCAGGTGTGTGTGCATTTCTGATGGGTGTCATCAGCCACGGCTCCAGTGCATAGCCAGCATCCCCCACTAGATGACCATGAGGGATGTCCCCATTGGCAAATGTCTGGTACAGCTGTGTCAGATGCCAGATATGGGAATCATGGTAGCTTCCAGGGCAGCCAGCACACACATTCAGTATTATGCCCTGGGCATCACACACAACCTAGCAGTTGATGGAGGGGAAGCCCTTGCGGTTAAAGTAGACCCTACCCTGCTCACTGGCTGGTGCTTTGATGCGTATGTGCGTGCAGTCTATTGCACCCACTACCTCAGGGTATTCCGCTATTTTCTGGAAGAGATGCATATTGCTGGCCAATACCTCACGGGAATTGGGGAAATATACATGATCACCGACATGTGCTGACATGGCATCCAGGAACTGGTGCAGTACCCTGGATGCTGATGCCTGTGATATCCCCATCATATCACCAGTTGGTCTCTGGAAGGTACCTGTTGCTAATATTCTTAGGCCAACACATACCTTGGTTTCCACTGGGGTGGGTTCCCCTCTGTTGGTTCTGTGTGTGAGGCATGGCCTGCACAGCTCAACAATTTGCTGCATGAGGTCTCTATCCACTCTATAGCGCTCCACTATCTCCAGCTCATGTAGCCTCTGATAGGTTACCCTGGGCCTGTACACTCTTCTCCGTCTCCTCACTGTGGGTTGTCCAGCAGTATTTGCATTGTCACCACCCTCAGCATGTTGCATATGTCGCCTTATAACAGCAATGGCTGCCCCTAACATTTCTTTGTCTCAGTAAAGCTTTTTCAGTTTTTACTTCTATTAGCTTACTGCAGTGTTGCAGTGTTTCTGAGAGAAACATAGTGGAATGTTGTTTGTAGAGTTTTAAGTGCTGGGCTGGGCTAAGCTAGTGTACTGCCTGTGTAATTGCCTGATTCTGATTGTTTTCACCTGCTAGCTCTGCTTAGTACTCCCTGGTTAACTTCCTACTATTTCTTGTGCTTCCTTTTCCCTTTCTGTTTCCTCAGGGGGGCAGCGCCGCACACACAAGCGCAAACATGATCACACCAGCTCACAAGCGTGCACACATGCTTACACGGACTAAAACTCACTTATTCTTGCTAAAACGCGTGCACACAGGCGCATACGCGCTTACACACATTTCAACAACCTTAGACATGCTTACTCCGGCTTAAACGCGTGCACACAGGCGCACATGCGCGCACACAGTTTTACTCGGATGTACGGGCGAGCACCCACGTGCAAACACATTGCAAGCACTTCTACAAGAAACTTTAGTGTTATCCACGGCATACACCTTCAATTTCTTGCCTTTAGCTAGGGTACCTGTTGACACATCTCTTCCAGTGATGAGTAACTGACAGCAAACATATGCCACTCTGCTCCAATGAGCTTCACTTCTTTCATACATACCCCCCCCCCTCTTGATGTCACCTATCTTCTACTCTGATACTCCCCTTATCCTACTCCTACACTCCACTGACTGTGCTCACTATGTAAACTTGGGATTCACTATCCTTACCCTCATTTGCATAGGATTGCCTACTAATGCTTGGTTACATCTCTTAGACTGAGCTTCCCCCCTTAGCAACCTCTACTCAGTAGCCATGTTGTCTTCAGCCTGCCATTCCCTTGCATTGTACATTTGGAATTACAATAAAATCCATATCTATGGATTTTAATTATTGGTTTTTCTGATTTTTAGAGAGCAGCATGTTTGTGTGGTGCCACGCTACACTTAAACTTTGGAGATTGGGATAAAAAAAAATATTTTATTTTCATTTTGCATCGGTGAACATTGCCAATGGCCATATTTTTGGCCATTGGCATGCTTCCTCAACTGGATGCATCCTTTTTTTGGAGCTGTCACGGCTCGTTTTGCTATTTGCAGAACGGTACTCAGTTGTCAACGGAGTACATTTCTACAAATAACACTACTCTTACTCGGACAGGTTCGGGTTTCCTGGATCGCAAATTTACCTCATTTGCATAGCTTTTGCCTGAAATTGAGGTAATTTGCATATCCTAGCCCTGTCCGTGTAAGAGTCGTTTTAGGAGCTCTCTTGCAAGCCCCTACCGGCTGTTTCTGGATCGCTCGGTGGACATGTTGGCTGCATGGAGTCTTACTCTACTCTTAGACTCCGTGCAAGCCTTCGTGAATCCGGCCCATGAAGTGTAAAACTCAAATGTTGTTTATTACTTAGTGACTTCAATCTTCAATGATTTGCCAGAAAACTACAAATTCTATTTGTAACAGACCAAAAATATGACGTACAAATCTGGACACATTCTGCAGAATTCTGGACAAGTGAGAGGAATGCGACTGCAGATCAACATTGAACCCCAAACCCTGGAGTTGTGAGGAAAAATGTTTATTATTTATTATGATGTAAATACTCGCCGCTAAATGCTAATATACATTTAACTGTCCTTTTTAAACTCTTTAATGTGTACATTCATATCTATGTGGCAGTATATTAGATTTCGAATTGTAGCATATATATATATATATATATATATATATGTATGCACTATATGCAACTGGCCCTGTTCAAATCTGTTAAGAATATGCTGATGCCTCAAAATATACCCCAGTTACATTGCCCACAAATTAGGCTGAAAGAATTGCAACTATGCTATACAGTATACATGATTAGACTGGCGCATGTATGTATTTGTAATTGTGCTGGTGTATACAGTCTGGTTAAACTATGTGTGTGTGTGTCTTTCGGCTTTTCCCGGTTAGGGGTCGCCACAGCGGAACTCCGGTCCGCTAATGATTGGCAGTAGAGTTTTACATGCTGGCTTGCTGGGCCTAATGCACAACCTTCAACGAAGGAACGCCCATTCACACATGTCGTCACACAGTAGACGCTTTAACTGAGAATCGAACGGGCAACGTCTAACTGTGAGGCGACAATGCTACTGCAGCACTACCACCGCAGTTTTAAAAGGTAAAAACCCCATTTCTCGGTCACCCACATCCCCCAAAACCTTTTTTTAAGTTTTTCTGTCGAGGAATCAGTTGCTAATGTCCTCTCTTGCTCAGCTGGTGAACCTGGGATTATTGAGGCAATGTTACAATTGCCTCATGTACACAGACAACCCTCTCCTCCTCCCACAAAACACAAATACATGCGAGAGATGCAACTATACGGCCAAACTGGAGGCCGAGCTCTCTCAACATAGGACTGGCAAGACCAGACAGGAGGAGAAGGTAACCACACACACTATAGACCCAGTCTCACATCATACCATCACAACCTCAAATCATACACATAAACACACAAAGACATACTCGGAGGCTCTGATCAAAAATCTACCAAAACAGCAGAGGCCACCAAAGCAGACACCCAAACAACTACCACCTCAGAACACAGCACCTGCAACACATAGACCACACAGTCAGAGTGTCAAGCAGTCACAGCCCTTAAGGCCAAACACTATGCCAGACACACTAGTCATTGGTGACTCCATAGTCAGACACACTGACGTCCCGCTCACCAGACTGAGTAAGGAGAAGGTCACTGTAAGCTGCCTGTCGGGTGCTAGAATCCGCCACATAACGCATGCACTCAGGTCTCTCAAAAGCAGGTACAAGTACGACTCAATCATTGTCCACGCTGGTGTAAACGACCTGAGACGTACCTCCCTGGACTACATGAAAAGAGACATAGAGGAGCTCTCTGATTATGTAGCCCAGGCAGGTATGACCCTGACCTTGAGCAGTATCCTACCTTCACCAAGAATGATGCCACAATACAGAGATAAGATGATCAGCTTTAACAATTGGCTTAAACTCTGGTGTCATTCAAAGGGGATCCAATGTCTGTCTGCCTGGGATGACATGCTGGACAAGCCACGCTGCTTCGCAAGGGACGGCTTGCACTTGTCACCCTGGGATTCTGGATTTTGGCAAAGGCTCTTGCCACCCCATAGTGCCTTTTTAGGCAAGGCTCAAATTCTAAACCTACCACCCTAGAACAAAACAAAGAAAAAAAACTAAGGGTAATGCTGCTCAATGCCAGAAGTCTCAACCTCAAGATGCACTTTTCGAGGCCCTTCTCAGTATGGAGAACATCGATGTCTGTGCTGTGACAGAAACCTGGTTCAAGGCTCCTGAGAGCACCCCAGCACTATCAGGTTTTGCCTCATATCATGCGTTCCGGCCACAAAACCCGGACAATACCAAGAAAGGAGGAGGGGTATCCATATTCATCAAGGACACCCACACCTCAAGATTGGTGGCATTGCACGATGCATCGGAAACCATCCAGGTGAAATTAACCATAGGCAAGACTGCTCTGCAAATTGTAGCATGTTACAGGCCACCCTCGCAAACTCAGGAACCTCATATGGCCTTCCTGAAAACACTGGAGGGGATAAATGTATCTCCGAACACCATCATACTAGGTGACTTCAACTACCCTAATATAGACTGGGAACACTACTCAAGCCCAAACACTCTAGCCCAAAAGTTCCTGGAATTCATAAACTCAAATGCCATGGAACAACTAGTCACCATCCCCACAAGAGGAGAGAACATACTTGATCTCATCATCACGAACATGGGAGCAAAATGTTCAATGCCAGAAGTATACCCCTCACTGGTGAGATCTGATCACAAACTAATCTCGCTGGAGGTCCTCATCCCCCCCCCCCCCGCAATGAAAAAGACCACAGTAAAGAACCTCTCGAAGCCGACTTCACACTTCTAAAGACTAGTGTGGTCTCCTTTAAGGCCCCTGAGCCGGCGGTTAACATTACTCAAACCGCTGAATCACTTACAAATGCCTTCTACCAGCACCTGCAGGGCTGCATGGATCAGGCAATCCCAAGCAAAACAAAGACTCTTTGTACCAAAGGCAAGCGTCCAGTCTGGTGGACCCCAGCCATAAACAAACTCTACAACAAAAGGAGAAAGCTACTACAAGATAGAGCAAAATCCTTAAAAGGTAAGACACCACTGATCACTATAAGTAAAAAGCTAAGAGCTCTCATAAAATCATCCAAAGATAATTTTGAGAAAAAAATAGCTAAGGACTCTAAAGACAACCATAAGGCATTCTTTAGCTATGTCAGAAACCTAGGAGGAAACTCCCAGATATGCTCAGAATTAGTTCAAAATGATGTGAAGATTACTGATCCTACAGACATTGCCAACATACTTGCTGACAGGTTCAGTGCAAACTTCTTCCCACCCTCCCCGCCTAAAGAAGAGATATCTATACCATATGATTGTAGCCCCCCAAACATCTCTAACGCTCAGGTGAGAACTGCTCTCTCCAAGGCAAAGAACACAGCATCCATGGGACCTGATGGTGTCCCCGGCTGTGTGCTCCATGAACTCAACGAGGAATTAAACCCACAGTTAGGACAGCTGTTTAATCTTAGTCTCACCTCCGGATACATACCCAGGGAGTGGCGCACAGTGACTGTGGTCCCACTCCACAAAGGCGGTGCCTCCACCGACCCTGGAAATTACCGTCCCATTAGCTTGACAAGCCTGATCTGCAAAGCCATGGAAAGGATCATAATGGATCTCATAAATAAAGACATAGGGAATTTGCAGACTTTGGATCCAATTTGTCAAAGGCAGATCATGCCTTTTAAACTTGGTTGACTTTTTCGAAACAGTCACCAAGGCCATTGACGAGGGAAAGGCAGTCCATACAGCCTACCTAGACCTGGCGAAGGCTTTCGATACAATACCCCACTCGGGTATCATTGAAAAACTCATCAACTTAAATGTAAACCCATACATTACAAGATGGGTTGCAAACTGGCTGAGTGACAGAACCCACAGGGTCAGAGTTGCTGGCACCATGTCAGACTCAAAGCCTGTCACAAGTGGTGTCCCACAGGGCTCAGTCCTGGGCCCACTCTTGTTTGGCATCTACTTTTCTGAAGTACAAGCAAACACAGGAGGGTTATGGCTGACAAAGTTCGCAGATGACTGCAAACTGGGCGCCGTAGTTGAAAACACATCCGACACAGATATCCTTCAGAAGGGTCTCACAGAACCGGATAACTGGTGCCAGAGCCATGGCCTCAAGTTAAATGCCAAGAAATGCATAGTCATACCCTTCGGGAAAAATAAGGTTACCCCTAGCTACCATATAGGTGGCAATCCCCTGAACACAGAAGAAGTTATTAGGGACCTGAGAACCCAGGTTGACAGTAGCCTTTCATTCGACACTCATATTGCTAAGGTAGTTAGGAAGACCTTCTACATTGCCCACCTTATCATGAAGGGATTCACATCTAGATCAAGGGAAGTCATAGTCTCCCTATACTCATCAGTCATCAGACCGATGATCGAGTACAATGCCCCATTCGGAATGTATCTGACCCGACACTTGCAGCAGCTGGAGAGGCCACAAACGTTCCTCACCAAAAGGATAAAGGGTCTCAAAAATCTATCTTATGCTGCCCGACTGAAAGAACTCCAGTTATATTCAGTTGCGTACCGCTTGCTCAGAGGTGACCTATGCCTGACATACAAGGCCATGTCAAACCCAGATTTGATGAATATGCTTCATCTCAAAAAATCTAGATCCCTCAGAGCCACAAGAGCGGGTGACTTAAACCTCGACACGGTTATTAATAGGACGTGCTGGAGGGATAGATTCATCACCCAAAGACTTCCTATGCTGTGGAACAAAATCCCGGTTTATGTGAGGCAGAGCACCTCGCTGGCCTTGTTCAAGAGGAATCTTGACCAATGGATGGGAGATCGCAGATACACCCCAGGGGTTACCTCAGTGTCACTGCTCGACAGAGGCACAGCTAAATAATGGGCATAGTTTCTCCAAACTAAGGGGTGGCGTAAGCCACAAAACTATGGGCTAGGCTTATAAATGCCCTCGGGCAGATAGCCTAGTATGAACCTATGAACCTATTATTATACTGTGTATGTACAATTACAGCTGTCTGCTTTAAAACAAAAATAAGACACAATCATAAACTGTTTAGTTAAAGCATACAGAAATGTTTAGCTTAATGAAAATTTCAGTGAGGTTCATGACTCTGCTTTTATAATGACTAATACAAAAAGATAATTTTGATAACTAGCTGCTAAGTCAATAACAGCTGAGAGAATGAACGAGGCTGGAGTTTCAGACTGACAAAGGGAGTGCAGTGAACGTGTAGAAGAAGCCTCTATAGCTAATGCTTAGTCTTGAAAAGGCAATGCAATTTTATCACTTTCTGAAGTTCAAGGTAAAAGCTTACTACAGTGAATATAAAAGAAAGTAAAAATAAAACAAACCTAAAAAACTTTATATAACATAATAACCAGCACTATTACCAAAAGCCCTGAAAGTAAGCAGTACTCCTAAATATTGCCACTGCAACAGAATAAGATCCAGAAGGGGAAGATTGATCAGTATAATGCCACTGTCTAAGGGCACAGATTGTAATGCGGAAAAGAAAAAAGCTTAGTGAGCAAATAAAATCACATCAGAATGTCTGCCTTCAGCAGACCATTTTGGTCTGGGAAAAACATTTAAAATATCAGTAACTACTTATGGTGCTGTAGAGAAGTTAGTGCTGTGTAGAATATCATTATGTGACAAAAAAAGTTTTATTTTTTTTCTGGCTATTGTAGTCCTTCAATCATGTTTTTGATTTTATTTTCCTACAATATTCAGTGAGCTAAGTGCACTTGGTAAGCTGCTTTTGAGGCATTTAATGACCTGCAGAAACAAGCTGCTTAAGTGACTATGTGACATGAGTTGAACTATTTGGAGCAACCACTTGCCTAGCTATTTGTTCAATACAAAAAACAGGTTATGTGATGTAATACTTCAGTTCACTATATTTCATTACTTGTATAAAGCTGGCATTAATAACATTGGGAGGGTGGCCTAATGGTTAAGGTGTTTGCCTTACAAACACAAGGTGCAGGGTTTGAGTCTCACAAGGAATAATTGGCTAGGCTTAAAATGGCTTGCAAGAGTAGTTAGCTTAGTACTAACCTATGAAGTCTATTAACATAAGTTGTAATCTAATGAAAAAAAAAAACACATTGATTTATACTGGAATAATACCAACAGCACAGAAAAATATAGTGTCATATAATAATAAACAATACAATGATGCACAAATTAATTAAATACTTAATAAAACATGAGTGATAAAGAATATTTCAGTACATTTTGCTTAAATAGAGAATAAACTCAAAAAACTGTGTTTTACCTGACTGCGGAGAACTATTATTATATACTATTTCTTGCACCTCATCTCAGTGGATATAGCTGGGTACCATTTATCACATGTAAATTTACTGGAAGGATTCTTTCAGTTAGTTTATCTAAGTACTTTCTTCTTCCACTTCACTTCTGTTATTAGAAATTCACAACCATATATACTATTGGAAACCTATCAAACTTCTTAACTATTCATCCTCTCTCTTGCTTTTTATCTTTTCCTTGCCTCTGATACTTCATTATTTCACTTACATATAGTAATTCCACTTAGCCTTACTATCTGTCTCTTGTTTTGAATGACACGCTATATTTGGATGGCTGATCCCTCTGAAAGAAAAAATGCAAATGTCAAATGTTCAGCATTTTTGTGGACAAGAAATACTTTCTATCTTTTCTCTAACCGTTGGAGAAAAAAATATTCTGTAAATTTATTCTGTAAATGAGACATCACAGTAAATCATTATAATACAGAATCATTTTGGCAATTAAATGAAATCAGGCCATTAGCAGTGACTGATTGGTTTGTCCTGCAGTGTTTCTCAGGTCTAATAAGTCATACTCTGGCCATTTGCAAAGGTGGCAACACTACATGCCACTCCAAAATAATTTCAGTTTGTAGCATATCTCTAAAGTCATCTGCTATGATATTTATTTTCCATACCTCTCAACTGTCCAGAAAAAAAGTAAGAAATAACTTTTTCTGACCTTCTGATATCACTTGGCTTACACCATGATTTTAATGCTCTGGGTGAAGACCGTCCAGATTTTTGCCTCATATTTTAGTCTGTTCCTCATAAAATGTAGGGCTTTCTCACAAATCACTGATGATTGAAGTCACTAAATAATGACATACATTTGAGATTTAAACTTCATCCATCCTCAACCTCTTTTCCCATTTTGCACCTGGGGTCGGGGTGTCACTTCAGCAATGACAATAATCTTGAACCAAAGTTTACACTGCCAGGTGACTAGCCCTGCATATCATTCAGAAAATGCATGCTAATAAAAAAAGTGTTATAGCAACTTTCTAAGTTTATAAGAGCGATATTTAAAATATGTTCCTGAGCATTTGTCTATCCATTATTTTTTTAGCTATGTCCAGATTTATTAAAATTA
The DNA here is from genome assembly GCF_019279795.1 of Protopterus annectens. Lineage (NCBI taxonomy): Eukaryota > Metazoa > Chordata > Ceratodontiformes > Protopteridae > Protopterus > Protopterus annectens. The sequence continues at coordinate 1,080,551,084 of NC_056733.1, forward strand.
GAAGTTGAGAGGTACACTGTCCTCAGATTCAGCCTTGCCCCTCCTAGATTTACTAATTGTATTCACTTAAATCTCTGCATCATTAACCAATTCAACCAACCTCAAACACACACAAACACATACACACTCACAAAAATATATCATTTACACAATATAGTCTGCTATATGAACTCTTCTAAAAAAGTAAGAAATAACAACTCTTTCTGACCTTCTGATATCACTTGGCTTATACCATGATTTTAATGCTCTGGGTGAAGGCTGTCCATACCTCTCAACTTTCCCTTATCTTGATTCAACATTTTGCTTTGCCTTTCTAAAGTTTGGACATTTTTAATGAAAATGTGGTGAATTGTAATCAGTTTTTTTTTCAGTGTTCAGTAAATAGTGATAATCATTACAGTTGCAGACTACTTACAGAATGCACGGTAATTCATATCCAATTATTTCTATCAATGTTTAGTACCTTTATTTAAGAAGATGTCTCTAATCTGAGGCCTTCATCCCTAATTGTTTTGTCCCTAATTATTGTATTCAGAGAAGTATGGTTTGCACTCCATATTTCAAAATACTTTACTAATTCATGCTTTTCAAGTGTACCTCATTACGAGGAACATACCTCATTTGGGGTCTTAAAAAGTTTATGTTCCTCAAAGTTCCACATTGAAAGGGTCTGTCACACATTCAGTGATATATAGCTGAAACACCTGATGTCCTTATGTGGTCATTTGCATATATCCCATGTCTCTTCTAATGCAAGAGGTTTCAGGGTATTACAGTTTCATAGTATAGTACTAGGCTATCTGCCCTGGGGCATTTGTAAGCCTAGCCATAGTGATGTGGCTTTTGCCACCCCATGAAATGGTACAAAAAATGTACAGAATAAATTTAGAATACTGTGCCTCTGTCTAGTAGTGACACAATGAAGGTCCCCTTATATAATAGAATTAGTTTACTGTGCCCCTGTCTAGCAGTGACACAGATGTGACCCCTGGGGTAAACTTACGATCTCCCATCCACTCATCAAGATTTCTCTTGAAGAGAGTCAGTGAGGGGCTCTGCCTAATACGAACTGGGATCTTGTTCTAAAGCATGGGAAGCCTCTAGGTTATGAATCTATCCCTCCAGCATATCCTATTCATACTTGTGCCGAGGTTTAAGTCTTTAGCTCTCGTGGTCCTGATGGATTTGGATTTTTTGAGGTGGAGCATGTCCATCAGATCCTGATTGGACATGGCCTTGTACGTCAGGCAGAGATCACCTCTGAGCAGGCGGTATGCTACTGAATAGAGCTGAAGTTTCTTTAGTCTGGCAGAATAAGACATATGTTGGAGACCCTTGATCCCCTTGGTGAGGTACTTTTGTGGTCTCTCCAGCTGTTGCAAATGCCGGGTGAGATGCATACCAAATGGGGCATTGTACTGAATCATGGGTCTGATGAGGGAGGAGTATAGGGATACAATGACATCCTTGGATCTGGATGTGAATCCCTTCATGATGAGGTGTGCAAGGTAGAATGTTTTTCTAACCACTTTGGCAACGTGGGTGTCAAATGAAAGGTCGCTGTCGACTTGGGTCCCTAGGTCTCTGATTACTTTTTCCGTACTCAGTGGGTTGCGGTCTATGTGATAATTTGTGGGTACTTTGTTTTTCCCAAAGGGGATGACTATACATTTTTTGGCATTTAGTTTATGGCCGTGACTCTGGCACCAGTTGTCCGTTTCTGTGAGGCCTTTTTGTAGGATGTATGTGTCTGCTGGTGTATCGACTATGGCGCCTAGTTTGCAGTCATCTGCGAACTTTGTCAGCCACAGCCCTCCCATGTTTGCTTTAACATCTGAGAAATAAATGCTGAACAAGAGGGGTCCCAAGACAGATCCCTGTGGGACACCACTTGTGACTGGCTTTGAGTCTGACATTGCTCCAGCGATTTTAACTTTATGGGTTCTGTCCTTTAGCCAGTTTGCAACCCATCTAGTGACATAAGGGTTTACGTTTAAGCTGTTGAGCTTATCTATGATGCCTGAGTGGGGTATTGTGTCGAAGGCCTTAGCCAAGTCCAGGTAGGCTGTATGGACTGCTTTGCCCTCATCAATGGCTCTAGTGACTGTTTCGAAAAAGTCAACCAGGTTCAAAAGGCAGGATCTGCCCTTTACAAAGCCGAACTGGGTGGGGTCAAGTGTCTGTAGGTCCCCTATGTCTCTGTTTATGAGTTCCATAATGATTCTTTCCATAGCTTTGCAGACCAGGCTGGTTAAGCTTATGGGGCGGTAGTTTCCAGGGTCTGTAGAGGCGCCGCCTTTGTGGAGTGGGACCACTGTTGCTGTACGCCAGTGTTCAGGTACATATCCCGAAGTAAGGCTAAAGTTAAATAGCATTTTTATGTGTGGGTTTAGCTCCTCTTGGAGTTCACGTAACACGCAACCCGGGATACCGTCAGGTCCCATTGATGCTGTGTTTCTAGCTTTGTTTAGGGCAGTTCTCACTTGGACATCTGAGATGACAGGGAGATTACATTCAGCTGGGATAAGTATTTCTTCTTTTGGGGGTGAGGGAGGGGAGAAATTTGCACTGAACCTGTCAGCCAGAATGTTGGCAATATCTGTGGGTTCAGTGTATTTTGTTGTTGTGAACCAACTCTGAGCATATCTGAGGGTTTCCGCCCAGGTTTCTAACATAGCTGAAGAAGGCTTTGTGGTTATCTTTAGTGTCCTTAGCGATTTTTCTCTCAAAGTTGACCTTGGATGTTTTTATGAGAGAATGTAGTTTTCTGCTAATGTTGATCAGCGATGTCTTCCCTTCATGGGATTTTGCTCTGACGTGCAGTAGCTTCCTTCTTTTGTTATACAATTTGTTAATGGCTGAGGTCCACCAGACAGGACGCTTGCCTTTGGTGGAGAGGGACTTGGATTTATTTGGGATTGCATGATCCATGCATTCTTGGAGATGTCCATAGAAAGCATTTGTGAAGGATTTGGCATTGTGGGATGTGGTATCCACTGGCACAGTGGGCTTAAAGGATACCATCTCAGTCTTAAGAAGAGTGAAGTCTGCTTTTGAGAAGTTTTTCACTGTGGTCTTTTGTGCTGGGGGTGGAGGTGGGATATGTATATCCAGGGTGATTAGTTTGTGGTCAGATCTCACTAGTGAGGGGTATACTTCCGGTGTGGAGCATTTTGTCCCCATGTTTGTGATGATCAGGTCTAGTATATTATCTCCCCTAGTGGGAGAGGTGACTAGTTGTTCCAGTGCATTTGAATTTATGAATTCCAGGAACCTTTGGGCTAGGGTATCAGTGAAAAGTCTAGCTCGGTTAGATTTTTTTTTTTTACTGATTAGTTGGTCTATGTGACCTTGGTACTCATTGTTTTGGATTGTTAGTTGGGATATTTTGCAGTCATCCTAATGATAATGGACATCAGTTTGGTACAGCAAACCTGTGTTTCCAAATGTTAGCCAAACATTCCATTTATATTATGCTGAAGTCATAAGAAAGCTGAAACATGTATATCCACAGCTAGTGGGGTTTGACTTCATTGGCCTAAACTTGTCCATAACATACTTAAAAAAAGTCATGGACATTCAGAATTGTCATATAGCTGAAACTCTTAATGTTCTTATGGGGTCATTTACATACATCACATGTCTCCTCTAATGCAAGAGGTTTTAGGGTATTACACAGTGCAAAGTCTAGCTTGGCTAGATTTTTCTTTTAGTTTTTTACTGATTAGTTAGTCTGCGTGACCTTGGTACTCATTGTTTTGGTGTTTGGACATATTCAGTGATAGGAATTTTTAACTCATATCCATGGTATAGAAATTAATCATATTATTTCATTAAAATATCATTTTATAAGCAAAACCAGCATATTTTAACCATAATATGACCTTCCTACTTGAAGTCGTAAGTAAATGTTTCACATTTTGAACATTTGTTCCACATTATGATGGCTAGGCTAGTGTTGGAGATGACAGGTTGACAGCTATATTTATTATATTCACTTTCTCATTTTACTGTTTAAATGACCTGATCTAGTCACCATTCACCTTACATTATTTTGTTTTCACCGTTGTTAAAAAAACACGGTGTGTTGTGGAGTAAAAGTAAGACTAATACAGAACACTACAGTCACAACATGAAGTACTACTGCCAACCATACCACTCAATTGTTCCTGACTTTGACTCGTATTTAATCTCTGCCCCATTTTAATTAGGATTACCAGCAGCCCCTCTTTGGGCTGCTGTGTCCTGTGATAAAAATCAAAAAAATTGCAAACGTCCTGAGATTTTAGGACAAAAATATTTCCTACGTTTTCTTTAACAGTTGTATAAAACAGTTATTTTTTTTATCTGGAACACCTAAATGTCATATGAGCTAGCATAAGCAACTCAAATACCACAAGAATAAGATTTTATTTTGGCAAAAAAGTGAAGTTCTGTCCTTTATACTGGTCATGGGTATGTTTTGTCCTGCAAAATCTGACATTATTGCAAAAAAAGTCCACTTTGGGCATTTGAAAAGGTGACAACCCTAATCTTAACCCCTCGTAAAATTTATGACATTTGGAAAAAGGTGGTCAATTATTCTTAACACGTAATGACTATAATTAAACTTACTGACTGCTTTTAGTTCAGAAAATGCATTTAATTCGCATTCACGTATTTTGGCCGTCTCAAGTTAATAGTACTAATAGTTTAAAAGCTATTCTCGATTATTTCTGGACTTTTTTCCCCAGCTGATTGAAAGCCATGAACGCCACAACTGCAAAACAAGCCACATGTGTAACGTGTAAATACAGCACAAAATATACATAATGCGAATTTACAAAACGCGCAGTAATTACAAAACCTTTTCAAAGAAAAGACTGTAATAGTAATCATAAATGCCGCTTAATTTAATGATGTCATTAATCCGCGACGGTTAGATACTTGCTTTCTTCAGGCTGCGGATAGCCTTGAGTGGACAGCTGATTTTTCCCATTTTTTTACATGGAGGTAACGTGCTTTCATGGAGCACGGAAAAGGTTGCAGGGTGATCGTTATGGGGGACCCGGGGCTCAACCTGGTCTTGAGCATTTACGATCACAGAGGAGGGAGCTTGAGAAAGGTGAGAGCAAAAGGCTACACTTCAAAGGAAATAAAAGTGGCAGTGAGTAGTTATAAGTAAAAGTATGGGATAGCTGATATGAGCAAAGTAGGCAAACCTGTTTAAATAAGGAGCAGGAAAGGCCAAAGATAAGAAAATGAAAGTAAGTTGACAAGCACTTACGGTCATAAACATGGGTGTCTAACTTTTATCTTCCCATGTGTGAAGCAGTAGTACTAGTGAGCATGGCTGTAGCCGTCATTTGCCATGATGTAAATCACAGTGTGCAGATTTTTTTGAACTACTTTTGGGGAGGTCCGTGCCAGCTTACAACGATTACACCACTTCATCTCTCATATCATGCAAGTTCGTACCATAACCTGTTTAATCTTATTCATTGCCATGGTGCATCGTATCTCCCACATAATAATGCACCTATGTCATTTGGATTTTGCCGGTATGTGGTTCTGCATCACTGATCACCCTATGATCCCTATGTATAAGAGTTGGGGAAGAACCCCAAAACCCTGCCTGAAAGAAAAGAGGGTAGATCATATGCTGCTTTGTCTTTCTTCATCCCTTCTGACTTGTACGAGTAGTTTGCCTTTGGACACTATGCCTCTGTGCCATGAGCTAGTGCGTATAGGTTAATGCCTGAAGAGGTGACATGAAGCAATATACTTTATTGGGCATGCTTAGTGAACTTATGTAAACCTGATTTGAGGTGCTACTGAATTTCACCTTCCATCACTACAGTAAAGTAATACATAATAACTATACTTTGTAACAAGGGCTAACACCTCCCTTGATTCCTATACCTCCCTTGCATAACAGTGCAGAATAGTATTTGGGAAGCTTTAATTGGGGCACTCTGCTTTTTTTGCTGAGCAGTATGGGAGATGCAAGGACTAAAGGGTGATAGCTAATCCTGTTACACTTTGTAAGGGATGTAGTTATACAAGTAGCATAAGGTGATGAACCGTGTTCAGTAATATCAATTACTGACTGCATCATTTTGACCAGCTCAGAGGTACTGCATGCCCAATCTTAAAATGTAGAAATTAAGCCGGAAGTGTGCATGTGAGCTAGGAAAGAAAGTAAATGTGTCTGCATTGGTGTCTGCTCATTACATTTTTCAATTAAAGAGATCGAGCACAATTTTTTTAATGTATGCACTGCATTTTACTTGCGTAGCATGAAACCAGCTCTCCAATAAGAAAAAGCATTCTTATATCTATGTTTTGAAAATTCCCTTCTTTATTCTACTTTTCCCAACATTTTCCACTGTCAGACAGCTCTTTTATTATCCACAACCTTTATGTTTGTGAAAGCTTCATCCTATTCTTTCTTCCCGTAAACATAATCACCTTGTGTGGAACATGTGTGTGTGTGTGTGTGTGTGTGTGTGTGTGTGTGTGTGTGTGTGTGTGTGTGTGTGTGTGTGTGTGTGTGTGTGTATAGATATATATATATGTATACACACACACACGCGCATGTATTTATATGTAATATATACGTATTTTATATATGTTTTTATGTATACATATATATATATTATATATAATGTACATAGTATGTTATATATAATGTATATTATATTTAATATATAATGTATATAATGTATATTGTATATATTATAATATATGTGTATATTATATATATATATGTATGTATATATATATGTATATATTATAATATATGTGTATATTATATATATATATATATGTATATATAATATATGTGTGTATATTATGTATAATATATGTGTGTATATTATGTATATATATATGTGTATTATGTATAATATATGTGTGTATATTATATATATATATATATATATATGTATATATAATATATGTGTGTATATTATATATATATATATATATATATATATATATATATAATATATGTGTATATTTTATATATATATATATATATATATATATATATATATATATGTATATGTATGTATATATAATACATGTGTGTGTGTGTGTGTGTGTGTGTGTATATTATATATATCTGTAAATCTGTATATTGTATATAATATATATATCTGTATATTATATATTTATTTTACATTTGTTAACCGGGGGTGTCTGACTGAGCCGAAAAGGCCCTTTTTCAGCAGAGGCCTGGGGAGAAAAGCTCCACAAAGAAAAATTACAGACACATTTAGTTATTTAGACATGATCAGTATACACACAAATTACAAGAGACATGTTTTTACAGTGGTATGAGGCACAAACAGTTACAGTGGAGAGAACAATCAAAAAATATTAATTTTAAAAATAAAGGTAAGTAATAGATTTGTGGTGTACGGCTGAACTTTGGAATGTAGGTAGAATACATACATAGTACACAGGTACAGTACATACATTGTAGGTTAGCCAGTGTTTGTGAGTAAGATTGAAAAACTATTATCAATTGGTCTAGATTTAGTATGTATATGTTATCCGCTTTCACTAGCCTGGGGAGCAGTCATGGCACTGCCAACTTTGCTTGAGATGTTGCCTGATGAGGTCTTTAAAGGAGGCTTTGGATGATGTGTTTTGAATGCTAGTAGGGACAGAGTTCCATTTTTTAGCCACCGAACTACTATATAGTGCATCTCCAAAGCTACTGTAGCTGTTGGTGACTTCTAGTAGTAGTTTGCTTGATGATCTAAGAGGCCTTTTGGCTGAGTGATGTTGTACTAGGATTTTGAGGGCAGGACACTTATTGGGGAGGTAATAGATAGAATGACAGAGGCAGAGCTGATTGTAGGTTAGGAGGTTGGGCAGTTCAAGCCAGTGGAGCTGTCTCAAAGCAGTACAGTGATGAGTTCTATATGAGCAATTTGCAGCAAAGTGGGCAATTCTGTTATAGCAAGCTTCCATTTTGCTTAGTTCAGTTTTGTTGAGATTAGTCAGAATGGGAGATTCATAGAGTAGGGTGGATAGAAGTTGGGAGCGAGCAATGGCTGATCTTGTGTTGTTGGTAAGAAATGGTTTGATACGGTAGAGTGACCCCAGTTTGGCATGTACTTTTTTAATAGTTAAGTTCAGATGACTATCAAATTTTAGGTGGGAGTCTGTGGTTATTCCCAATAGCTTAGTCTGTGCCACTGGAGCAATTGGAGTAGCATTTGTGGAGTAGATAGTGAATTGACTGTTAGTGTTTTTGTTAGAACTGGTTATAATCATAAGCTGAGCTTTCTTTGGATTGAGGATAAGTTGGGCTTTGGTAAGGTAGTTTTCAACGTCAGAGAATGCTAGTTGAGTTGTTTGCAGGAGGGTAGGAATGTTTTGTGCAGCACAGATTAAGATAGTGTCATCTGCATACTGAATTATAGATGCATGTTGTGCGGAGGTCATTTGTGAAGACTGTGAATAGTAGTGGTCCTAAGATAGAACCCTGTGGGACTCCTATAGTTATGGGCAGCTGAGGAGAGAGAGAATTTTCTCATTTCACAGCTTGGTACCTGTCAGTTGTAGCTTTGGAACCAGGTAAGAGTGGAATTAGATAGATGATATTGGTTTAGTTTGTTTAGCAGGATTTGGTGTGAGACTGTGTCAAATGCTTTGGACATATCCAAAATAAGAGTTGACACTTGCAGGCCTTCATTTTTGAGACGGTTTACTGTGACTGTGAAGCAGAGGAGAGCTGTAGTGGTACTATGGGCAGGTCTGAAACCATGCTGAGTAGGTGACAGGATGTTGCAGTCTAGGAGATAGTTTAGCATCTGGGTATGGATGCATTTTTCTAGGATTTTGGCCAGGGGGGAGAGTAAAGCAATGGGTCTGTAGTTATTAAGTTCAGTGGAGGTCCCGCCTTTATGTATGGGTGTAACATAGGATATTTTCCAGAGTTTGGGCACATAGTTGTCAACAATTGATCTGTTTATGAGAGTGGAGACTGGGATAGCAATAGCATCTGCTGTAAGTTTCAAGAAATAGCTGGGGAGTAGGTCGGCTGCTGTTGATGAGGTTTTTAGTTTGGAGAGCATGCTTTTGATTGAAGTGGTGGAAACTGTTTTAAGGGTAAAGCTTGTATTAGTGTTATTTGTGTTGGGGGGGATAGTGAGGAAGGAACTGTCCTGTGATACTAAGGATAGAATTGAGTTCACAAAGTGGGAGTTGAATTGTGTTTTGATGGGAACTTTAGTGTCAGGGGTGGTTGGTTTGGGGGTAGCCTTTTGGGTGGATTTTAGTAGCTCGTTTACATTTTTCCAAAATTTTTGTGGGTTGTGTTGGTATTTAGTTTGTAATGTTGTGTAGTAGGATTTTTTGTCCAGCCTAATGCATTTTTTTGCATGGTTGCGCAGTTCTTGGTACTTAGTTAGGCTTTGTGTTTCTTTGTTTTTTTTTATAGTAATGCCAGGCAGTGTCTCTGGACTTGAGGATTTGTTTGGTTTCTTTACTGAGCCAGGGGTTTGTAGAGGTTCTAACCTTGTTTTTGCGCAATGGAGCGACAGTGTCTAGGTGTTGTAGAAATGTTTTGTTGAAATATGCTACAGCCTGGTCAAGTGGGAGGGTTTTTAGGGGGGGTCCAGTCACAGTTACACAGTAAAGTGTTGAGGACCTCAGGAGAGAATTTTTTTGTGTTTCTAGTGGATATATAGTTAGTGGTTTTGCATATGCTTGTTCTACTACGTATAAAGTATATTATGTTGTGGTCACTTAAGGTGTCTGGGAGACTGCCTGTGTGAGGGTACAATGTGGGGTTGCTAGTTAGGACCCAGTCAAGGATGGATTCCCTTTTAGATTTTTATCACACCTAGTTGGAATTTGGACTAGCTGCTGGTAGCCATGGAGATTTATTAGATTACTTGGTGGTTATGATATACAGGTGAACCAATCTAGGTTGAAGTCCCCCAGAATAAGGGTTTCTTGTGTGTATGTGGAAGAACACCAGGATAAGAAGTCTTCAAGGCTAGCAGGTGTATTACCAGGTGGAATATAGATCACAATTGTGGTGATGACCTTTTTAGGGTGAAGTTGAAGTTGTGAGATAAGTATGTCCCAGTTATTGGGGGAGGGGTAGGAGTTTGGTAATTGCTGGACAGTTAAGTTGACTTGTAGAGTAAGGCAGTTCCACCCCCTTTACGAAGTGATCTGTCTTGTCTAATGATATTGTAGCCGGTAGGGAGAACTTCGAGTTAGCTATGTTTTTATTTAGCCAGGTTTCTGTTAAAGCAACTATGTCTGGGGAGTAGTGTGCTATTGTGGCCTGGAGTTCAGGTATTTTATTTTTGATACTTCTAATATTAATATTTAGCATTAAAAGATGGTTGGTTTTGCTGCTGTTGTTGATTTGCCCAGGGATGAAGAAAGTGATGGTGTTATGTTCTGACATTTGTGTTGGAGCAGTTTGTGTTGGACAGAATGGATTTGGGCCTGGGTTGGGGTGGATATCCCCACTTATGGTGAGCCTGGAGTTAAAATGGTTATACAGATGTTGGAGTTTGGTGAGGAGTGTGAGAAAGTATTGTGTTTTTTTGGAGTAGGAATGAGAGCATATGTGTTTAGTTCTGAATTGGTCTGTTATGTAGTTCTTGAATAAGTGTGGGCATATATTATTATAATGTGTGGTGTCTGTGTATGAGAGTGCATAATGCAGTTTTGTGCTACTAAGTTTAGGGATATTGCTAGAGTGATAACTTGTGGTATTGTAAAGAATTATGAGAAGACAGACTAGATTTAGTTGTGTGATAGTCATGGTTATAAAGTTTATGTTGTTTCTAGGTGGGGGGGTCTGAATAGGAATTATAGGGTTGCACTATATGTGGATGGGGAAAGTAGTGTGGGTGATGCAAAAAATGCCTAGTGGGAATGAGAGTGATTGGGAGTATTTTGTGGGGAGCAAGTTGGTGTGGTTTAATGTGATATGACTTGAGGAGCTGTGATTGGTGCAGGTGATGTGAGGGTGAGCTGTGGGTGTGGCTATGATTACTATAAATGTAGAGGTAGTGGGGGCGGGAGGGAATAGGGGGCAGGGGAGTGGAGAGAGCCTGAGCGTTAGCGAGGGCGAACGGAGCGGGGCAGAGCCAGAGCCAACCAAGGCAAGAGAAAAAAGTAATAATTACTTTACAAATCTGAACACTTTTAAAACAAATTCCTGAGGTCTAATGGCTTACCGGCTAGCAGAATGTAATTGCTGTAGAGCACTTGTGTCCTGGTGGGAGACTAGAAATTTAAAGATGGCTCCATGCTCAGCAGGATTCTAATATAGACTTTGTATTGGGGAGGGAGATATCACAAGGGGTGTAAAGCAGGTGGAATGCAAAGAAACCAGAGAGGCAATCAGTGGAAATCAGTGAAGGCCTCAGAGGGGGTAAGTAATAATTCAAACTACCTGTAAAGTGAAGGAGAGAAGAGACAGCAAAGTTTATTAAGGTTGGGAGTGTGTCTTCACATTGACTTGCTGATTAGTAACCAGTTTGTGCACAGATTAGAGTAGGGAGATACATTAGCAATGAAGGGGAATGCATAGAGATGCAAATAAACAGGTGGGCCTCCAAGTGATACAAACTAAGGCAGAAAGAACTGAGAGGGCTGCTTGATGGTTAATTTAATTTAGTCACAGGGATGTGAATTAAATCTATACTGTCTATTGGACAGTTAGGATTACTGTACTATCGGGGGGGGGGGGGACACGAGGCTACAACAGTCAGTTTTATTAGCAAGCTGAGAACTACTAAGAAATACTGCTAATGTAATAGCTTCACTCTCATAAAACATACAAGTAGAATGCCTGGGTGGACTGACCCTGCTCTTGAGGCTCAAAATGTATATCCTTGTTTAGTTTGCAATACTGATTCCTTCTTACACTGTATAGATGGAGTGGTAGCCACAGACTGCAGATTTGCTTGAGTGTGCTACTGTATAGATGGAGTGGTAGCCGCAGACTGCAGATTTGCTTGAGTGTGCTCGGCTAGCAGAATGTAATTGCTGAAGAGCACTTGTGTCCTGGTGGGAGACTAGAAATTATATATATACATATAGCTGTATAATATATATATATATATATATATCTGTATAATATATATATACCTGTATAATATATATATATATATATATATATATATATATATATATATATATATATATATATATATATATATAATCTGTATATTTATATGTATATGTATATTATATATATGTGTGTATGTATAAATATATATATATATATATATATGTATATATATATATATATATATATATATATATATATATATGTATATATGTATGTATATATATATATATATATATATATATATATATATGTATGTATATATATATATATATATATATATATATATGTATGTATATTTTATATATATATATATATATATATATATGTATGTATATTTTATATGTATATATTTTATATATATATGTGTGTGTGTGTATATATATATATATATATATATATATATATATATATATATATATATATGTAAATATGTATATTATATATATGTGTGTATATATATGTATATTATATATATATATATATATATATATATATATATATATATATATATATGTATGTATATTTTATAATATATATATATATATATATATATATATATATATATAATATATGTGTCTGTGTGTTTGCACGTATGTATATATTTCTTTTACCTTTTATAAATTTAGTTACTAACATACTGGTGGATCCTTCTCTTCAGCATCCTCCATTTATATTGTCCACTGATAAAATCTTATGCTTAGTCCCTGGCGTAAGGATCGCAGTCTCTTCAGCTAAGATGTCTCCTAATGGAAAACATTTCTGTCAGTAGTTACTTAACTGCTTTCCTTACATGTATTCCTGCATTCACATATGTGATATCTGCTAACCAACTTTTGCCTTGTTCTCCTCTTTCTTACTCATTCCATTATTATATTGTCTGATTATACTAATGATCTATTTCTTCCTGTTTGATGGTCAGAGTCTATATAGCCTGGATTCCCTGAACTGTTAACCCCATTTTTAAAGCATCCAGCGTTATCTTCATGTTTTACTGCATGAACACCTTATTTTTCCTTTTGTGTATTTTATTTTAACTGTAATTTGAAGTATCTCAACTGTTTGCTCCATATGTTATTTGGCCCTTTTTTGGGAAATACCCCCACACCCTCCTATCTCTTTGCTTTAAGACTGGTGGACTTTAGTCCAGAAATATGTTCATAGGAGGTTACTAAGCTAATGGCCTAGCCAAATTCAAACCTCGTTCCCTTAAGGGTCTAGAGATATGGTCTGTGTTATAAGCAGATCTAAATCAGCACTAACTGCCCCTATCCAAGAGGGACACAGGTGAAACCCCTGGGGTGAATTTGTGGTTTCCTGTCCAGTTATCCGAGTTATGCTTAAAAGGGGTTAACGAGGAGCTCTGTTTAACCTGTTTTGGAAGTTTATTGCAGAGGAGAGGCAACCTCTGGGAGACATATTTGTCCCTCCAGCAAGTCATGTTGATGTCGCATGCTAGGTTATGGTCCCTGGAGCGAGTCAGTTGTGTACCATTTGACTTACAGATGTGCAGCATTTCCATTAGGGCAGGATCAGAGGTTGCTCTGTATGCAAGGCACAGGTCGCCTCTGAGTAGTCTATATGATACAGTATAGTGACAGTGATTTCAGTCTGTCCATGTAAGACATGTGCTTAAGACCCTGAAGTTTCTTTGTGAGGAACCACTGAAGTCTCTCCAGTTGCTGCAGGTGCCTATTTAGGTACCTACCAAAGGGAGCATTGTACTCTATTATTGGCCTGACGAGGGAAGAGTACAGGGGAGTTATAACCTCTTTTGTTCTGGAAGCTATGCCCTTGCTTATGAGATAAGTAATGTAGAAGGCCTTCTGTGCCACCATGGAGATGGGTCTATATCACCATATCGCACGACTAGTGCACTGAACACGTCTTAATCGACATGGAAATATCAACATTTTAAAATCTCGAATGTCTGCTTCAGCAAATTTTTTCCCAGGGGAAAAAAATTGCTGGGTCGTCATCAGGAATTTGCCCTTTTCCCCACTGTAGTGCGATATCGGAATTGGTATATTTAGTTGGGGTGGGGGTGAAGTCACCCCACTACGTAGGGTTTCCAAGGTAGCGGCAGAGCGGGATTTTAAAAGGTCAATATTTCCCTGTCGATTAAGATATGTTCAGTGAACTGGTCTTTCGACATGGTAATACAGACCCATGGAGACATGGTGATCAAAAGTAAGGTTGCTGTCAACCTGTGTGCCCAAATCTCTCATAGGTTCATAGGTTCATAGGTTCATACTAGGCTATCTGCCCAAGGGCATTTATAAGCCTAGCCCATAGTTATGTGGCTTTCGCCACCCCTTTAGTTTGAATAAAACTATGCCTATCATTTTGCTGTGCCTCTGTCAAGCAGTGACGCTGAAGTAATCCCTGGGGTATATCTGCAATCTCCCATCCATTGGTCAAGATTCCTCTTGAACAAGACCAGAGAGGTGCTCTGCCTCACATGTACCGGGATTTTGTTCCACAGCATAGGGAGTCTCTGGGTGATGAATCTGTCCCTCCAGCACATTCTATTTATAACCGTGTCAAGGTTTAAGTCTCCCGCCCTTGTGGTTCTGAGGGATCTAGATTTTTGAGGTGAAGCATATTCATCAAATCTGGGTTTGACATGGCCTTATATGTCAGGCACAGGTCACCTCTGAGCAAGCGGTGTGAGACTGAATAGAGCTGGAGTTCTTTCAGTCGGGCAGCATAAGACATATTTTTGAGACCCTTTATCCTTTTGGTGAGGAACTTTTGGGGCCTTTCAAGCTGCAGCAGGTGTCTGGTCAGATACATTCGAACGGGCATTGTACTCAATCATAGGTCTAATAAGTGATGAGTACAGGGGGACGATGACCTCCCTTGATCTAGATGTGAATCCCTTCATGATCAGGTGGGTGATATAGAAGGTTTTCCTAACTAC
The DNA here is from genome assembly GCF_019279795.1 of Protopterus annectens. Lineage (NCBI taxonomy): Eukaryota > Metazoa > Chordata > Ceratodontiformes > Protopteridae > Protopterus > Protopterus annectens. The sequence goes on from NC_056733.1 coordinate 1,080,566,104, forward strand.
TTTAGCAACATGAGTGTCAAACGAAAGGCTACTGTCAACCTGGGTCCCCAGATCTCTGATGACTTTTTCTGTGCTCAGTGGATTGCCACCTATATGGTAGCTAGGGGTAACCTTGTTTTTCCCAAAGGGTATGACTATGCATTTTTTGGCGTTTAACTTCAGGCCATGGCTCTGGCACCAGTTATCCATTTCTGTGAGGCTCTCACCACTGATTTAGAACTTAGGGTGTTGTTATTAATATGGTAATCTGCAGGGACATCGCCTTTGACAAAGGGGACGATAATGCATTTTTTTTGCATTGAGTTTAAGACCATGACTTTGGCACTAATCATTGGTTTGCATAAGTCCTTCTTGTAGAATGTTGGCATCATCTGGGGACTCCATAACTGCTCCCAGTTTGCAGTCATCAGCAAACTTTGTCAGACACAGATCTTTTTTTTTTACTTGTACTTCTGAGAAGTAGATTCCAAGCAGTAGGGTTCCCAGCACCAATCCCTGTAGAACACCACTGGTAATGGGTCTGCTGGTGGAGGTGGAGTCCGCTATTTTGACTGTATGTGTTCTGTCAGTGAGCCAGTTTGTAACCCACGTGACAGTATATGGATTGACCTACAGCTGGGTGAGTTTTTCATTGATGCTTGAGTGGGGAAGTGTGTCAAAGGCATTGGTCAAGTATGGGTAGGCTGTATGCAAAGATTTGCCTTCATCTATGTCTTTGACAGTCTCAAAGAAGTTTACCTAGTTCAACAGGCAGGATCTCCCTTTAATGAAACAAAATTGGGTTGGGTCAATTGTTTGAAGGTCTCCTATATCCTTGTTGATAAGGTCCATGATGATTCTCTCCATGGCCTTGCAGATAAGGCTGGTAAGGTTAATGGGTCTATAGTTCCCAGGGTTGGTGGATGCACCCCACCCTTGAGCAAGGGGATGATGATGGTAGCTGTTTTCCATTCAGCAGGGACAAAACCAGTGCTTGGGCTGTGGTTGAAAAGGGGTACTCAATGGTGCTGCTAACTCCTGTTTTAAACATTGAGAGCGCAGCCTGGGGTGTTATCAGGTCCCATAGAGGCTGTGTTTTTGGCCTTGGAGAGAGCAGTTAAGACTTATTGTTTAGAGATACTAGGTGGAGAGTAGGTGGTAGGAATGTTTTGGGGTATATGTGGCAGGGACGGGGGTGAAGTTTTCAATGAACCTGTTCACTAACAGGTTGGCTATTTTCACTGGTTCAGTGTATGTGGTACCATTCACTACCAGTTCAGCCCAAACCTGGGCCTTTCCTTTAAGGTTTTGGATGTAGCTAAAGAATGCCTTATGGTTATCTTTAGCTAGGGATACTAATATAGATTCATAGTTAGCTTTAGAGGACTTTACAAGATGTCTTATTTGCTTGCTCAAGCTGAGAAGGGTGTGCTTCCAGTTATGAGATCATTCCTTCTTGCTCTTAGACAGCAGTGTCTTCCTCTTATTATATAACCTGTTTATGGCGGATGTCCACCATGCAAGCTTGTTTTTTCTTGAGGATTTTGCTTTGGTCTTATCGGAATCGGCTGAGTCAGTACACTTGTGTAGATGTTTATACAATGCATTGGTGTGTATGCCAATATAGGTGTCCTTGCCATCAGTGCAGATAGGAGCTTTGAAGCTATTAATGCTGTCTTGTAAGAGGCTGTAGTTGGCTTTGGAGAAGTTTTTTAGCCTCATTTCTAATGAGAGGGGTCTGATGCTGTTGTTACTGATTTATGATCAGACTTCAGCAGGGAGGGCCGCACACTTGTGATGGTGCACCGTTCTGCCATGTTGGTGAGTACCAAATCTAGAATGTTTGAGCCCCTTGTGGGTGGTGCCAACTATCTGCTGCAAGGCATTTGAGTTAAAGAAGTCCAAGAACGTTTGGGCAAGTGTGTTTGTACACTTATAATTTGCGCAGTCTATGAATGGGTAGTTAAACTTACCCATAACCAGGGTGTTTGGTTGTATTTTTAGCGACTCTAGTAGATCCAAGTAGGCAGTGTGGATATCATGGTTCATGGAAGGGAATCTATAGCTGGCGATAACTTGGAGAGGGGTCTTTCTTATAGTTATTTGCGGATGGAGTAACTCTAGGGAATCATTCTGTTTAACCAGTTTGGAGGTGTACTTATCTTTGATGAATATTGATACTCCTCCTCCTTTAGTTTTCACGCATTTATTTTGTGGTTTGAACGTGTGGAAGGCATTATATCTCAGTATGGCTGGGGTGATGTCCATGGCCTTGAACCAGGTCTCTCTGACTGCACAGATTGTCATCATCTTCCAAAGTGGAGTGCTTCCAGTGTGTGCAGTTTCAGATTTAAACTCCTAACGTTTAGCAGCATAACATTAAAGTTGTTTTTTGAGGATGGTTTCATCCTGATTTAACTATATATGTTTAAATATCAGGTTATGGCTGAAAGGGCCCCTGGGCCAGTTCATTTACCTGGTTAACAAGTAGATGAGAGTTATGCCATAGAGCAAGGGTACCTAATCTGAGTGGGGTAAAATCATGGGAGCTGGGTGCACTGATCTGCAATTTCTAGCTATTCCCTGATAGTGAGAATGGATGAACTGATACACTGGTGGCTGGGTCATGCTCAGTAATGCATTTGCATAGAGTAAGCCTTTCTGCATTAGTGATGGGGGTTGAAGAGTATAAGTCTGTAAATGTGACCTTTTGATAAAAGTGACAGTAGCAATGCAGCTTTTCATTAAAATTGGATTAGGCTTGATAAACTTGATGAGGAGGTTTTTATTTAAATTGGTAAAGACCATGCATTCTGTACAGTGCTAGCAAAAAAAAAAACGTTTGTGTGTTCATTTCTATGCATGTATACATATATGTATACTTGTATATTACAGATATAGCCACTTTGTGCACTATTCCCTTGCTGTCTTCTTCCCAGGTTAAGTCAGACCATAAATTTGTGACATTCACTTTTATCATCCATAAAGCCCTTGCAACAAACATCTTAAATTCATAGATTTCAAACGTACCAACCTTGTCCAGTTCTACAACTAGGTTTCAAAATTCAATTCCGGCAGCACCAGCTCCAGTGCTGGCAAAGAGTTCTATACCAGTTTAGATCAATGCATAGTGTTGGCTGTCCCTAAAAGACCATATGGGAAATTCAGAAGCAAACCACCCTGGTGGTCCATCAATATAAATAAAATTTACAACAAAAGGAAAAAATCCTTAAATTGTACATCAGATCCATACCCCTGTCATATCAAGGGTGGTGTCAGAAATACATGAAAAATACTACAAGGTCTTCTAAAGCAGACCATGAACTTAGGTTAGTATCTGAAGCGAAGAACATTATAAATCCTTCTGTAGCTACATTAAAGGACAATAATGGGATTCTGTTATTAAATGCTTAACTTCTCTGTCCTTTTTATTTATTTTATATATTTTATTTTACATTTGTTAACCAGGGGTGCCTGACTGAGCCGAAAAGGCCCTTTATCAGCAGAGACCCGGGGAGAAAAGCTCCATACAGAAAAATAATTACAGATGCATTTAGATATTTAGACATGATCAGTATACACACGCATTACAATATACATGTATTTACAGTGGTATGCAGCACATCAGCAGTTACAGTGGAGAGAAGAAACAAGAAAACGTTAATTTAAAAATAAAGGTAATTAATGGATTTGTGGTGTACAGCTGAAATTTGGAACATAGGTACTTTTTCTCCCTATTAAGTGTCCCTGATATGAATAAACAAAAATACAGCATGTAAAATATTTTAAATCAACTGTTTTTCTCCACTAGAACAGTACCTTACTGTACTGTGGTGGTTTCACTTTCAAAAAACATTTGTCCCGCCCTGGTAAAGCTTGCTGCAGTTTCCGTTTCATTGATGCCATCAACACCTATGAATACCGGTAGTTTTCTGGCCAATTCCTTCACCAAACTGACATTTCCACGACCTTCCTAAAAACCCACCCATGCTGTGATGTCACAGCTGCCTGGCCTTCCCTACCCATACAGAAAGTAAAGGCTAGAACAAGGGAACGGTACATGAGTCAAGTCTCCTGCTGTGGGCTGTCAATCACAGCAGTTTACAGGTCAAATTACCCTTAGCACTTTGACAACTAGGGAAGTTAGGCGTGAAGGGGGATGGGAGATGAGTCAAAGTAGTTTAAATTTAGGCTTCATAAAAACACTGCAGTTTAGCCATTCTAAAACGAAGCGGCAGTAAAAAGCACTTTGAAAGTCTGTTCTGTGGCATTTACACTGTTTGTGTTTTAAGTAGTCACTAAATGGTATGAAATGTTACTTAAAATTAACTGACTGAAAGACAGCAGTGTATGCATGCAAAATCAATGCAGTGACAGGAGCTTCAGGAAGAAATAGGCATACATGACATAATTTTTTACAGACAAGCACTGCATGATGGGACAGACTAAACAATCAGAATTATTTCAAGATGCCAGACCCCATGTGGTCAGATGCAGAAATTGCGTATAAAAATATTAAAAACCTGTAAATAGTCCCAAAGTGGTGTTAAAATGTAGGAAACACCAAATCATAATGAAATAAAAATGTTTTTTTTGAGTCTGGGGGTTTGGTTCTCCTTTAACAAACAATAAGAAAAACACCGAACACTGCCCTGAACTCAATCAAAATGACATCTCCCACTCAGATCCAGTAGATATTGCCAGTATACTAACAGAAATATTTAGTGCTAATGTTACCCCTGAGTCTTCTTTCCAAAGTGTACAAATCATTGCATCATTTACATCTCCTGTTATCACAAGGATGATGTACTGAAGGTGCCATCTAAGACCAAAAATGCTTCGGCCACTGGGCCTAGGAATATACCTGGATGTTTAATACATAGTGCTAAACATGCCCTCACAGAGCCACTCCTGTAACTGTTTGATCTAAGTTTAGCTACAGATTTTATCCCTGAAGTTTAGCATACCACAGTGGTAATGTCCCTACATAAAGATGACCCTGCCACTGACCCTAGAAGTTATAGACCCCTCATCTTGATGAATCTCATACATAAAACTTGGATTTTATTATAACCGATCTCATAAACCGTAATGATAAAAACATTTTTAGACTTGACCCTTAGCAGTTTGACTTGGCAAGGTAAGATCTTGCCTAATGAATCAGGTTAATTTCAAAAGATTCATAGCCTGTTGCTAGGGTACCTACCTAAAGGGCCTCTCTAAGCCTATCTATGTTTTCTCCAAAAGAATAATTATGTCCTGCATCCAAATAGGACATTGAGGGCCAGGCATTTATAACCAAGCCTGGTGTAAATTTCCTGTTCCCCATTCACTTGTGTAGGTTGTGCTTAAACTGGGTAATATACGAACTCAGCTTCACATGGATGGGAATCCTGTTCCGTAGGAGGGGCAGTTCCTGGGACACATATCTGTCTCTCCAGCATGTTCTGTTTAAGTCACAGCCAAAATTCAGGTCCCTAGATCTTGTTTTTGTGGTGCTCTTTGGCTTACAAATATGTAGGAGATTCCTACGCATGGTATTTGTGAATGCTTTGTAAGCCAGGCATAGATCACCCCTTAGCAATCTATAGGAGACTGAGTAAATGGAAAGGGCTTTAAGGCACTCTATGTAAGGCAGGTTTATTATGCCGTGTATTCTTTTTGTAAGAAACCTTTGAAGTTGTCTTAGTTGCTGCATATGCATGGTCAGCTACATACCAAAGGGACCACTATACTCTATGACTGGACCGATAGAGTACAGTGGGATAATGACCTCTTTGGACCTAGATGCAAAGCCCTTACCTGCAGGTTGCACACCATAAAAGGAGTTCCTCACCACTGTGGCCACATGGTGGTCGAAGATAAGGTTACTGTCTACCTGTTTACCCAGATCCCTGACCACTAGGTTGACTCTTAAGAGTGTATTATCAACATGGTATTTAGCCAGAATGGTTGATTTCTCAAAGGGTCCTGCCCTTATGGGCCATTTTAAGCCTTGTTAGTTTCCCTTTCAAAGGTAAGAATCAACCCCTGTACCTTGTGTTTTTGAAGTAAATAACCTTAACCATTATACCAACCCCCAACTAATTAACTCCAGCCCGATAGTTAAATGAAGAAAAACACACACACATACAGGCACACACACAGGTTGACTGGTGTGAGATTAGAACCCATATCTATCTAGTTACACTAGCTAGAGAACACAGTACTTAACAATAGTACCACAGAAGATGCAGTATCTGGAGTGGGAGCTAGGACCTCTAGCCAGATAAGTTTGCATATGACTGCAAATTAGGAGCAATTGTCAAGTCTCTCTCTGATACCTAAACCCTTCAACAAGAACTCGCACTTTGGAAATATCTGGTGTACTGAAAATAGTCTGAAATTAAATCCAGAAAAGATGCAATATTGTTACATTTGGTAGACAACCTCTTGCTTTAGCAATACAGTGTAGTCAGTACCCCAGTACATAATGAAAATGTAATTAGGGACCTTGGAATATGGGTTAATTCATTCTGTTTTGATCATCACGTGACATAGGTCAATAATTCCCCTTTCTTTGATTTTATTTTATTATGAATTTGAAAACTGGATAGAGCACTGGTCCCTTTGGACCCATGTCAGAATATCAGAATATCTTTCTACTTTGCACAACTTATTGCCAAGGGTATTTCATCCAGACCAAAAGAGGTCATTGTTTCCTTCTATTCAGCATTGATTAAGCCAGTTACTGAGTGCAGTGCCCCCTTCATGATGTACCTCACTAGAAATATCAAACGAGTAGGAAAAAATAGAGGTTTTTAACTAAGATCATGTGCTTAAAGACCCTGACCTACAAAGAGAGGCTGGAAACACTGTGCATTTATTCAGTATCTTATAGACTCATCTCTGCTTCATTAGAGACCCAGTTGCCCTTGGTCTCCTGTGTTTCTACAAATCTAATGCTTCCACAGGTATCAGAACCAGGACTTAAATCTCCTGTAGCAGATAAATAAAACATGATGGAGAGACAAATTCATCTACGCCTTCCCCCACCTCTAGAACAGACTTCCCATTCAGTTCAGCAGTGCAATCCACTGTCTTTCTTCAAACAGTACTTGGCTGAATGGATGGTTACCCACAAATTTACCCCTGGATTGACTGGCCTAGCTCTTAAGAACAGCAAATTCCCACGATAGGGTTGATTTATGATATCCCATTTTTTCAAGTCGTACCTTAAGAGAACCCCAAAGATTCTGGGAATATTTACAAAATCATAATACATGCAGGAGGTCAGCTTTAGGAAAAGGACAGCATGTACATGCCGATGATTTGTTAGGATCAAATTTGTTCAGGATGGAAGGGGTGTAATACCCATTATAGGTGATCATTAGATGTGTATATACGTTTTTTGAATGGGGATAAGTTTAATAGTAGAGTCAATTGCTTTCAGTTTCTGCTCTTCTGTAAATATGCAACCCTTTTGGTCCCAGTAGTTAGAATAAAGTACAGAATTTTCATACCTGATTGCACTAATCAATTTGTATGTCTTAGAAAGTGTTTTATTCCTACTAGCTAGGCTTTCAGTGATGACTTATCAGCCTGGTTACTTCATTTCTATTTAGAGATGAATCTTTGAAAAATGATAGTGTTATCTCACTAATCTGACGTAATATAATAGTGTATTTTTTTATTCACCTTAAGAGTTGGTCGCAACTCTTGAAATGTTTTCTCTTTGTGCTTGTATATATCCCAAACAGTGAGTTCCTTAATCAGTGGATAGTCCATTAGGTTTAACATCTTTTTGTTTATTTTGATGTTTGGATTCAAATGGATAGGTTGGAGGAGGGGGTAGTGTCTTTTCTAGTTTCAGGGATTTTATCAACTCCTGGAAGCTTTTTATTATCTGTTTTAAGATGTTATTAATCTTGAGATTCCTAATTTTTGCTGGAACTGTGTAAAGAAGGGATTTGGGGTTTATATTGCATCTGGACACATGGTGCCAGATTTTGACCCAGATCGGAGACCAGACTCCTGGTTTGACAGAGAAATTGGAGATTAGTGATAGTCTAATGGCACTAGCAATTTTATGGTAAAGCTGAAAGTCCGGTAGAGTTAGTCCTCCTTTCTCTTTTGGGTAGATACGTTTTTGATAACTTATTCTTACTGATTTGGGAAACCATATGAATTTGGCAAGTTCTTTGTTAATTTTCTGAAAGAAATTATTTGGGATGACAGAGACTGATGTATTGAAGTGATATAGTAGTCTTGGTAATATATGTATGTGTGGGTGTGTTTTGTATCTGCGTATATATACACAAACATAGATTTGCAGTGTGATGACTGAACTGTGTGATATATTTGATCAGAACAAGCTGTATTTTTTGTAAGTGACTTTTCCTGTTGATGTCTGGAGATGTCATTGTCATTCCTTCATTTTTCCCATAAGTATGTCAGCACTTGGTTCAAAAGCTGAGTTACCATCGTACAGATAGCCATGAAGGAGACCTTCCCGGCTGCTGTCAGCTTGGCAGTGTCAGCCCCCATATGACTGCATGCCATTTTAACGTGGTCCCATTGTTGCCTACTTGAGCATCAGCGTGCATGGTTGGTTGGCCAGTATAACTTCTATACAATAGTTTTCTGCAGCTGGAGGCTTTTCACATGCTGGTGGCAACCACAGAATACTGGAGCTGCATTTCCACCAATCCCCAATATGGGGAAGCTGAATTGCATTTTACTCTCGTTCTTCCTTACCAGGTCTTTTTCCCTGAAGCCCACTAGTTTAACCCAGTTCTTCTATGTCATTCTAATAGCTTTATCGCTCTATACAGAGAAACTGGATGAAAAATCCGGTGGCTTTTTCCTTTTTTTTTTTTAAATTATTTTTATTTAAAAGCCAATTACTTTTATTTTTATGTTTCCAACAAGCAACACAACATAAATAATTTCATATTTCTCACTGTTATACTTTTCTACTCCATTATGTACAGTGGATATAAAAAGTGTACACCCCCCCCGTTAAAATGCCAGGTTTTCGTGATCTAAAAAATGAGACCGCAATAAATCATTTCAAAATTTTTCCCACCTTTAATGTGACCTATAACCTGTACAAGTCTAGCCTTTAGCTAGATATTGGTATATCTTTTCATTACTGTGTGTCATATTGTATATATAGCTAATGTTTGCTGCAGTCTGTATTATTTGCTATTGTATGTATATTCAATTGTTCTTCATGTACTCTGCTGCTCATTTATTGTTCTGTGAAGCTTTTCTCCCCGGGCCTCCACTGAAAAAGGACGTGTCCAGTTGGAATTTCCAGGTAAACAAATGTAAATAAATAAAATAAATAATAAACAAACAATTCAATTGAAAAACAAACAAATCTGTAAGGGGAAAAATATAAAAAATAAAAAAAGTACAATAAGCTGGTTGCAAAAGTGTGCACACCCTTAAACTAATGCTTTCTTGAAGCACCTTTTGATTTAAGTACAGCATTCAGTCTTCTTGGGTAGGAGTCTATCAGCATGGCACATTTTGACTTGGCAATATTTGCTGACTCTTCCTTGCAAAAGTGCTCCAAATCTGTCAAATTGCGAGGGCATCTCTTGTGCATAGCCCTCTTCAAGTCACGTGGCAAGGGCATTCCCATTTGGAAGAAAGATGAGAGAGAGGCTGAGATTTGAAATTTGTATGGTTAGTTAGGTTGCGTAGGTGTGTGGGGAGAGAGTTCCACTGTTTAGCTAAGGAGTGGGACAGCAGTAGATGGCCAGGAGGTCATGCAGGTTTGTAGACCTGAAGGAGATTTTGTTTTTTGGATCTGAGTGAGCGGTTGGGAATGTAAGATTTTAAGGAAGTAGGGAGAACTGGGCAGTTGGCAGGTTTAAAGATGAACTTGTGGGCAATGTTGAGTTGTAGGTAACTGAGGTAGTTGGGTAGTTCAAGCCAGTTGAGGGTGAGTAGGGAGTGGCAGTGGTGGGATGAGATTTTTGAATTGGTTGCAAATTTGGAGATCTTGTGGTAGCAGGCTTCAGGTTGGGATATGTGATAATACCCTGCCTCTGTACAATCTGCTGTTACTATGGATGGAGCTAGCTAGTTTTAGTATATTGTTTTCCAGTCTTGGTGCTGGGTAATGTCTATGCATGGTAGTTTTATGCCCTTTTTCCCTGCACAACCTAATTTCTTTTTGTTAGCCCTCCATAATTCTCAGTCCATGTTCTTCCAGTACTGTTAATCCCTCCAAAGATGATTATGTGCATGCAGTTAGCACTGTTTGGTAAAATCCTGAAATATCTTTTCTGACATCAATTTTTTGCACCCTTTCTGAGAAATAGGTGTTACTTTCTCCTTTGAAATTCTCTCTCCTTTTATTTATTTATTTTTGTAAACATCTGACATTTTATTGTAAAATAGTATGCAAGCAGTAAACAAGCAGATACTTATCAGAATAGTAACACTCCATTGACCCCAACAATAACCATATCTTAAACCATATTTTAATAATGCAAAAAGTTCTAAAGTAAGTGGACTGCCATTATTCACAAGCTGTAGGCTGTCATACTGAGTACATGTGGTACCTGCTGCAGACTATTGCTTGTATCACTAAATAAACAGTTTAAAGTATAACGGTATATAAAGATAAAACCATAACTATCAAATTCACTGCAGTATGTTTGCTTAATAATTTGAGAGTTGAATTTTGTCAAAATATAATATTAACTGATGAGTCCAGTACAGTAATGAAAATTTCTAGTTTTTAAAGAACACAAGAGAAAGGTCGGGTGCTGACTGGACAATCCAAATTCATACTTGTATATGATAACCCAAACAGATCAGTAGAGTCCAATACGTATACTTACATGGCCATGCCTGCTCCATTTAGTTCTCTCCACATATCCCTAACCATCCTGTAAATTTATTTATTTGTTTATTTATTCCAGTTTGATAATAAATAATAATAAATAAATAAATAATGAATAAATAATCAATCCACACCATATGAAGGTAGACCGCTTTTCTTAGCCCACATTTCCAACACTTGTCAGTCTTTGAACACCCTTTTGTATATAGCTTTTCTGGAGTTAAGTGCCATCTGTGAACCAGTTTCATATTACTGATAGGGACCACTGAAGATAATGTATATTTTATTTTATTTTACCGATTTGTTGACTGGATAAGCCCACTGGACACAGTTGTCCCTTTTCAGGAGTGACTCGGGGGGGGGGGGGGCACTCTCTGGTTAAGTGACTTACTCAGAATCATACAATAGGCAGATAAATGTGCAGTGAATCAAATATTCATGGGCTGAGGGATTATCTCATTAACAGTTCAGAGCTGTAGTACTCTGTGTTATCTGCCAGACTTCTGTGTTGTCAAACCAAAGGGGGGGAAGCTGGTAGTGGTGAGATTTTAACAGTATATTTTAATTTATCTTTGGTGAAACATTCTTAATAAGTGAGATTTGATATTAGTTCAAATATAAAAGAAATTATGTATTTAAATAGACGTGTTCCCTTCATCATTAATTAAACTGGGAATCCATCCATACATCCTCAACCCCTTTTCCCATTTTGCACATGAGGTTGGGGTGTTACTTCAGCAGTGACAATCATCTTGAGACATGGGTTTACGCCACCAGGTGGCTAGCCCTGCTGCAGCATTTCACTCATACCACTCACTCGCACACATACCCACACCTGTGCCCAATTTAGAGTGTCCAATCTACATACTGCATATCTTTGGAATGTGGGAGGAAACCCACATGACTGCAGGGAGGACATGCAGACTCCAGACAGAAGGCACCCCAGGAGAGAATCAAACCGGAGAACCACTTGCTTTGAGGCACCAACGCGAATCGCTGCAGCACGACGGCCATCCAAATTAAACTGGGAGTGTTTTATGAATTTACATTGAAAACAGAAAACTGAAAATATGTCCCTGTAGGTGTTGAAGTGTAGCACTCTGCAATACTTTAGTAACTGTAGGTGGTGAAGTGTAGCACTCTGCAACACTTTAGTACCTCTAGGTGGTGAAGTGTAGCACTCTGCAACACTTTAGTACCTCTAGGTGGTGAAGTGTAGCACTCTCAACACTTTAGTACCTGTAGGTGGTGAAGTGTAGCACTCTGCAACACTTTAGTACTTGTAGGTGGTGAAGTGTAGCACTCTGCAACACTTTAGTACCTCTAGGTGGTGAAGTGTAGCACTCTGCAACACTTTAGTACCTCTAGGTGGTGAAGTGTAGCACTCTGCAACACTTTAGTACCTCTAGGTGGTGAAGTGTAGCACTCTGCAACACTTTAGTACCTCTAGGTGGTGAAGTGTAGCACTCTGCAACACTTTAGTACCTCTAGGTGGTGAAGTGTAGCACTCTGCAACACTTTAGTACCTCTAGGTGGTGAAGTGTAGCACTCTGCAACACTTTAGTACCTCTAGGTGGTGAAGTGTAGCACTCTGCAACACTTTAGTACCTCTGGGTGGTGAAGTGTAGCACTCTGCAACACTTTAGTACCTCTAGGTGGTGAAGTGTAGCACTCTGCAACACTTTAGTACCTCTAGGTGGTGAAGTGTAGCACTCCAACACTTTAGTACCTCTAGGTGGTGAAGTGTAGCACTCTGCAACACTTTAGTACCTCTAGGTGGTGAAGTGTAGCACTCTGCAACACTTTAGTACCTCTAGGTGGTGAAGTGTAGCACTCTGCAACACTTTAGTACCTCTAGGTGGTGAAAATTCTACTTCCTGTGAATTATCATCCCATAGCGAGCCTGGAGATGCAGATTACTGTCTTCTGTACAGTACCACTTAAGTACTGATCCCCACACACCGTTGCCTTGGTACAACATCAGACCACAAGTTACAGTGTGAAACAGACCTAATGTTCCAGTTTTTGTCAGCAGTGAAGAAACAAAACACATTCAGAACTGGGTATAAAATGTAATGGAACAGGTGTAATGACAGCTACGTTTGAAGGCTGTTGTTGTTTCTTTCAGCTTTTCCCAGTTAGGGGTCGCCACAGCGGATACTCCGGTCCGCTAATGATGATTGGTAGTTGATTTTTACGTGCCGAGTTACCAGCCCTGACGCACAACCTTCAACGAAGGTATGCCTATTCACGCATGTCTCCACGCAGAAGACGCTCTAGCTGAGAATCGAACCGGACAGCGTCTTACTGTGAGGTGACAACGCTACCTGTTTTTTTATTAAATCTCACTACTGCTATTAGGGAGAATTAGAGTTGCAGCTTTTATTAATAGTGTTACTTTTGTGTATTTGGCACCAGTGGCTGTTCATAAGAAACCATGAGATGTTACATTGACTGGTGGCATTTAGGCTCTTTTGCTAATATGCTTTGAAGTGGCGAGCTGTGTTATGATTGATGTCTGCTGATAAGCGTAAAATGTGAGTAGCAATATCATCAGAGACACTGCCCTGTGGTGTACTTTGTTAAAATGTAGAATTACTCTTTGACAGATGTCCATGTGTTGCACAGTAAAGTAATAATAGATAACTCGCTGCTCTTATCCGCTATGTGGAATATCTGACATTATGATCCGAGGTATATGGATAAAAGGAAACTAAGTTACTGTTAACTAGTGCACTGATTTTGTTGACACTAGACCTATATAAATGAGTGCCACTGTTTAGAATATGCACTTGAACACTTGTCATTGTAATAACTAACTTGTAAGACCTTTTGCTAGTGGAGCAGGAGATGTTAGGATATTTTTAAATGCTTCTGTAAGTATTGATCAGAATTTATTTTGTAGAAGATCCCAAAGATGTGCTTTTCTGATCCAAATAATAAAAAGATGACTCTGTTTTACTAGTTTCATACATGATAAGATGATTTGGTTTGCAGTGACCACTGCACACATGAATTTCAGTATAGGAGAAATATGTGCTGATGTCCTTCAAGGATGCATCTGCAGTCCTTACATATGGGTTGTCCTGCCTCAGGCAGCCCTTCGGTCGGCCGGATTCCAAAGTCTGGGTCCGGCGTCGGCTGATGTCGCCCTTTCCCCGACGTCAGAGCGCCTGGGGTATAAAAGTGTCAGCCGACACCATCTTCCTCAGTCTTTCTTGCCGCGTGGTGCCCGAAGCAGAAGCAGTTCGCAAGTGCCGGTCGGCCAGCTCCTGTAACTTCAGCTACCGAAGACTTCAAAAAGCTAAGTACCCCGTTGGGGACTCTTTCTTGCTTCAGCCGATGTCAGATCAAACGCTTAAAGTTAATAATTGCTTGACTTGTGGGAAACAAATACCTCATAAGGATTTCCATTCCTACTGCCTCCCCTGCCTAGGCCCAGACCATGACGTCTCGGCCTGTACTGCCTGTGCCTCCTTTAATTGACGCACTCTTAGGCGTCGGTCGGAGTTTGCAGAGGAATTTTTTGGGGCTAGTTTCTCTTATAAAATGCCGTCGGAGACTCCGACTTCTCATTTAACCAAGAAACGGAAGGACAAGGACCGACACACACGGACCGTGGTTTCGGCTGAAACCGCGCCTAAGCCTACCGTGAGTGTCTCGGCTGAAACCCGAGTCCTTGGTACTTCCGTCCGTAGAAACCGCTCAACCGACAGCCTCGGCCCCGGAGGCCTCTTCTGAGTCTGTTATAGAATTACCCTCGGAAATCGGTGTTCAGGAACCTACCGACACCATTCCCCTAGACAAAACTACACCAGCACGTGGAGCGGCCAGGCCCCCTGCATCCATGTCCATAAAAGCATTTACTAGGGCTAAAGCTGCTAAGCAACAAAAAACTCTGCCTCCCAAGTCTATTTCTCAGGGATCCACTACAGGTTCTCAGATACTAAGTTTGGCTGAGGACCTTATTTCCTTAATTAGGGGCTCTCAGCCTCATCCGGACAGGGGCTCTCAACCCCCACTAGACAAAAGGCCCAGGGTTGAGTCTGCTGAACCTCAGTCCTCTGATGAGGCCTCTGATGGATCTGCTCTATCAGACTACCAGGAGAAGGCCTTCACGGCCTACGAGGATTCTGATGCAGAGGAATCTATTCCCTCTGCCTCCCCTCCTGAAGAGCTGTCCTTTGGGGTGACCCTTCACTCCATGAGAGAGCATTTCCAATGGCAGGGCCAGGAATTCTCTGATTCCAGGAAGAGATTAAGGACTTTTCTTCATTTACCTCAGCATAGACCTTTGGCTATTCCTCCTGTTTTAAGTGTCATTGATGATGTGTATTCTGAGTCTAGCACTACCCCTGACACCCTTCCTCCGGCTCCTGTTAAACCCGATAGGTACTACAGGGTCCCGGACTCACATCATTTCCTTTACAAGGCCCACTGTGCTGACCCAGAAACTATTTCCCAGGGTCCTAAAGGGGTTGCAGCTGCCACTACTAAAAATCCACTCGCCTCTGAAAGGGAGTCCAGGGCTTTAGAGAGATGGGGTAAAAAAGTGTACACTTCTTCCACTCTGTCTATGAGGGCTTTAAATTGTCAATTTCATATGATTCAGTACCAAGAGTATTTGTTAGATGAATTGCAGAAAAAAACTGTCTTCTCCTGAACCCCTAGATCGTAAGTCACTTCAGGATCTGTTACATAACTCACAACAGGTTAGCAACCATTTCTTGCAGTGTGGTTATGATGCATTGGAAGCTTCATGTAGGTCAGCAATGACAGGTGCAGTCATACGTAGACATGCTTGGCTGAAGGAACAATCTCTGCCAGATCATGTTAAGGCTAAGCTTCTGGATGCTCCACTGGAAAATCAAAAGTTATTTGGCTCCACTGCTCAAGAGGTCTTAAAGAAATTTGAGGAAAAGGCTAAATCTGTACAAACAGTCAAAGATTTCCTCCAGGTACAACCACCAAGATTCAGCAGAAATTGGCCTTCTAAGAATTGGTCCTTTCCAGAAGAGAGATTTCAAAGAGGCAAGAACAGGCGTGCCAGAGGTAGAGGGCAAGCTAGAGGCTCCTACAGAGGACGTCAATGGCAGCCTCCTAACCAGAGAGGTAGTGCAGGACCAACAACTGCTGCACAAGGACAGACTCAATGACTTCACCTTGACCCCGCCGACCAGGGCTCAATTAGAAGCACCTTTGGGCGGAAAGTTGTCTTTATTCTCAAAAAATTGGCACAGTATTACAAGGGACAAATGGACACTGCAAATAACAGACAAAGGATACAGGTTCCATTTCCATACATTACCAGAAAGAAAGGGAATGCCAAACCTGCCACCAAATCAGAGGGCAGAGGCTTTAAAACAAATTGCCAACCTATTGCAAATAAAAGCTATAGAAAAGGTTCCTTTCGCAGATCAAGGCCAAGGATTTTATTCCAGACTATTCCTTGCCCCAAGAAAAGAAAAACAATGGAGGCCTATTCTCGATTTGTCCGCACTGAATACTTATCTCATTTTGCCAAAATTCAAAATGCTGACCCTACAGCAACTCCTTCCCATGCTGGGCAAGGGGTCTTGGCTGGTAACTCTAGACCTCAAGGAGGCATACCTGCATATCCCTATCAGACAAAGTTGCAGAAGACACCTCAGATTTCTTGCAGGTTCAGAGCATTATCAATTCTCAGCATTGCCCTTTGGCTTATCTACTGCGCCCAGAGTATTCACGAAATGCCTGGCATCAGTAATTGCACACTGCAGACTTCAGGGGATTCAAATATACCCGTATCTGGATGACTGCCTTATACAAGCGGACAGCCAACAAACTTTGGAAAAACATTTGAATTATGCCATCCGCCTGCTGCAGGCCTTGGGATACACAGTCAACATTCACAATTCAAGACTTGTGCCATCCCAAAGAATAACTTTTCTGGGTACGGAACTAGATACAACCACCCAAATGGCTTTTCTCACAGAAGAAAAACAAAGACAACTACCGGATTACTTCAAAAATCTGACAAAACAAACTCAGATGACTGCAAGGAAAATCCTGCAGGCCCTGGGTTACATGGCATCGTGCATTCTTCTGATTCCACAAGCAAGGCTGCATATGAGAAAACTACAATGGTACCTAAGGAGTTTATGGTCTCAGCACAATCACAGCCTAGAAGCTTTGATACCACTCATTCCATGCCTTCAAAAGGAATTCCTGTGGTGGGCCCAAGCAAGCCAGTCAAACAGGGGTCTGCCTTTCAGCAAACCAGTAACCAGCCAAACCATTACCTCGGACGCTTCAGACCATGGATGGGGAGTACATATGGAGGACAGATGCATCCAAGGTCTATGGTCTCAGAAAGAATCCAAACCATTACCTCGGACGCTTCAGACCATGGATGGGGAGTACATATGGAGGACAGATGCATCCAAGGTCTATGGTCTCAGAAAGAATTGCGCATGCACATAAACCAAAAGGAAATGCTGGCAGTGATTCATGCAATCGAGGCCTTCAAGCTCTTTCTACATCAAGGCCACCTGCTAATAAGGACAGACAATACCACAGTTATGTGGTACATAAACAAGCAAGGAGGTACCCATTCCTACCCTATTTGCAGACTAGCAATGAATCTTTGGGAACTTTCCCTAAAATTCAATATAGAGCTGCAATCCCAGTTTGTGCCAGGAAAAGACAATATACTGGCGGACAGCCTAAGCAGAAATACCATGGACCCACATGAATGGATGCTGCACCCAGACATCTTCCTTCAGATAACACAATCATGGGGGAGGCCGGACATAGATCTTTTTGCCTCCCACCACAATCATCAGCTGAAGAAATTCTGCTCAAGGACATACCACCCACAAGCATGGAAAGTGGACGCCCTCTCTTTCAGCTGGAATACTCTAACAGTGTATGCATTTCCACCACTTCCACTAATGACCAAGGTCTTACTGAAAATCAAGACAGAGCAGCCAAAAGTGATTCTAATAGCCCCGGACTGGCCAAGGCAGCACTGGTACCCACTGTTACGGAGCCTGTCACACACGAAACCGTGGCCTCTACCACTATGGTCACTCCTTCTGACACAGCACAATTACAAAACTCTGCACTCCAGCCTGAAAACCCTGCAGCTGACAGCCTGGAGAATACCTTGACTCCTCACCAGGAAAAGCTATCCAAGAGAGTGAAGGATATCATCATGGAAGCTCGCAGACCTCCCACGAGAAAGACATATTCAGCAAAATGGAAAAGATTCCACACTTGGAGCACCGCAAAGGGCCTAGATGCCACAGTGATGAGCATGGCACATATCCTGGAATACTTGGCAGAAATGCTCCACAATGGCCTTTCTTACTCTTCCATAAAAATTCATGCTTCAGCAATTTCAGCAGAATACAATAGTAATCCACCTGTCTTCTCTCATCCTCTCCTAAGGCAGTTTCTAAGAGGAATTAAAAACATCAATCCTCCAAGAAAACCACCAGTGCCTACATGGGACCTTAACTTCATGTTGGAAAAGTTGACTCTACCTCCCTTTGAACCAGCAGCATCTTCAGAGTTACAGTTCCTGTCTTGGAAGACTGCCTTCCTTCTGGCCATAACCTCAGCAAGAAGAGTATCTGAATTGCAGGCACTCATGGCAGTACAACCATTTCTTATTTTTCATCAGGACAGAGTCTCCTTGAGAACCAATCCTTCATTCATGCCAAAGGTGGTATCCAGGGTCTCATTGAACCAAGCTATTCACCTGCCTACCTTCTTTCCAAATCCACAAAACAAGGGAGAGAAACTTCTGCATACCCTGGACATTCACAGACAGTTACGCTACTACTTGGACAGAACTAAGACTTTCAGAAAAACTGACCAGCTGTTGGTAGCATATGCTGCAAGCATTCAAGGAAAAGCAATTTCCAAACAGACAATTTCAAAATGGATAGGAAATTGCATTCGATTCTGCTACTCTTATCATGGAAAAACTGTGCCAGCTAACATCAGACCTCATTCCACCAGAGCTACAGCCACCTCCACAGCCTTTTTAAGAGGGGTGGCTACCAAGGACATTTTAGAAGCTGCTACATGGAGCTCCGTGCATACATTTTCCAAGCATTACAATTTACCCTTGTATTCCAGATCCAGAGCAGGCTTTGCTACGGCAGTCCTGCAGGGCATTTTAGCTACACCATCATTTTCTTAGAGCCTACCACCCCCAGCTTGGCTATGGTATTCTACCCATATGTAAGGACTGCAGATGCATCCTTGAAGGACATAGTACAGTTTTGTACCTACCATAAATGTAGATGTCCGATAGGTATGCATCTGCAGTCAGGTTTACCCACCCTCCTTCCCCTCTGTGGTACTTCTTGGGTACTTATCCCTCTTATAGCTAGCTGGGGTTATCTATTATGGTGTATTTGTTTTATATTACTGTGCATGTTTGCAATATTTTGTATTTCTACCAAAGTTAGCCTTCCTTACAGGGCACCTGGCATCTGGGGCAAGAAAAACTGAGGAAGATGGCGTCGGCTGACACTTTTATACCCCAGGCGCTCTGACGTCGGGGAAAGGGCGACATCAGCCGACGCCGGACCCAGACTTTGGAATCCGGCCGACCGAAGGGCTGCCTGAGGCAGGACAACCCATATGTAAGGACTGCAGATGCATACCTATCGGACATCTACATTTATGGTAGGTACAAAACTGTACTTTTGTCCTCTCCTGAGTCAAGATCATAGTTTTTTGTGGTTGTAAGGCTAAGAGGGTGGTACATTCCTGTGAGTGAATGAGAAATTGTATTAAAATGTAATGTTTTTTGATGTTAACAAAATCTGATTAAAGTCCAGTAAAATCCATTCAGTTTTAAATGTTCGGTACTTTATGAAAAAGGGAAAATTACTGTGCTGAGGTTATAAGATAGCTTTTACTGGACAAACATAAGTTTTACAAGGCAGCTGCTTCACCTTTTGGATTAACACTTGCCCCCCTTCAGGAGCTAATGTTCTTTTTCTTAGCCCCAGACAAATGGCTTATGACAGTCCATAAACTCAGGTGCTTGTACTGTAAATCCTAAGTTGGTTTAGTAAAATATATCCCATCCTCTCTGTGGTAAGAATCTTTCATGTCAATAAAAGGCATATGCAGTTGCACATTACTACAGTCCAAAGTGCATTGGCTAAATATCTCTGCTTATGTCCAGGAAGAGTAGAAGGAAATCTGTTTTGCAGTGAGCTGTGCCTTATATACAAATACAGGCAGCCCTTTCCACACTTGCAGACATTTTCCAGATATGCTGTAGAAGAGCCAACTACTTTTTTTCCCCCAATAAACATCTTTATTAAAGTGACTTAGGCAATCTTACATTTATATAAATTAAAAACAAACAGTGACACCACTTTAGTTGCAAACATTATTCATCACAGACACCATTGAAACAACTGTAGTTGCAAACATTGTACATTGCTTATCTCATCTATCCCAGTCATTGTCAGTTAAGCGCCATATGGCTCATTGAAATCCGGCATCTGAAATCTTGTTCCTTCTTTGCATATATTTTTTTCCACAATTCCCATTTTTCCTATGTAGTTTGCTCCTTCCATTTCCTAAAGATCCCAATTCCAGTTGTTATATTTCAGTTACTATATTCACTACTTCTAATAAAATTGTTTTGGACTTTGATTATCATTTTCTAGTTATTGCTTTTTTGGCAGCCACCATAACTAGGCATTCTGATTCTGTATCAGAGGTAAAAAAATCATCTTCCCAGTCAATCCAATCCCCTCACCCAGCATCTCCCGACAGAACGGTCCTCAGGGAATCCCTAAAGTCTGCCAGCTCACTACACTCCCAAAAAATATGCTCCTAGCCACCTCTTTTCTGCCAGTCACACCTCCAACATTTGCTATCCACCTGAGGAAAAATTAGTCTACTTGGGGTATAAAAATATCTGTGTGGACACTTCCGGCAAAGATCCTAAATCTTCTAGACTTTGCTGCATATTTGGGAGCTACACATATATCCCCCCATTGTCTCTTTGTGAATTGCATATCCATTTCAATTAATTCTAAGCTCCTCTGATTGATTCTTGTAGTTTTCATGCAATATTTTATATGCTCCACTAATTATTCCTTTTTTAATGGCAGTTTCTGTTGTAGATTCTTTTAAAACCTCTACTAGTGCTGGTCTTTTATTTAAGATCCCCCTATTTCTTTACCTATATTCTGATGTCAATCCTTGATAGGGAAGGCAATCTCTTACCTGCAGTCCAGATATATTCTTGGCCTCTTCCCATTCTGTTACCTTTCTATTTCTAGTTATTTGCTCCCAATACATTGGTTCCTTTGCCAGTTTCTCCATTAAATTCCATCCCCCTGTTGCCTATTATTTGTAGCCC
The DNA here is from genome assembly GCF_019279795.1 of Protopterus annectens. Classification (NCBI taxonomy): domain Eukaryota; kingdom Metazoa; phylum Chordata; order Ceratodontiformes; family Protopteridae; genus Protopterus; species Protopterus annectens. Next base: position 1,080,587,310 of record NC_056733.1, read on the forward strand.
GAACCAGAGTTATCCCTATCAGAGAATCTCTTCTTTTGGCTTTTCCCGGTGAGGTACTCCCTGCTATTTTATGACTATAATACTCTGTATGATTTTTGTTATTCTCTTTGAGTCTGCATCCAAAATCCCAATCTCTCCTTATTGTTGAGCTTCGCACTGTACCATCATCATTCCTTTCCACTGTGAATTATAGTTTTCTGCTTGTGCTGTGTATAAGAGCCTTAAATGTACTCATCCCTCATTAGACCCATTATAGAATACAATGCCCCGTTTGGTATGTACCTCTCAAGACATCTGCAACTACTGGAAAGGCCACAGAAATACCTCACTAAAAGAATCACAGGCCTAAAGCAGATGCCCTACGCTAACCGCCTTAAAAAACTCCAGCTATACTCTTGTCGCATATCGTCTACTCAGAGGCGATCTTTGCTTAACATACAAGGCCATGTCAAACTAAGAGCTGTTGGACATGCTACACTTAAAGAAATCCCAATCCCTCAGAGCCACACGCTCCAGGGATCTAAACCTTGTCATCACAATAAACAAAACATGCTGGAGGGATAGGTTCCTGACCCAGAGACTCCCCAGACTCTGGAATAGATTGCCCATACATGTCAAGCAGAGTGCCTCTTTCATCCTCTTCAAAAGGAACCTTGACGATTGGATGGGAGAAAGGAAATTCACCCCGGGGATCACGTCCGTCGCCCTGCTAGACAGGGGTCCAGGGAAGTAAATAGTGTGGGAAGCAATAGCCAGGGAATTGTTATGGCTAGGCTTGTATAGGCCCTAGGGCTGATAGCCTAGTACCAACCTATGAACCTATAAATGTGTTGTTCTAAAATACCCCCTCAAATCAGGTAATCCTGGTCTGCCTTGTTCTAGTGGAAGAATTAGCTTATTCCGCTTGACCTTTGCTGTCTTCCCTTCCCAGATAAAATCCTTAAACTCTTTTTTTAATTGCTATCCAAAGCTTCTCCCCTGGCTGATAAAAATATGCCTGACCTGTGTATAAGACTAAAGGGACTAAAACATTTTAATTGCTTGTATTTTAGTATCCATATCCATGTAACAAAGCTTCCAATTTCTCAATTTTTGTATTATCTTCTGTTTAGTCTCTTCCCATATATCCTTAGCTGCCACCACAGAGTTATTTCTAATCCATACTCCTAACTACTTCATTTTATCATGTCCCCATAAATATGGATATCGTTGGATAAATTCATGTGTGGGTACATAATTTTACCACTATTGCCATTCTTTTAGCTTTAATAATTGTTTATCCCAAGAAGATTTGAAACTGTTTTAAAATATCCCACAACACTGTAATGTCCCTTTCTGGCTTTGTCATGTATAATGTAATATCATCTGCAAACAGAGTAAGCTTCTCCTAACTACTATACCAATTATATCCTTGAATTTCTGAGTCCCTTATTTTCTTTGTCAGTGGTTCTAAGTATAATGCAAAGAACAAAGGGGAAAGCAGACAACCTTGCTGGTTCCTCTCTTCAAGCCTAAGTTATCAAAGAGGACTCCACCCACTTTAATTTTTGTGTCCGAACCCTCATATATACTGCTAACCCACCTTATAATTGAATCAGAGAAAGCAAATGCTTCCTTTGACCTGCTTATGAAGTCCCAGTCTACTCTGTCAAATGCTTTCTCTGAATCAAGACCTACCAATAACAGTGGTATTTTCTTACATTCTGCTTCCCTCTGGATCATCAGTGTTCTGTTGTATTGTGAAATATTTGCCTCCCCTCCACAAAAACACCCTGATCCATGTCTATCAATTTTGGTATCACTTTTGCCATTCTTTTAGCCATTATAGACATAAACACTTTAGTATTGAAATGGGCCTGTAAGAAGCCAGATCCGATAGATCTTTACCCCCTTTAGCTATTACACTTACATCTACTGTCTTCCAGGATGCTGGTGCTTCTCCTCTTAAAATACTGTTAAACAAAACCTTCCAGATCTTTATTAGTTTTTTCCCCCTCCTAGCTTCCAAATTTCCACAGGAGTACCATCTATTCCTGGGGACTTTCCTGTAGATTGGTTATGTATAGCCATTTTATCTCATCTCTTCCTGTCCTGTTAGTAATTGAGCCTCATCTACCTCTAACCGTGGCATATTTAATTCTTCCATAAACATTTCCATTTGTACCTCTTCTTGATTTCCATATTCCTCTGCTTTATGCAAACTTTCATAAAAGTTCTGAAATATTTCTAATACTTCTAAGGGATCTCTTGTTGTCTTCCTTGTTATAGGTTTCTTAAGCTTGGTGACAGCCCTTTCTACTTTCTATTGCCTGAGTTGTCATGCTAAAAGTTTTTGTGCTCTAGAATTATTGTCAAAAAACAGCTGCTTAACAGCAATCTTGCTAAACTCATGCAAATCATCGAGGTAACCCCTTATTTTCTGTTTAGCATTCTACAGTTGCTCCTTTTCTTGTTCTGAGAGATTCCCCTATTTTGCAATACTTTAACATTTGTCAGTCCCTCTAAATAATTCTTGTTACTTCTTAACCATATCTCCCTTTCTTTTACTTCCACCATAGTTTTAAACTCAACTTTAATTTTATCCTACTCTCTAGCTATATTTTCAGAAGAAATTTATATCTTCTTTAGTAGCTCCTGAAGTAATTCCAAAACACATTCCTTAAATTCCTCTTTTCAACTGATAGGTGGAAAAGCGCCAGTATATCATTTTTGTTTTAGTTATTATTGGCACATGATCTGAAATAGTTATTGGGTGCGTTTTGAGACCTACAATGAAATGCACATGTTCCCGGGAGATATAAATTCTATCTAGCCTAGCCCGGTTTTTGTATCTTGGAGAATAATATGTAAATTCACTCTGAACACCTAGTACTGATATGCAAACCAGACACAAAACTGCTAAGGATACCTTGTTTACCAGAAAAAAGCCTAAGCTTTATGATATTCATTATTCTTTTTCATTTACATGCTTTGTAATAAACTTACTAGATGACGCCTAGGGTCTTAACCCAGTCATTTCCCTGTGCAAGCATGGGAAAAAGCACACTGATTTTTCTTTTGTCATACTTTCTTAATCAATCCTTTCCTCTCTTTCCCCTTCTCTTTTCTTTCTCTCTCTTTTACATTGCAGTGCCTACATTTCTTAAAACTGAATAAAGAAAAAGAGAGGAAGGTAGATAAAGAAAAAAATGCATCTATTTATAGTAGTAGCCCCATTGCATTTAAAAAAAAAACTGAAAAACTTTACTTAAAGTCTGCTTGGTTTTGTTTTATCTTTAAAGCTGTCCCCGCTGGGAAACCCCTAATTGCTTTTAGAGAACATTATGCCCTAGCCAATTTCTCTCTTCTTTTTCCCTCAGCCGATCCCCTTCCACCAGACTGTCTCCATTTTCTCTTTATCAGATTGTCTCCAGTTTCTCTTTATCAGATTGTTTCCATGGAAACATGGACCAGCTACATAATACTCGTTTTCATTTATTTGCTCTCTTGTCTTAAAACTAATCAATCTAAGGTCCTTAATCCAGTCATTTCCCCATGCAAGAATGAGAAAAAGCACATTAAATTAACTTTATGCCTTTTTAACCAGGCTCTTTTTTTTGTTGCATTGCCTATATTTCTCAAAACTGTACAAGAAGAAAGAGAAGAGGTGAGATGAAGAAAAACAAACAATAGTTTACTTGCAATTAGCTTTCTCTCCTCCCTTCCCCTCCACAAAGCATTTTTTGAACATCATTAATGACATGAAGTAGGGAGAGTCCCCCACAAGTCCAACAAATTTTGAAAAAGTCCAATATTTCCAGATTTTCTTGTTCTGTCATATTTCACAAATATAATTATTGCATTGTAATCCCACAGTAAGCAACTGGTTTTATTACTGTTCTTCTCCATCACCCATCTCCTGTCTCTGCTTCATTTCCAACCTACTCTTGATTCTTCTAGTCAACCCTCGTGCCCCCTTCCTTCTCTCTAACATTTTCCATTGAAATACTGAAAAAAGTTTCACAGGTAGAGTCTCTCTGTGGTCTTTATTACCAGAGAAGAAAGAATAAAAAAACAGCCAAACGGACTTGTGAACTCAAGTAAATGTAATAGTTAAGCACTTTCGTCAGCATTAAAGTTGAAGCATTAAAGTAGGATTGTATGAACTGCTTTTATTTGATTCTATTTTGCTTGAGCTGTACGAATGTTTGAGGGTAACCGATCCCATTATTTCTAGGATATTTGGGATCACCAAGCTTCATAGTAATGTTCTCGATACTCCACTTCATCTGATTGTGGCCACAGTGGGGTCCATTACAGAACCACTAGCAAAATTTATTGATCTAAAATTGAAAAAACTGTTTGCCACTTTTCCCCACATTATTAATGACTCGTGGGATTTATTAGACAAGTTACTTCACATTAGTTTTAATCACTGCAGTTTTTTTGCTATCTGTGATGTAAAAAGTCTCTTCTTGGTTATACCCCATGATAAGAGTTTACAATGGTTTGATGAGTTAGTCCATAAGTTTGGTAATCTAAAGGAAAACGAGGGGACTTTGATCCACGAGTTCATGGACATTGACCAGCAGTCTTATTTCGTTTTGTGGGGAATTTTATAGGCAACTTTCAGGTGTTGCTATGGGGGCCACCCATTCCCCTATTTTTACTAATGGAGTTTTGCTGAAGTGGGAGCTTGCTGTATTGTTTCACTTCCCTTTAAGTACTGTTCTGCCTATTATTGTTATTTAGATGATTTGCTATTTGTTTTGCATGGCAGTCGTGAACATTTTACTGAACTGGTTGGCCGTATGGAAAATAGTACCAGTTTCTTAAAGTTTACCTATCAGATTAGTTTTAAAGAGATTAATTACTTGGACATCAAGTTTTAATGGTGTCCCGATGTAGGATTGGAAACGGTGATCTACAGAAAACCCACATTTTGTAACAGTTTTTTGTTCTGTTCTAGCTGTCACCCATATCATCAAAAAAAAAAGGGTGTAATGAAGAGCCAATTTGTTAGAGTATCTAGGCTTACTTGTAGCCATAATATTTGTCAACAAGAGATTTTGTCTTTGAAAAATGTTTTTTAGCGGTGGTTACTCAGACTCCATGGTCAACTCTATTGAATCTGAAATTTGTAATGAAATTAGGTCTGATAAAAAACATTTTCCCCAACAACCTGATGGTACAGTTAATCAGAACATGATTGTTCGATATTCTTTGGATGTGAAAGACATTGAGAGCATCATCCGTAAGAACTGGTTGGTGTTTGAATGTGATGATACCACCAAATTGTTGGGTGTACAAAAAACACCTTTTATTTATAAAAGGAAGAACAATATTAAGAACCTTTTGGAAAGATCCTCCTTGAATCCTGTCCCATTTTCCCCATCACTCGGAGATGTGGTAGATCTCACCAGTGTGATTCTGTTGAGGTTAACTACATGGGGACCTTTATGATAAGATATTAAGACATAGGAAGGGTGGTAGATTCAAATGTTGGTCCGAGTGGGTGGTCTGTCTTGCCTTCTGTGTTCACTGTCAAGCTTTTTATGTAAAGACAAACAATGCCCTGAATTGGAGGATTTACCAATACTTGTACAGTTTGCAAAGGTTAGATAATAAAAGTGCCCTTGCTAGGCACTCTCTTAGGTGTGACGATCCTGGTAAGTTTATGTTTGAACAGGTCACTGCTGCAGCATACTCTGGTGACTGGAAGAATCAGTTGTTATACAAAGAGATGCTTTGGCAGTTAAGACTTGACGCTGCCACCCCACCCGGGATCAATGACAGTATTTCAGTAATTAGTGAACTTCAAAGAAGAGCTAATGTTTTATAGTAGTGTTCTTGTTTTTATAATTTTTTTTACATTTTATGCTCAAACATTTATAGATATATTTGATTAACAGGTAGAACTTTGTCTGTTAGATGGCTTTTTATAAGCTCTGTGTTCTTTTTAACAAGTTCTGTGTTTCTCTAAATGGGGTGGTGTGATTGGCTAATTTTGTGGGTGTGTGCCATTTAAAGTTAATTAAAGGTTTTAAATTTAATTGATACAGTGGTTCTGATGATGTCTTATTGTAATAAAGACAAAAGCGCTTAACCATTCTTAAATATACATCTACTTGAGTTCACAAGTCCGTTTGCCCGTTTTTTTATTTTAATATTACTTGTACCAGTTCCGGACCTTATCGGTTGTTTGTTTGTTTTTCATTATCAGAAGAATAAGAAGCAGAATCTCCTTCTGTTTCACAGCTCACTTTTTGTTGGACAAACTTTTGTATTTCCTCCTTAACGTGCATTGCATCAAAAAATGATTTTGTCCCTCCAGGGAAGAATACCTTGAAGACAGCTGGGTACAGCAGTTTGAATCTCACACCTGCGTCTCGACATTCCCTGAGTAATGGAATAAATTTACTCCTCCTCTTCTGCCTGGTGTATAATGAGTAGTCATTCTCCACAAACACTCTGCTGTCTCCCACTTTTAGTATTTTGTCCTTCTGCCACAGTATTGTCAGAATCAACTCCTTCTGCTGGTAGGATTGCATCCTTTCTATTAAAGGTCTAGGTTTGGAGCATACACACGATGTACCCTTTCAACTAACAACTCCTGCTGTGGAATACCAGTCCAGTTGCTTATTTGTGCTTTCATAAAATGAATGCAGTTTGTTCCTTTCAGCTTCTCTTGTATAGCTGAAAATCTCAGGTTTTCCCTATGTGCTCTGTCCTCTAATTCTATAATTTTTGAAATATCTCTTCCTGAGCAGTTTCATATTCAGCTAGCTTTTTCTTTATTTCGACCTCTGATTTTTGCAGCTTTATCATCTCATGTGAAGATCTGTTTAAATCTCCTTCGATTTTTTCCAGCCTTTTATTTGTGTTGATGTACTCCATCAGTGTTTTGTTTATTTTAACCAGGTTTGTATGCAGTTGCCTTATATCTTCCTGTAGGTTATTGGAAGTCATGTCTGAAGGTTGCATTGCTTTTTGCTGAACAGCTGCAGAACACTTTCCCCACTCAGTGTTTCTTCCTCACTTTTTGTAACTGATTTTTTTCCAGGTCTTCTGTATTTCTTTATTCCTGGCATCCAGGCAGTGCACGTACTAGCCAATTACTGAAATTTACCTATAAACACAAGTCTACTAGCCTTCTCTGCTGAGTTTGTTTTCACACTGGGAGAGCTAGAAACAAGTTGTTACTCAGTGTGCAGCCATCTTGGAAGTCTGTAGAAGAGTCAACTACTAGTCCCAGCCCTGCCATTGTACCTGAATCTATGGTCTCCGCTGAAAGATATCATATCAGGGCATGCATTGATCTGCATTCTGATGTACTTTACGCTAAATGGGCCCTTTTGCTTCCCTTTATTAATTTAAAAAAATACATTCTTTAATTAATGAATTTTAAAAACTACAGTTTTTTTTTAACACCTTTACTAAATTCATATTTATTTAGTGATAGAAAAGAAAATAAGCCATTAGCAATATTTTTCATTTTCTTGCATATTTTTTTAACTCCGTTATTAACTCCAGCGTTACATAATTTGCTCAAGTCCCACCTTCCAGAAATGTCACTCCTCCTCCTGAACATTGTTCTATATGCATTGTTTCCACAAATTGTATTTATCCTTCTGAACATTGTTCTGTATGCATTGTTTCCACAAATTGCATTTATGTTTATGTAGTTTGCTCCTCCTCTTTTCTAAAGATCCCCACCACCATTTTATTATCTCCTTTACAACATTCAGTGCTTCCTTTCTAGCTGGTTTAGATTTTGATTTCCATTTTCTAGTAATTGCATCTTGGCAGCCAGTAGCATTAAACTTGTAAGGCCATACTATGTCTATGCAGTTCATTTTCTATATCCCAGCTCAAAAGAATCCTTGGTTACAATAATTTGCTCCCCCAACATTTCTTACGTAGTACTCTTGAGCAAATTTTTGTCAACATGTTACATTCCCAAAAAATGTATTCCAAATTATCACACTGTTTCCCATCATACCTCCAGCATTTGCTATCTACCTGAGCAAAAATTCTCTGAAGTCTTCTAAAAGTTATGCTGATACTTCCATGCAAAAATCCTAAACCTTCTAGATTTTGTTGCATACTTGAGACATACAAGTCTCTTCCCACTGTTCCTTTGTGTATTGCCTTTCCATTCTCACTTCCAGTATTTTCTAACCTCTTCTTTTTGATTCTCATGCCTTGCATGATTTTACCACATCTCAATATCTCTCTCTCACTGTCTTTTTTTTTTTTACTGCATCTTCTAATCCAGACTCCCTTAAAAACTCAACCAGAGCTGATCTTCCATTTGACACTCCCTTATCCTTCTCTCTTTGCTTATACTCTGTTATCTATCCCTGGTAGGTAAGACAATTCTACTCGGCCTCATTCCAGTTTATTAACTTTCCCACCCTAGCTACTTACTCCCATTACCTTTGCTCCTTCGCTAATTACTTGCAGTCATCCTTCTTGGTAAAATTTCCTTTCTCCATTCCTGTGCTGTCTTAGTTCTTAAAGTACTTGATTAAATATACACTGTATGGTTTGTTATTATTTTCCTTAAGGACCGGCATCCAAAATTGTACTCTCTCTCTCTCTGTTTTGTGAACCCCCCCCCCTCATTTCAGCATCATTTCTTTCCACTTTGATTTGCAATTTTCTACTTGTGTTATGTCAGTGAGCCTTAATTGTCTAGTTGTAAAGTATCCCCTCAAATTGTGTAATCCTAAGCCACATTGTTTTATGGGGAGAAACAGCTTGTCCAACTTAACTCCTGCACTCTTTCCATCCCAAATAATTTCCTTCAATTTTTTATTAAGATCCTTAACTTTTCCTGTGGTTGATAAAAATGTGCCTGACCTGTACATAATACTACTAGAAACATTTTCATTGTTTGTCCAGCTTCTCATTTTTTTGTTATCATTTGTTTAGTCTCTTCCCACATACTCATAGCTGCCATAATAGAATCATTTTTAATCCATACACCTAAATACCAAGTCTTATTTTGTCCCCATAAATATTGGTATAGCTGAACCAATTAATACATGGGAACATAGTTTACAACTATAGCCTTTGTTTTATCTTCATTTATTCTATATCCTGAAACAAAGTTGAAACTGTCTCAAAATGTTCCACAACACAGAAGTGTTCTTTTCTGGATTTATCAAGAATAAAATAATATCATCTGCGAATAAGACTGACTCTTGATTTTCCTACCAGTTTTATATGTGATTTAGCGAGCCCCTTGTTTTCTTTGCCAGTGGCTCTAAGTATGCAGTTAATAACGAAGATAAATCTAGGAAGGCCATCCCTTTAGACTGTTAAATCTTCTGTTACTCTCTGTCTTATTTTCCCACCACCAAACCATATCTCAGGAGTCAGCATGGGATTAGTGCTTCTGTTTTGAAGCTGGTGAGTGTAGGAGCACAGAGACATTGATACCTGATTTTCTTGGATTGGGCAATGTGTACAGGACTTCCTTGACTGGTCTGGTTTTAGACCATTGTGCGGCTTAGCTCTCTTGCACTGAGATGCTCTACATGCTTTCAGGGCATATTCAAGGATAAAACTGCAGCACGCCTACATACCAATAGATGGTGAGAGAGGGTGCAAAGGTACATTGATTCCTGGCTGAGTGTAGCTGTGGTGAAACCAGCACTGGTAGTAACCACGTGGTAGCTAATAGGAAACTCCACCACTGTTTATCCTTTGGAGGATAACCTAATGAATTGCTAAATTAGTGAGTTTTTGCTGAATTTAGTTTACTGGTTTCCTCTGGTGGTAAAAGAAGGTTCCCAGCCTAGTTGTGGGCATAGCTCGGTACTGAGATCCAAGTGTCTTGCTATTGGTTGTAGTGCTGTTTTGAGCTTTTTGTTGCTTATTTTCTGTGTTATAAATAAAACAATTCTGCAAGACATTGCCTATTACACAGTGGCACAGCACACAAAGAAAAGCAATGCACTGGCTTTAGAGACCAAGTTTTTCTGTGCAAGCAACTCCCCAGTGTTCTGTTTTAAATAGTCAATAGTTGTAGAAAGAGGCTCTGGTTTTCTCGTGGGTGATGCTTTTTTCTTCTTCTTAACACTTTTTGTTTTAGACTGATACTTTTGCATTACTTGGTGTGCTGCTGTTTGTGTGCAGACTTTTCACCACCAGTAAATCAACTCCAAACATGATAGGTATATGTCCCCCTATAGCCCACATTATCGAGCACCTGGATACATGGATTTGCACATTCATCCATTTCTGTCACCAGTCTGGTTGAAATGGGCATCCTGGGACAATGCAGCAATTGTCTAAATCTTACTGACAACCACCTACTTTAAAGCAGCAGACACAATGTGTGATAGATGTAATTACACAATGTTATTGGAGGCAAAGCTCTTACATGAAGCCATATTAAATAGCAACACTGCATACAATAAACAAAGCACTTACAGATCAGACCAAACACATAAACTTTTACATGCAGATGCTCTTAAAAGTACCCTACCTAAACCACAAAAGCCTCTTAAAAGTAACCTAAGAAATGAATACTCTTAACCTGTCGAACACATAACACACTCAGTACCCGTCATGAAAATGTACATCTAAGAGTTGCACTGACTCATTTCAAAAGCCAATACAGCATCACTGGTAACTTCATAGTGAGACACACCAATGTACCACTCCCCAGGCTATGCATTGTCAGTTGCCTATCAGGCGCTAGGACTTGCCACATCATGCAAGCACTCAAGTCTTTGCACCACAAGCACACATATGACACAATCATAGTACACATGGGGATAAGTGACTTGTGTAATGGGAATGGAGAAAACATATTAAAGTAAATACAAGTTGGCTTCTTTTATATTCTGTAATTCTGAGTGCTTAGAGATGTGTTGAAATGTTGTTTTTAATGCAGTCTTCAGATGAAATTCCTTTGCAGTTATTGTAAGAGATAGCAAAGTAGCTGGCATATGTTTTCTGTCTGTATAAAGGCAAATTCTATAGCTGCGTACTAAATTAAACTAAGGGAGTAGATAGCTCTGTGAAGTATCATAAGGATGTCAGAGGGGCCTATGACATAACTTATCCTAATGAGTTTTGGTACTTGCATATGATCGCAACCAGATTTTCATGCTGCTATAATTCCTTCTGTTTTACCTGAAGCATTCCTGTTAACCTTGAAAGGGGTGTGGGAACTACTAATTACTAGTGCGTGTCATCGTGTGTCATGCAGGAGGAGGGAGAAAGGTCACCTCTTGTATTTGTGGGTGCCTTACATTTGCAACGTTACTGTGATACTGTAATGTAAATTAAACCTGAGGGTTGCTTCTGAGTCGTCGTAATGCCAGTAAGTCACCTTTGTTGAAAGTGTGGATGTATGGCAAATTTTGGATGCTAAGTCACGTACGTGTGAGTATCCCGTGTTGCACAAGTCACACTTCTTTGAGATGGTAATGGTAAACCTCATCAAGGCTTCCACTACACTTAGTAAGATGGATATAATTGCAGGTAATGCATTTCGCAAAGTGTGGCTGTTTCAACAAACTGTTTTTAAAAATACAGTTAATGGTTATTATTATGTACTCAATTGACTGCCTTAATGTCAGCTTTAGAACTGGGTCTGGTTTCCTGTAATACCATTGTTAAGGCACTGTACTGACTACTAGTTCAAAGGAGCACAAATTTTGCGATTTAGTTAATTGATGTTATTTGGTAGTTCAAGGGATGAAACTGAAAGTGTACAAGGTGCCAGACAGTGGTTTTATGGCTGTAACAGATACCCACTACATGGAAAACAACAGTAATTGGTTCGGTCTGGCGAGGGGGAGGTATTAAACATTAGCTGTACAGCATCCACTGTCGTGGGGCTTGCTTTGTGCAAGATGAGCGTTCTTTATGTCTTGCAGTCGTCCTGTCACCTGCTCTTTAGCAATTTCACTCAACCACCAGGTACCACACACACCAGTGACACACACACACACTTCAGAACACAGTGTGCCAACATTATTCGGCTCGATAAAGGATCGGAATACAGCCGCTCTTTGTCTTAAAAATCTGGTTGCAAGTACCTCAGTTTTTTTTTTTTTTAAATACAAAAGTTCATTGTAAGGTGGTAAGCAGAGCCCTATATGTACTGGATGCCTTATTTAGTAACAAAATAGTAATATGCTCATATAAATGTACTTTTCATATGAACAGCATGATTAATTATAAGATCTAGATTTGTTCAAATGTTATCATAGCATGTGTGCCTTGTGTTGTATCTAATTTCTTTTAAGGTACAAAAGGGTTGTCTTTGTTTTAATTCTTTGGAATCGTGTTACAAAAATTCTTAATTCCCCTCCATTATGGGTTGTGATTTGAAATAATAGAATATTTTATATATATATATATATATATATATGGTGTCAGTCATAGGGGAGTACAGTGTGTGAGTATATGTATATACTCCAAGATATCAAAGGCATCACATTTAATGCAATCAGTATTTACAATAACAAATTTTATAATGCAGTTTCAGTGAATACATAGCATAATAAACTTTGTATTGATATTCAAAAACATTAAATTTACATTCTTGTACTGAGACTTTATAGATAGAAGAGTGATATATAAGACAGGTATGAGTAATTTAAGAAATACAATATAGTGAGGTATAGAGGAGATGAGCAAGTCTGAGTGTTAACAGAGAAGCAGTGATGGAACAGTAATTTGGATGTGCTAATTAGAAGTAGGTACAATAGTTTAAGAAGTACAATAAAGTGAAGTGTTAGAAGAGGATAAGCAAGTTTAGTGCTTTAAAGGGAAGTATAAGAAAAGTATGAAGGGTGTATGCCCCAGCTGAGGAGCAGGGACAAAGCCAGGAATCCGAGAGGAAGTCTTGTAGTAATGGTTTGAAAAGATGAAGGTGTGTGATAGACTGATGGATATGGGAATTTTATTCCAAGTTCTAGCTACACTATTGGAATTGATTCCAACCCCAGCAGCCCTTTGTAGTTTCTAGATGGTAAGCAGTTGTTTATTATTTGACCGAAGGGGACAATTTGGAAGATAGTATTAGAGTAGGGGTCTAAGTGCTGGGCAGGAAGATGGGGTATGGATGATTTTATGGGTTAAGGTGAGCTGAGTATAAGGTAGGTGTGGTGACGAAGTTCGAGCCATTTAAATCTTTTTAGTGCTAAACAGTGGTTGGTCCAGTAAGGTTTGTTGCAAGCAAATGTGGTGATTTTGTTATAGCACTTTTCAAGTTTAGAACTAAGTGAGGGGTGTAGGTTGGTTATGATAGGTACTCTATATGGGAAGTGGGTAAGAAGTAAGTCATATCTAGAGTTACCTTGGCAGAGTCTGTAAGGAATTTCTTTACTCTGTGTGGGGTGCCTAGTTTTTCATGGGTTTTCTTGAAGCTGTTGTGGATATGTAAATCGAATTTAAGATTGCCGGTGATTGTTATGCCAAGTAGTTTGGAATGTGAGGCAACTTCAATCATGGTGTTATTTAAGGAAGAAATGTATTTTTTTTTTGCATAGAAAAAAAAAAAGAGAGAGTAATTTCGTTTTTTGAGGACTTAGTAGCAGGTGATTATAGGGCGGCCACGGTGATGCAGCGGTTAGAGTTGCTGCCTCACAGCAAGAGGTTCTCCGGTTCGATTCTCGGCTGGGGTGCGGTCTGTGCGGAGTCTGCATGTCCTCCCTGTGGTCGCGTGGGTTTCCTCCGGGTGCTGCGGTTTCCTCCCACATCCCAAAGACATGCAATAGGTGGATTGGACACTCTAAATTGGCCCTAGGTGTGAGTGTGTATGCTTTCTGTGGAAGGTTGGGCGCCAGGCTGGCAACTCAACACTGTAAAACTCCACTGCCAATCATGAGCGGACAGATGATCCGCTGTGGCGACCCCTAACCGGGAAAAGCCGAAAGAAGAAGAAGTAGCAGGTGATTATAATTGATGGATTTCTTATATGGTTGTAAAACAATCCCTTAATCTATTAATTTTTTTCTTATTTATTTATCCAGGCTAGTAGCCTCTCTTTAGAGGAGACCTGTGGTGGTATATTTGGCCAGGTCATCGAGGAACGTCCCCCTACTCTCTTCATTAGGTGCCATGGGATCTTTTACATCCACCTGAGGTTCCACCAACTTAAGCAGATGGGACCTCAGTTTAATGTCTCATCAGAAAGATGAGACACTCAGGAGTGCAGCACCACCCTTATGTTGCACTGCAGTGTCAGTAATTGATCTACCTGTTGTGGGAATAGAACCCACAGCCTTCTTCACCAAAGGTGAGTATACTACCTATTGCACCACTGACAATAAAGTTGATTGAATATTCATCAACATACAATGACATCGGTTCATAGGTAGATACTAGGCTATCTGCTCAGGGGCATTTATAAGCCTAGCCAGAGTGCATCAGCTTTCGCCGCCCCATTGATTAATTAACTGAGCCTCTGTCAAGAAGAGCCAATGAAGTGATCCTAGGGGTGTATTTTCTTTTACCCATCCACTCGTCAAGGTTTCTCTTTAAGAGTGTTAGTGAGGGGCTCTGCCTAATGTAGTTAGGAATTTTGTTCCAAAGCATGGGGAGTCTCTGTGACAGGAATCTATCCCTCCAGCATGTTCTATTTATTGTTGTGGCGAGGTTTAGCTCACTAGAGCGAGTGGCTCGCAGTGACTTGGATTTCATTAGGTGGAACATGTCCATCAATTCTGAGTTGGACATGGCTTTGTAAGTCAGGCAGAGATCACCTTTGAGTAAGCGATATGCCACTGAGTAGAGCCGGAGTTTTTCCAGTCGGGCTGCATAGGACATATGTTTGAGGCCAGTAATCCTCTTGGTGAGGTACTTTTGTGGTCTTTCCAGCTGTTGGAAGTGTCTTGTGAGGTACATCCCAAATGGGGCATTGTACTCTATGATGGGTCTGATGAGTAACGAGTTGAGGGGCACTATAACCTCTTTATTTCTAGATACAAATCCTTCAGTAATTAGATGGGCTACATAGAAGGATTTCTTAACTACTTTGGCAATATGATTGTCAAAGGAGAGATTACTGTCTACCTGGGTCCCCAGATCTCGTATTACCTCTTCTGTATTAAGGGGGCTGCCACCTATGTGGTAATTCATGGGTGTTTTGTTTTTCTCAAACAGGATGTCTATGCATTTTTTGGCATTTAGCTTGAGACCATGACTTTGACACCAGGTGTCCATCTCAGTAAGGCCCTTTTGGAGAATTTCCTTGTCAGCCGGAGAGTCAATTATGGCTCCCAGTTTGCAGTCCTCAGCGAACTTGGTTAGCCAAAGTCCTCCTGTGTTTGCCTGTACTTCTGAGAAGCATATGCCGAACAGTAGGGGTCCCAGGACTGAGCCTTGTGCGACACCACTTGTGACTGGTTTAGAGATGGACCCGGAACCCACTATTCTTACCGTGTGAGTTCTGTCTGTAAGCCAGTTGGCAACCCATCTCGTGACGTAGGGATTTATGTTTAGGCTGGTGAATTTTTCTATAATTTCTGAGTGGAGAATGGTGTCAAAGTCTTGGCGAAGTCAAGGTAGGCTGTGTGAATCACCTTCCCCTCATCTATGGCCTTGGTGACTGTCTCGAAGAAGTCAACCAAGTTTAGTAAGCATGATCTGCCCTTAACAAAGCCGGGTCAAGTGTTTGGAGGTTCCCAATGTCTTTGTTAACGAGTTCCATGATGATGCGCTCCATAGCCTTGCAGACCAGGCTAGTCAAGCTTATGGGGCGATTGTTACCAGGGTCAGTTGTGGCCCCTCCTTTGTGGAGCGGAATAACTGTTACTGTGTGCCATTCTATGGGCATGTAGCCTGTGGAGAGGCTGAGGTTGAACAGTGTGTTTAGGTGGGGGGTTAGTTTGTTCTGTAGTTCGTGCAAGATGCAGCCTGGGACACCATCTGGCCCCATTGATGCTTTGCTTTTGAAAGGGCTGTTTTCACCTGTGCGTCTGTGATTTCCGGGACACTACACTTTTCCGGTATTGCTGTGGGCCCTTTTGGGGGTGAGAGGGGGGGGGTGAAATTTGCACTGAATCTATCTGCCAGGATGTTGGCAATATCAGCAGGTTCAGTATATTTTGTGCTATTTTGCACTAGCTCAGAGCATATCTGCGAGTTGCCACTTAGATTCTTGACATAGCTAAAGAAGGCTTTGTGGTTAACTTTCAAATCCTTGACTATTTTTCTTTTGAAGTTAGCTTTGGATGATTTAATGTGGGACCTTAGTTTCTTACTGATACTGATCAAGGATGTCTTTCCTTCCTGGGATTTGCTTTTTTTCTGAACTAGTTTTTTCCTTCTATTGAATAGCCTGTTTATGGCAGGGGTCCACCAGACTGGTTTCCTTCTCTTAGGGGAGTGAGTCTTGGTTTTGCTAGGGATGACATGATCCATGCATCCTTGTAGGTCCTCATAGAGTGCATTTGTAAAGGTCCCTGCATCTTGGACACTATTATCCTTTAGCGTGGGGGCTGTGAAACTTACCACCTCTGCCTTAAGTAAGGTGAAGTTTGCTATAGAAAGGTTTTTCACTGTGGTTTCCGTGGTTGGGGGTGATGGTGTGGTGTGGACATCCAGAGTGATTAGTTTATGGTCTGATCTAACCAGTGACGGGTTGACCTCTGGTGTGGAACACCTGTCGCCCATGTTGGTGATAACCAGGTCCAATATGTTTTCACCTCTGGTAGGGGAGTTTACCAGCTGATCCAGGGCATTTGAGTTGATAAATTCCAGGAAGTGCTGAACCTGGGAGTTTGTACTTGAGTATTTTTCCCAGTTAACGGTAGGGTAATTGAAATCACCCAATATCTGGGTGTTTGGTATGACCTTCATGTTTTCCAGTGTCTCCAGAAAGGTAGAGTGGTGGTCCTGGGTCATGGAGGGTGATCTGTAGCAGGCCACAATTTGCATTGCAGATTTGCCCGATGTTAGTTGCACATGGATGATCTCAGAGGTTTCGTGCTGTGCCCACTACCTGGAGGTGTAGGTATCCTTGATGAATATGGATAAACCCCCTCCTTTTGTGTTTCGTTCCATTTTCTGTGGCCGAAATGTGTGATATGAGTTGTAGCCCAGTAGTGCTGGGGTGCTCTGTGGAGCCTAGAACCATATGATTAAGTACATAGGTTGGTACTAGGCTATCTGCCCTAGGGCCTATACAAGCCTAGCCATAACAATTCCCTGGCTATTTCTTCCCACACTATTTACTTCCCTGGACCCCTGTGTAGCAGGGCGACTGACGTGATCGCTGGGGTGAATTTCCTTTCTCCCATCCAATCATCAAGGTCCCTTTTGAAGAAGGCCAAAGAGGCTCTCTGCTTGACATGTATGGGCAGTCTGTTCCATAGTCTGGGGAGTCTCTGGGTCAGGAACCTATCCCTCCAGCCTGTTTTGTTTATTGTGATGACAAAGTTTAGATCCCTGGAGCATGTGGCTCTGAGGGATTGGGATTTCTTTAAGTGTAGCATGTCCAACAACTCTGGGTTTGACATGGCCTTGTATGTTAAGCAGAGATCACCTCTGAGTAGACAATATGCGACAGAGTATAGCTGGAGTTTTTTAAGGCGGTCAGCATAGAGAATCTGCTTTAAGCCTGTGATTCTTTTAGTGAGGTATTTCTGTGGCCTTTCCAGTTGATGCAGGTGTCTTGAGAGGTACATACCAAATGGGGCTTTGTATTCTATAATGGGTCTAATGAGGGATGAGTAGAGTGGGACAATGACCTGCTTTTTTCTGGATGAAAAGCCCTTAGTGATGAGGTGTGCCACATAGAAGGATTTCCTACCTGTTGTGACATTGTGGTTATCGACAGGTGAGACCACTGTCCACCTGTGTCCCTAAGTCTCTTATCACACTTTCGGTGTTTAGTGTACTGCCACCTATGTGGTAATTCACGGGTACATGTTTTTTCCTAAAGGGGATAACTATACATTTCTTGGCATTGAGCTTGAGCCCATGGCTGTGGCACCAAGCATCTGTTTCTGTAAGGCCCTTTTGTAGAGTATCCACATCATTTGGAGATTCAATAATGGCTCCTAGTTTACAGTCATCTGCGAACTTTGTTAGCCAGAGTCCCTTAGTATTGGCCTGTACTTTAGAGAAGTAGATGCCAAACAAGAGTGGTCCGAGGACTGAGCCCTGAGGTCCTCCACTTGTCAGGAGCTGGATTTGGAGTCGGCTACCTTTACAGTGTGGGTTCTGTCAGTAAGCCAGTTGGCAACCCATTGAGTGACGTAGGGATTAATGCCCAACTTAGTAAGTTTATCTATGATCCCAGGATGGGGGATGGTGTCAAAGGCCTTGGCGAGGTCCATATAGGCTGTGTGGACCGCGTTACCCTCGTCCACGGCACTGGAGACTGATTCAAAGAAGTCAGTCAGGTTCAGGAGACAAGATCGGCCCTTCATGAACCCAAACTGGGTGGGGTCCAGTGTTTAAAGGTTACCAATGTCTTTGTTCATAAGTTCCATGATAATACATTCCATGGCCTTGCAGATCAGGCTCGTCTGACTGATGAGGCGGTAGTTCCCGGGATCCAAGGTGGATCCCTTCTTGTGGAGTGGGATAACTGTAGCTGTGTGCCACTCAGTGGGCACAAAGCCTGAGGTGAGGCTATGATTAAACATGATACTTAGGTGCGGTGCCAGTTCATTTCGTAGTTCATGTAGTACACAGCCCGGGATGTCATCTGGTCCCACGGATGCTGTATTCTTAGCTTTGGAGAGTGCATTTTTTACCTGTGTGGCCGTTATTTCCAGAATTTGGCAATCTTCCAGTATTGAGATGGGCTATTTAGGGGGTGAGAGGGGGATGAAGTTGGCACTGAATCGATCTGCCAGGATATTGGCAGTATCCTTGGGATCAGTATATTTAATGCCATTTTGTGTAGCTCAGAGCAGCTCTGAGCATTGCCATTTAGATTCTTGACATAGTTATAGAACGCCTTGTGGTTGTCTTTGGAATCTTTGGCAATTTTATTTTCGTAACTAGCTTTGGAGGATTTTATGAGGGATCTCAGCTTTTTACGGAGTCTGGTAAGGGAGATTTTTGCATTCTGGGATTTTCCTCTTTTCGGCAACAGTTTCTTCCTTTTGTTGTAAAGTTTGTTCATGGCAGGGGACCACCAGATTGGCATCAAATAAACAGCCATGCAGGTCTCGAACCCAGGACCCTATACTCCATAGTCCCAATAGCTATCCACCAAGCCATCACAGAAGTGTTCACACATGTTCACAGTTCATGAGCTTTCACAAAGTAGTTAATAATTTTATTAGTCTTAGTATGACACCACTGTTTTATGTTGTGCTACCAAAGAGATAACGTTCAGTCATTGGTGATTAATAGCACAGATTGTGTACTTCTCAAGGTTCCAAATATATGTGCTTATTTTGGTTTATTTTTCTCTTGTATTTAGCACTTTCTCCTTTCTATGTGTTCAGAAGTGGAAGGAAAGCTACCTTTTGCTTGCACATAGGCCTGATGAAAAATATAGAAATACTTGGATATGTATTTGTAGTTGTACTAAACTAAATAACTTTAGAGATTTTAATTCTTATTTTATCCACCTGCATTTCCTAGACATGAGACTGTGTACCAAGGATCAAATGGTGGAAATTGAAAAATGGTAATTGTGAGGTGATGTTCAGGGAAGAGTTAAGACAAGCACTGGGTGGCAGTGACGAGTTACCGAATAGCTGGGTAACTACAGCAGAGCTAGTAAGAGAGATGGCTAGAAAGGTGCTTGGTGTGACATCTGGAAAGAGGAAGGAGGACAAGGAGACCTGGTGGTGGAATGAAGAAGTACAGGAGAGTATGCAGAGAAAGAGGTTGGTGAATAAGAAGTGGGATTGTCAAAGAGATGAAGAAAGTAGACAAGAGTATAAGGAGATGAGGCGCATGGCAAAGAGAGAGGTGGCGAAGGCTAAGGATAAGGCGTATGACGAGTTGTATAAAAGGTTGGACACTAAGGAGGGAGAAAAGGACCTGTACTGATTGGCTAGACAGAGGGACCGAGCTACTAAAGATGTGCAGCAGGTAAGGGTGATAAAGGATAATGAGGGAAACTTACAAGCAAGGAGAGTGTGTTGAGTAGATGGAAAGAGTACTTTGAGGGGCTGATGAATGAAGAGAATGAGAGGAAGAGAAGGTTGGATGATGTGCGGATAGTGAATCATGAAATGCAGTGGATTAGCAAGGAGGAAGTAAGGATAGCTATGAAGAGGATGAAGAACGGAAAGGCTGTTGGTCCAGATGCCATACCTGTGGAAGCATGGAGGTGTTTAGGTGAAATGGCAGTGGAGTTTTTAACTAGATTGTTTAATGAAATCTTGGAAAGTGAGAGGATGCATGAGGAATGGAGAAAGTGTTTTGGTACCGATATTTTTTTTTATTTTTATTTTTTTAAGAATAAGGGTGATGTGCAGAGCTGTAGTAGCTACAGTGGGATTACATTGATCAGTTACAGCATGAAGTTATGGGAAAGAGTAGTGGAAGCTAGGTTAAGAAGGGAGGTGATGATTAGTGATCAGCAGTATGGTTTCATGCCAGGAAAGAGCACTACAGATGCAATGTTTGCTTTGAGTGTGTTGATGGAGAAGTACAGAGCATGTCAGAATGAGTTGCATTGTGTCTTTGTGGATTTAGAGAAAGCATATGACAGGGTGCCTGGAGAGGAGTTGTGGTATTGTATGAGGAAGTCGGGAGTATCCGAGAAGTATGTAAGAGTGGTACAGGCTATGTACGAGGGTAGTGTGACAGCGGTGAGGTCTGTGGTGGGAGTGACAGATGGGTTTAAGGTGGAGGTGGGATTACATCAAGGTTCAGCTCTGAGCCCTTTCTTATTTGTAATGGTGATGGACAGGTTGACAGACGAGATCAGACAGGAATCCCCGTGGACTATGATGTTTGCAGATGACATTGTGATCTGTAGTGAGAGTAGGGAACAGGTGGAGGAGACCTTGGAGAGGTGGAGATATGCTCTAGAGAGAAGAGGAATGAAGGTCAGCAGGACTAATAATATATATGTGTGAATGAGAGGGAGGATAGCGGAATGGTGAGGATGCAGGGAGTAGAGGTGGCGAAGGTGGATGAGTTTAAATACTTGGGATCAACAGTTCAGAGTAATGGTGAGTGTGGAAGAGAGGTGAAGAAGAGTGTACAGGCAGGATGGAGTGGGTGGAGAAGAGCGTCAGGAGTGATTTTTGACAGACGAGTACCAGTAAGAATGAAAGGGAAGGTCTACAAGAGGGTAGTGAGACCAGCTATGTTATATGGGTTGGAGACAGTGGCGTTGACAAAAAGGCAGGAGTCAGAGCTTGATGTGGCAGAGTTGAAGATGTTAAGATTTGCACTGGGTGTGACGAGGATGGACAGGATTAGGAATAAGTATATTAGAGGGTCAGCCCAGGTTGGAAGGTTTGGAGACAAAGCCAGAGAGGCAAGATTAGATTGGTTTGGACATGTGCTGAGAAGGGATACAGAGTATATTGGGAAAACGATGCTAAGGATGAAGCTGCCAGGTAACAGGAAAAGAGGAAGGCCTAAGATAAGCTTTATGGATGTGGTGAGAGAGGACATGCTGGTGGTTGGTGTGACAGAGCAAGATGCAGAGGACAGGAAGAAATGGAAACAGTTGATCTGCTGTGGCAACCCCTATCAGGAGCGGCCTGAAGAAGACTGTGTACGTCAGTGGATTGCTGTTTTTGTATTAGTTGTCATTAACTGATTTGTGTGCATCTGTGTATGTGTAGACACACACACACACGCACGCATATACTTTGTGTGTGTGCATGTAGAGGGAGATGCAGTGATATATATATATATATATATATATATATATATATATATATATATATATATATATATATATATATATAAAACTATTTTCATGTACACAGTTATGAACTATGGCTTGGGTCTGGTGTATGATGCTCGAAATATTTTGTACTGCAGGTTTAAGGTGACTATTTTTGCGACAAGAGGTGGAGTCGTGTTATAAAGTTGAGTTTTGTGATAGTACAGTAGTTGTTGTTTCATGTGTCACACATATTAGGTCATTGTATATTCCATGTGTTCATGCTTTGTATATTTTAGTGTGAATTGGCATTTCTCATTTACTTTAGTGAAATGCGGTAATTACATAATTTTCATGAATTGTTTGTTAAACATAGACATACATGGTTTTATTGTGTGTTTGAATGGACTGTCATGTAGGTGCTTTTCTGCTGTAGTTGGGAAGTTTTTGATCTTTTTAATGATGACGTGCAGTTCTGTATTCTTTTAATATTATTTATTTATTTTAGATTTGTTTACAGAGAAAGTCTGACTGGGCATGGATCCCATTTTCAGCAAAGGCCTGTGGAGAAAAGCTCCACAAAGATTAGTACAGCAAATACAGTAACTACAATAGACATGTTAATAAAGTGGAGCACAGAGTCAAAAAGTTACGGTACAGTTTCAAGGCCACGAAAGGAGCAAAAAGTAAATATACTATAAGGAGGCACAGTGTGTTACAATAAACAATGCAACTGAAAGGATATTTTGTTCAGTCATTTGGTTGCATTCATCACTGGCTAGTACAGTAAACACATGCTGATAAAGAGTGCAGAAAGGAGTTGTTGCAAGCTTTCATAGAAGGTTAAAGTATGACATGATCTAATTATATGAAGCTACCCAGGGTCAGCTTCACCTAATTAGATCATATCATACTTCAGCCTTCTATGAAACAGTCATGAGCATCATGTTAAGATAACTTAGTTTTATAGTTTAGTTATAGCTTTACTTAGTGTAATCAATTTGAATCTGTTTTGCAAGTAATGCCATATTCTCATGTGTAGGTTTGTGTGTTTTTCTTATTTTATTTGTAGTCTTTTAATTAGAATTAAGTTTTTCTAGGAATTTTATTTGAGTGGATGTCTCTGTTTTGGGAGGTCAGTGTGTGAATGGGCAGAGTTTCTTTAATTGGTAAAGCAGATCGTGTGTTGAAAAATGCATGCCAACATACGTAGAATGGTATGAAGAAATGCCTACACTTTCAGTTCAGATATGAGTTTTTATCACAGTCCTTTGTTAGATCACAGTTATAATGGCATTAAATGTGGGAAATCAGAAAAAGCTGGAAATTGAGATATAAGGGAAAATAGTGGGACGACAGGTTAGCAGCTTCAAGTATCTTGGAGGGTTGGTTGAAGAGAAGGGAAGTCTGAATGATTATGTCAAAGCTAGAATCGAAGGGACTTCGGATAACAAACAGGAGTGTCAGGGGTAGTGTGTGACTGAATAATACCAAAGAAGCTGAAAAGTACAAGATAGTAAAAGTAATGTCTTTCGGCTTTTGCCGGTTAGGGGTCACCACAGCGGAACGCCGGTTCACTTATGATTGCAGGTAGATTTTTACAGTGCCGAGATGCCAGCCTGACGCCCAGCCTTCAATGAAGGCACACCCACTCACCTACCTGCATGTCTTTAAATGTCACTCAACCGTGGGGAGGACATGGCAGACTCCACACAGAAGGCGCTCCAGCCGAGAATCGAACCGGAGAACCTCTTGCTGTGAGGTGACAATGCTAACTGCTGCACCACTGAAAAGTACAAAATAGTGATGCAACCAATACTGCTTTATGACACAGAACCTGGGCAGTGATGCAGAGCAGTTGAGGAAGCTAGAGGTGATGGAGAAGCATGACAGCAGAAGCCCAAGTAGCTCCAATTGCAGAGGTCAAAGAGAACAGATTGCCGTGGTTCAGGCAACATGTACAGAAAATCTGAAGACAGTCTGGTGAAGAAGATTTGGGACAGACAGGAAGAAGGCAAGAAGAAACAAAGATGTCCAG
Organism: Protopterus annectens; assembly: GCF_019279795.1. NCBI lineage: Eukaryota > Metazoa > Chordata > Ceratodontiformes > Protopteridae > Protopterus > Protopterus annectens. The sequence continues at coordinate 1,080,611,120 of NC_056733.1, forward strand.
CAAAAAGATGACTGGATTGTGTGAGAGAAGACCTGAGATAGTCAGGCATGACTGTTGATGAAGGTAGAATAGTGGCATTGAATCGAGAGAGATGGCGACAGTTAATTTGACACCCTGACCCCATGTAGAAAAATGAGGAAACAGGTTGATGATGATGGTCATAATCAAACACTCACAATATTAAATGTAAAAATATTAAATATAAAAATATTAATATAAAAAAGATCAAAACTCAAAATATCTAAAATAAATAAAAATAATCATCTGACTGTTTTGATTGCTTGTGCTGTCTAAAAAAAAACATTTGATATTCTGAACATCAACTAAGTAGAGTCTTCCCGTATACATACGCGTGCACGCGCACACATAGACTAGCTGTAGATATGTTTACGTGTGTCTCTACTCACACAGAGAGATTTGTGTATTGTAACATGTTGATTGAAGCTGTAAAGGTGATTTACAGTCTGCACTGTAGTACATTTAAGAATATTCACAATACTCTCACAGTAATTATTATTTTTTGGGTCCCATACATTATCCTGTAGCCTTGCTACCCAGTACCCCATAGCCTAACCAGGTCTACCAGCTATTCAATCCCCTGGACTTTTCCCTACTTCCATTGGGGCCAGTTGTGGAGCCTGAGAGGAAGTTAAAATTAAGCCCAGCCATTACATTATTGTGATGAAGCTCAAGGGTCAGCATTAGGCATATCTCCCACCTCCATGGCAGCTCAGCCATCCCTGTCACCCTTACACCTTCTTGAGCTGTGTCTCCTTATGCAGTGTCCCCAGCCTCTACCAGGGTTTGCAGCTGCGAATGTCCACATAACTACTCCCCCTCCCATGGATGGGTACACCCATTCCTTCACTGCTGCTATGTCAACCTGAGACACTAATCAGTAATGGGTAGACTGGGCTGAAGTCAGGGCTTTATCCCTCTATGCCACTGGAGTAGTCTTACAGTAACTGTAAATGGCAAGGTGGATTGCAAGGAGGTGGCCTTAAAGCAGCAAGCAGGAAATTAGCTCCTCACCTATGGGGATCATCAATATGAATATTCTGGAAGCATCGAGTGAGATCCCAGTTGAGGCTAACCTATGGAGTGACTTATTTTTTATTTTAGAAGCTCAGCCTGGGAGAGGGCTGCGACCTTGGCCTAGTTTTTTTTTTCACATACACATTGTGTATTGGAGGAGCGTTATAGACTTGTGAAATTTGAGTGTGTATAATTTAAGTTGCTGTGTGGTTTTGTCTGAATCAGCAATGCCAAGTGGGCAATCATTTGATTTTCTTAGATATGTAAAAATAAACTTGTATTTTTTGTACAGCCCTCCCACCAATAAACTTTTGGACTTAAACTGATGGTTTGTGCATGGGCAGTTGTCCAGACATTTGCTAATTTTCAGTGTCTCCCAGTACCTCTGCTGTTAGTGTGAATCATATATAACACTGTGACTGTTGCATTCCTGGCAAGATTAACTAGTTCCCAGAACAGTTACTGGGAAAAATGTAGAATTATAGGTAAACAGTGACCAGAAGCTGACACAACTATATTAACTTTGCCTCTGATTGTATTTCCTTTGCAAAATTAATTAATCCCTCCTTGTCCAGAATGGTATAATAAAGTAAAATGTGTTAATTAAAAAAAAAAAAAAAAAAAAAAAAAGTAATTACACCGAGGTGGATCCTCCAGGATTCCCTGAAAGGTTGCAGTTAGTCACTGAATCCTAACAAGGGTGGTGTATCATGATACTGAGACGTATGTTGTATTGCAGGCCTTTTTAACTATAACAACAGTCCTTTTTAGAGAGAGTGACATGTATGGAACAGGTAAAGGAAGTGTTGATGAGTTCAAATTGATGTATTCCATGGGTTTCACTTTTGACATCTCCTGTCTTCAAAGTACTTAAATATTATGGTAGATTAGCAGACCAAATGTCCGTCGCTATTTAACCATAGCCTCATGAATGGATAGTGGTAGTTGTCATCTGCTGCCCAAAAGTGGGCCATCCAAAGACTCGGAGAAAATATAAACCAGCAAGTCTCACTAGTCCATTAATGTTATTACTCCTTTTTCTCTGCCTCTGATTATACACACTGAGCAGAGTGGATAAGAGTTGTTCACCGCAGCTGTTAGCTGAGATATACAAGTATCCTGTTTTTGATTATTTATACAGATTATTGTTTTTAATTAATATATAGCACTTTTATTGTCTGCTTTTTAGTCTTCAAGTGTATTTTATTGCTATTAACTAATCTGCACAAGTAACTGATTTGTCTGCAGTTAAAAGCATTCTGTATCTTTACAAATCTTTATCTGTTTGTGCTTTCTTTAGTGCTACTGTCTGTAGGCTGTTGTCCTCACCCTCCCTCCCACTTCGTGTCTGGCTCTTATACTTGGTGGCTTTGCAGTTGCCCGCCCCTACTGTAAATCTGATCTGTGACACGCCCCTACTGTAAATCTGATCTGTGACACTCCTCCCAGTCTAGTGTCATTAGCTCATTGCCTTAATATTGCTACAACTCAAGTGCTCGAGGTTGCACTGCATCTGAAGGGTTTGTGTGTTTTAGCTGCTTTTCTGTATATATAGACTTCTCTGTTTCTTTAACTAAATAAGCTCGGCAAAGTTGTTTTATTGCATTCCTGCCTGTATTTCTGAGTTTTTTGCACTTTTAAAGTTTGTTTTTGCTTAGTTTAACTGGTAGGCTACACACTCAAGTGCACTAGCCAAATTAAAGCATTTACTGTGTTTCTGTACCTAATTTCTGCTACTTTGTAAAAAAAAAAAAAAAAAAAATCCTTGTTTCCCGCCTTTACTGAACTAGAATAGTCCAGTCTTCAGGTATTGCTGATCTCTGGGCTGTGTCATAGTTCCTGTGTTGCTCATATCCTTATTTGGATAGGAGGAAGCTTCTTTGTTCACCAGTGAGAGTAGGGAGCTCTGAGCAGCCTATCTGTCCCTTGAGGAGTGGTTCCAGCCCAGTGACCTGTAGCTTATTGGCCGTTTTGGGCCATTTCCTATCTCTTTCTAACCCCCTGCTATAATAATATGCATGCAGTGGAGCGAATAGCAAGTTGCCTGACACCCAGTAGATTAGTACCATAACATTGAATTCACCGATGTCTGCACATTCTGCACATGCTCCACGGATTACCCCAATATGGACTAAACCAACAGCAAGT